>NW_004444028.1:5216405-5275481 GCF_000243295.1 Trichechus manatus latirostris | reverse complement strand
GAGGGGGCGCGGGGAGGAGGCGGGGAGCCGCGGGCGTGGGAGGGAGAGGACCGCGGGTGAGCGTGGGGAAGGCTGTGCGCAAGGTGGACCGGATGTGAGTTCGCGGCTGCCGAGGAGAGCGGGAAGGTGTGTCTGCGAGGTGAGAGGCGAGGGCAGGCGGGAAGACAACAACTTTGGCGGCGAGTTGGCCAAGTCGAGCTCCCTGCGCGTTCCCGGGCGCAGCGCTCGCTCTGAGCCCCGCTCCCCGTCCAGCTCTCCGAGGCGACCGGGCGGCGCGTTGGTGGAGGGATCACCGACGGGAGTCGGGACCTGGGTCCCGTGGTAGGCCCGGCCAGCACGGGTTGTGCACGCCTGAGAAGTTGCACCCGGTCCTGGGCCTTAGTTTCCCCACTCGTAAGGGGAGGTAAAAGGCCAGGGCAGAGTCGCGTTCCCTCAGCCCGCACCCCACGCGCCCGGAATGCCTGCAGTTGGCAGTTGCTCTCTATTCTGGGAAGTGCCGAGGGCTTCCCGGGCGGCCGCTGAGAAGAAGCCAGGTGGCGGGTGAGAAGGCGAGCCAGGACGGTCAGGGGCTGCGGCCGGGAGGATGGACCCTCGCTGCAAGGCTGCGCGGCCGGGCCAGTCCCAGGGCCGGGGAGGTGGGAGGCGAAGGTGCCTGGGAGCGGAGGCGCGCAGCCTGCGAAGGAGTTCTGCGAGCAATTGGGAAGGCCGGGAGAGGAAAAGAGGTCCTTCCAGGCGGAGGAAATAACGTGACCGACGGAAGAGGCTGGGTCGGGGTGAGAGCAGCCCGAGCTGAGGGGCGCGAGCAGCAGGCAGACGGTGGGGGGCGGCTGCTAGTTTTGGGGCCCGGCTGGAAGCCTGCTGGGTAGAGCCTGGTCCCAGCCAGGAAATGAAATTCTACAGTAAAGAAAAATGGGAGGATTCAGGGGTGAAGGGGAAGATAACACGCTCTGGACTTCTAGGGCCCTGGGAGAGGTGATAGTTTGACCAGGGAAATGTTAGGTTTTGTGAGGGCATTGGGGTGCTGTGTGGGGAAGCCTCAAGGGTAGGGATGAAACAGGTTTGGGCCTCCTGCATGGGTCCTTAATACACGTTCTAGCCTCTTCCCTGGAGACTCAGTGAGTGAGCCTAGATTTTGTGGGTTTCTGCAAGTACTCTGGAGTGATTTTTATCCAGACTTTTGGGAAACACTGCTGTGGTCGGTTTAGGCCTCCTGCTCTCTCCCCCTAGCTGTGTGGCCTGGGATGTCCTAGCCTTTCGGAGCCTAAGTTTCTTCATCTATAAAAACGGAATAAAACACCGATCCTTGCAGGACTGTTGTGAGGGCTACCTGAAGGAGATACGATCAAGTATGTTGAGAGTTGAGGCACCGTGGACGCACACGGGCGGATTATCCAATAGGTAAGGTAAGCACGGTGCTTACCTTGCTTACCAGATCATCTGTACTGAACAATTTCACATTTTTCCAGCACATCCAAGAGTCTGCTTCTACGTATGGGTGACATCTGTCTCTCTCTCAGCCCCATAGCCCTTTCCTACAGAATCAAAGCCTGTTTTCAAATTTACAATCCCTGACGGGCCGATGACCCAGTAAGCAAGGTAAGCATGGACTTACTTGTGCTTTCTTACTCATCTGTAGCAAACAGTGTCACATCAGAGACGTGGTGAAACCCATGTGAAATTGTTCAGTACGGACCTGGTAAGCAAGGTAGGCACCGCTGGAAAATCTGCCTCTGAACGCACACTTAATGCTTATCCCCCCACCCCCCCACCCCCCAGGAACACATGGGTTTTAGAATACTTTCTTTTGGGGAAAGAGATCTCTTTAAATAATCAGTTGTCTTGAGGAGAAATTAGTGTATCCATTCTCACCTAGATATTTGCAGTTATTTGAATTCTGGCTTTTGTCTCAGAGCTTTTCACTTTTCCTCTTCTCTAGAAAACGAGTTGAATTTTACTGCTCCTGGGGTTAGGAATGGACTTTGCCCTTATTCCCCAAGCTAATGCAGTAGACCTCTCTAAAGTGTTGAAAAGCAAAGATGTCACCTTGAAGACTAAGGTGCGCCTGGCCCAAGCCGTGGTATTTTCAGTCACACCATATGCGTGCAGAAGCTGGACAATGAATAAGAAAGACCAAGGAAGAACTGACACTTTCGAATTGTGGTGTTGGCAAAGAATATTGAATATACAATGGACTGCCAAAAGAACAAACAAATCTATCTTGGAAGAAGTACAACCAGAATGCTCCTTAGAAGCAAGGATGGCGAGACTACATCTTACGCACTTTGGACATGTTGTCAGAAGGGATCATTCCCTGGAGAAGGACATCATGCTCGGTAAACTAGAGAGTCAGCAAAAAAGAGGAAGACCCTCAACGAGATGGATTGACACAGTGGCTGCAAAAATGGACTCAAGCACAACAACAATTGTGACCATGGCGCAGGACTGGGCAGTGTTTGGTTCTGTGGTGCAGAGGGTCGCTATGAGTCAGAACCAACTTGACAGCACTTAACAACAACAATGGATAAAGTAGATGGGGATGCTTCCTGACAAAAATGTAGTGGAGAATCACAGATGAAAGCTGCTCGTGTGTGCATACACCTCAGCAGACTGGAAGGCAACTGTCCTCAGACTATTTATGCAAACGTTCATCATTGGTATGGTCAGCTGCATATCGGAGTGTTCTATGTCTATTTATTTTAATCACGGCAATTCAAAGTTACATGTTCTAAGAGAGAATCAAGAGTGGTGGGGATAATTGGTCCCATTTTACTCTGAAAGGTTTGTATAAGTTTTTTGTATCATAGTTTCAGACATGTCCATTCTTTGGTCCTACTATAAAACCCCAAACATTGTAGCATTGTTGCTATAATGGGCAGCAAACATTATCTAAGAGTTCTTGGCAGAGATGACTTTTGGTGAACTCTTCTTGCCCTGCATCAGCAAGTCACTTTCAAACTCTTATCTGAGAAACAGTGTGTCTTCTGTCCTGCTGGGGGTTTGTAAACAGTCCTCCTGCAGAAGAAGGGCTTAATAGGGTAGAAGAGAGAGCATCCCCTTCAGCCTAGGGTGAGGGTGGAGAGCATCATGGAAGAGGTGATGCTGGAGCTGGGCTTCGAAGGATAACTAGGGATTTGCTAGGATTGGAGAAAGAGTGGGAAAGGAAATGCATTCTAGGCAGAAGGTGTAGCATGTGTAAACGCACAGAGGCTTAAAAAAAATATCTGTCGCACATCTGAAATCAAGTCCAAACGTTGATTCAGAAATAAGTTTGAAATAGAGCAGAGGAAATAATATCTACTGTCCTCACCCCCACCAAAAAAAGTTTCCAGAGTGAGACGTGGATCTCCAGATTGAAGGGTTTCACGAAAGGCCCTGCACAATGAATGACAAAAGATCCAGAATAAAAGCACATCATTGTGAAATTTGGAACTCAGTCCAATTCTAAAACGTCTAAAGGGAAAACAAGTCACATACAAAGGATTTACAGTGAAAATGAGAATGTATTTTCCTAAAACATAAAGATAAAATTAGAAGGCAATAGAGCAATGCTTTAAAAATTGAGTGGAAATTATTTTCAGTCTAGAGTTCTAAATCTGGTTAGATTATTAGTTAAACAATCATGCAAGGATTCAGGGCACCTATTCTTGGGAATCTACTGGAAGAAAAGTGCGTGAAACTTGTCAAGAGCATGGAAGAGGAAGATACGGGATTTGAGAAATAGAGAATCCAATACCCAGGAGACTGCGAATAGACTATTCAGGCTATCAACAAGGCAGCCATCCCAGAGAGTGACCAGCATAGATTGGGATAAGAGATGGTTCAGAGAGAGAGGACTTCCGGGGGAAGAATGGAACCAGTGCATAGTAATTTATTTCTGATAGGATGACAGGCATGTTGAAGCCTTTGGAAAAATGTTAATCACTGGTATATGGAAAACCAGGCAAAGGGAAAAACAAGGAAATCATTAACTCTAGGAAAAACACATGGTCTTACAAGAAAGGAGCAATGGTCATAGGCTCAACAGTGAAAATATTTGTACAGTCATAATGTAAACATTGATGTATTATCCAGGCTACATAAAGAGAATTTTTATAAATCAGGAAAAGACATTCATTAGAAAAATGGTCGAAGGGTATGAATACGATACTTCACAGAAAACGAAATCCAAATGGACGATAAGCTCAAAGCATGAGTCGCAAGGGAAATGAAATTAAAACCATTAACAACCATCAAATTGGCAAAAAGTAAACATTCTGATGGTACGCGGTACTGGGTGGGGGGTGGGGCGTTGGAAACAGTCATCCACTGCTGGCCAGAGCGTGCCTTGGTACAGTCACACTGAGGAGCGATTTGTCAACATCTAGTAGAGCTGAAGATACAGGCTCTGCCAGCTGCCTGGCAGTCGCTCTCCCTACTCCTAGATGACTATTTCTTATCATCTCATCTCTTCATACCTCCATGTCCTCTTCCTCACCCTACATCTCAGCTGATGACCTTGCTTTCTATTTCGCTGAGAAAATAGGAGCAATCAGAAGAGCACATCAACAAATTCCCACCGATCTGCCCACTCGTCTCCATCTGTGCCCATAGGCTGCCTTCTCTCCTTTTGCTAGGGGTGACTATGCGTGATCCAGAAGAGGGGAAAGAATGATGATTCCAGAGAAAATGAATAAATGTGCATACCCTTTGAGCCCTGGTGGCGCAGTGGTTAAGTGCTCTGCTGCTAACTGAAAGCTTAGGGGTTCAAACCCATCAGCCTCTGCAGGAGAAAGATGTGGCAGTCCACCTCCGTAAAGATTACAGCCTTGGATACCCTGTGGGGCAGTTCCGCTCTGTCCTATAGGGTCGCTGTGAGTCGGAATCAACTTGATTACAGTGGGTTTGGTTTCTTGATGTTTTACCTTTTGACCTAGCAATTCTTCTCCAGAGAAACTCTGCATACACGCAAGGAGACATGCACGAGACTAGTCATTGCAAATTGTGATAGTGACAAATGGGAAGGAACCTAAATGTCCATCAGCAAGAAAGTAGATTTTAAAATCTGTGGTATAGGCATACGTTGAATAGTATACATCAGGTCGAACAGTGTGCATTTTATTCATTTTCTCTGGAATCATCATTTCTCCCCCCTCTCTTCTGGATAGAATAAATGAAATAGGCTACATGTATCAATATTAAAACCCAAAACATATAATGTTGAGTGAAAAGTTATATTGTAGAGGAATGTGTTTATTACGATGCCAGTTATATAAAGTTTGAAAACATGCAAAACGATTCTTTGTGTTGATTATGGACACATGTTTGGTGTTTAAAAAAAAACAAAACAAAACTGTGCCATCAAGTCGATTCCAACTCATAGCGACCCTACAGGACAGAGTAGAACTGCCAATAGGGTTTCCAAGGCTGTCAGTCTTTACAGAAGCAGACTGCCACATCTTTCTTCTGCCAAGCGGCCCGTGGGTTTGAACTCCCCACCTTTTGATTAGCAGCCGAGCACTTAACCACTGCATCACCAGGGTTCCTTATGTATATGGTATAATTGTATAAAAACATGCATGGGAATGAGAAGCTCCAGATATAGGATAATGATTACCTCTGGGAAGGGAGAAAAAGGAAAGGAGAGAGAAGGGTGGAATTTCAGTGAAATCTGTTTTATTTTTTCTTAAACTGTGTGATAGGTATGTGGGTGTTATCTTTTTTACCTCTTTAGTAACAAAAGTTCTGTCACCCTATTTGGAATGGGGAGATTCTCAAACCAAATTATGTATCATAATCACCAAGAGAACTTTAAAAATACAGATCCCCAGACCTACCCACCAGAACTTCTGAATCCAGTTTTTCAGAGCTGAAACTCAGGAATCTACCTATTTTTTTTAAACTTTTATTAAAAATAGTGTTTCACACTGATAGGAAGGTTGCAAGAATAGTTCAGCAAAGTCCCATTTACCATTTTCCCAGACTCCCCAAATGTTAAAAATTCATCACATTAAAAAAAAAAAAAATTACCACATTTGTTTTATCGTTTTCTCCATTTCTCTGAACCATTTGAGAGTACATTGCAGACAGGATGCCCCTTTATGCCTAAATACTTCAGTCTGTATTTATTAAACAGCAACAACAAAGGACAGCCTCTTATGTAACCCCAGTACAATTATCAAACCCAGGAAATAAACATCCATGCTATAGTCTACAGACCTTGTTCAGATATCAACCATTGTGCCAACAATGTTTGTTCCAGCAAATGATTCCAGATAATTGTTGCGTTTGGTTGTCTCGTCTCTTTACTCTTGTTTAATCTGGACAGCTCCTCGCTGACATTTCTGATGAGTTCAGGCCGATTATTTGGTAGAATGCCCTTCAGTTGGGGTTTGTTTAATGTTTCCTCATGATGATACTTAGGTTATCTATATTTTTTGCAGGAATACCACAGAAATGATACTGTGTTCAGGTGATGTTGGCCGTTCTGTCAGGAGGTACATGATGTCAGTTTGTTCCATTACTAATGATGTTAACTTTGCTCACTCTAAGGTGGTGTGTGCCAGGTTTTTCAATTGTAAAGTTACTAAGTATCTCTTGGGGAAACACTTTGAAACTACGTAAACATCCTGTTGTTGGGTGCCTTGGAGTCCATTTTCAACTCACAACAACCCCATGTGACAGAGTAGGATTTTCTGGCTGTAACCTTTACAGAAGCATAGGTCTTTCTCCCCCCAGAGCTGCTGGGTTGGTTCGAAGCGCCAGCCTTTCAATTAGCAGCTGAACGCTTAACTGTTGTACCACCAAACCCAAAAACCCGTGCTGTCAAGTCGATTCCAACTCATAGCAACCCTATAAAACCAAAACCCATTGCCGTTGAGTTGATTCCAACTCATAGCAACCCTATAGGACAGTGTAAAACTGCTCCATAGCGTTTCCAAGGAGTGCCTGGTGGATTTGAACTGCCGACCTTTTAGTTAGCTGCTGTAGCTCTTAACCACTACACTACCAGTGTTTCCAGCAACCCTATAGATCCTTAAATATGCTGTTACTCCTCAAAATTTCAACCACTAGTTTTAGTATATGTTGTTGATTCTTGTCTGGATTTATTATTGTTATTGTTGTCAAATGGTGATTTCTAAGTTCATCATTCCTTTTACATTTATTAGTTGGCTTTCTACTGTTAGGAAGAGCTCTCTCCCATTCGTTGTATCAGTGTGGACTAATAGATTCTTATTCTATTGAAAGTGTAATAACTTTTTACTATCCTTTACTGTTTTAATGCTCAAATTATCCCATATTTGGCCCAATGAGAGCCCCTTCAAGCTGGCTTATGTGAACTTCTGACATTGTTCCAGGTTAGTTCTTTCTGTGCCCAGTCCTGTAATCAGCCAGTAATCCAAGAAGCCCTGATACTTTTTAGCAGAGAATGGTGTTTAGAAACCAAGATCTGCATGCTAGATGTGCTCATTGCTAATGGGATATCATCAATTCTAGACCCTTTCAACTGAAAGAGCTAGGAAATAGATTATGTATGTAAACACACACACGTGCAAATCTGTATCTGTCTATATTTACCTTTTGCTGTATTAAAAATTATGAGTTTCTAACACAATTTTTTTTTTTTTAAATCTTCAAATCCAAAAAAATCATGAATTCATACTGATACCTCCAATTCCAATCCAACACTACAGGGTTCATTCTCTCCTTCTCCCTTTTCATATTTTTAATTCTCTTCTTCAACAGTGAGAAATCCAGCTCCCTTTTCCAACAATATATTTACTTGTTTGCTCAATCCTAGGATGCACAGAATTGCTAACCTATGCTTCTGTGAAAAAGAAGCCTATTAACTAGTCTTCTAACAATTAGTATTTGTTTAGAGTTCTTTTTGTCTTTAGTCTAAGGATTTATAGTCCACATACAGTGTTCAAAAGTTACTTGGACTTACTGGTCTGAGAGACTGGAGGAACACCCGTGAATGGCCCCCAGACACCCTGCTGACTCAGAACTGAAGCCACTCCTGAAGTCTACCATTCAGCCAAAGATTAGATAGGCCTATAAAACAAACGGAGAGTCCTGGTGGTGCAGTGGTTAAGAGCTTGGCTGCTAACCAAAAGGTCAGCAGTTCGAATCCACCAGCTGCTCCTTGGAAACCCTATGGGGCAGTTCTACTCTGTCCTGTAGGGTTACTATGGGAGTTGGAATCGACTCGACAGCATTGGGTTTTGGTTTTTATTATAAAATAACACGCATGAGGAACTTGCTTCTTAATTCAATCAAGTATACAAGACCAAATGGGCAACACCTGCCTGAAAGCAAAAACTAGAAAGCAGGAAGGAAACCTAGACAAACGGAGACAAGGAACCTGGGGTGTAAAGGGAAAAGGGGAGAGTGCTGACACATTGCAGGGATTGCAACTAATGTCACAAAACAGTTTGTGTATAAATTTTGGAATGAGAATCTAATTTGTGCTGTATACTTTCACTAAAACACAATAAAAAAAAATTTTTTTAACTTACTTGGGTTTTTCCCCCTTCAGTGTTGGTCATGCTGGGTGTTTGAAATTTGGTTGCTTTGTTTCTGTTTATTCCATTTTAGTTTTTGCCCCCATATTTTTTTAATTTTTATTTGTTTTCCTTTTTTGTTGTTGTTGAGTATGTAAAACATTAACATGGTTCCAAAACACAGAAAGTATAGTTAAGGCATTCCATCCCATCCCCATTCCTTCTATTCTGTCCAACTCATTCCCACCCAACTCTTGAGGGTAATCAATCTTAATCTCTGGTTTCTCTCTCCTGTGCTTCTGTTTGTACAAATGGACATATGCATGTGTATTTTCTTATTTCCCTTCTTTCCTACAAAAAAAGGTAGCATAGTACAGATACTCTTTTGCACTTTGCTTTTCTCCCTTAACAATATATCCTGGAGATCACCCCATGTTATTCATTGAGATCTTTCTCATTTCTTTTTATCTTGCACAGCTGCATAGTATTCATATGTCATATGTACAAGCATATAAGTGTTTCTAGGATTTTGTAACTTTTCAAACAATTATGCCATGAATAACTTTGTGTTTATGTATTTTTGTTTTGCTGGAGGCTTATCTTCAGCGTAATTTCCCAGAAGTAGGATTGCTAGGTCAAAAGATAATGCATGCATGCATGTACTTGTGTGTGTGAATATTTTATATATATATTGTAAACTTTCACTCCATAGAGGTCATACCAGTGTGAATTCCCACCAGCAATGTATAAGAGTGCTTGCTTTCCTACAGCCTGCTAACAAAGTGTGCCATCATACTTTTTAATTTTTGCCAGTCTGATAGGTGACAAATGGTATCTTGGTGTAGTTTTAATTTGTATTTCTCTTATTATGAGTAAGGTGGAACATCTTTTCAAATGTTTAAGGATCATCTTTATATCTTTTTTCGGTACATTTTCTGTTTATGTATTTACCCGTTCTACGTGATTTTGATCTATTTTTTCCCTCAGTTTTTAAAAGTCATTTCTGTCGAGTTGATTCCGACTCATAGCGACCCTATAAGACAGAGCAGAACTGCCCCATAGGGTTTCCAAGGGGCGCGTGGTGGATTCAAACTGCTGACCTTTTGGTTAGCAGCTGTAGCTCTTCACCAGTATGTCACCAGGGTTTCCAAATATTAGGGATATAAACTCTTTGTCTGTGATACTTGTTGCAGATATTTTCTTCCAGGTTTCGATTGTCTTTTGACTTTCTGTATATGCTGTTTTTTCCCAAGAAAAAGTTTTCACTTTTATACGGTCAATACTATGAATCTTTTCTTCTGTTTCATTTGATTTTGAGTCATGTCAGCATGGATTCCCCTCCAAACCAAAACCCACTGTCATTGGTTTTTCCTCATGAAGTTTAGTATTAGCTTCTCAAGCTCCATAAAAAAGTTGTTGGCATTTTATTGGGATTGCAATACATTATAAATTAACTGAGGGATGATGGACATCTTTATGATGTTGAATCATCCTATCCAGGAGGAAAGGCTGTCTTTCCATTCACCAGTGTCATTTAACAGAAACACTGAGTTCTAACTATGTCGGGAATAGGGAGGTGTGGGAGAACCAAGTGTCAGTGACCTCGATGGGACGTCATTAAACCTATCATACACCTTTATAATTAAACCGTGAGGTGTGGGCACCCAAAGAGATCATAACTAAAGTGGTAAAAATGGTATCTCAAATTAGTTAGAAATGTGTACATAAATACCAGGGAAAAGAGCTGCAGGAGTGAGGAGACTGTTTTGAACAGGGCATTTAGTACACGTATTAGTCAGTGTCCTGTTAGGAAATAGATGGCACACTTAGTCAGAGTGATTGAAAGTTTAATGGAAGAACTGTCTAGAGGTGTGGGTGGAGTTAAGGGACATGAACAAGGGCTGGTGACGCACCCTACCACTAGCAGCAACAAGGAGCTATTATCACCCCTTGCCTGAAGGGTGATGGGAGGGACAACTTAACAAAACCACGAGAACTGTATGAGGGAATTGCCCAACGGAAAGCTTGGACCTCGGTAGAGCACAGTCACTGCTCATGCGGCATGAAGCAGAGGGAGCTGAGGTAATACATATCCCCCCTTCATTCTCCTCTCACCCCCATCCCTGTCCCCTGATGGCTGACCCAAAACAAAGGGCAAGGGAGGCCATATTAATACCACTAGTAACAGCCTCCAGCGCACAATAGGGATTTGGAGGGCCATGTGGAAGAGACCCAAGCTGTACCGTGATATATTTAGGACATAAATGTACAGCATGATAATAAACAATAAAATGAAATGACAAAGAAAAAACTTTAGTAAATGAATCTATTTGTGGCCTAAGAATCCATGAGCCAAATAATTATAATAAAGATTGAAAAGTGGTAAATTTCTGAAGAGAGATTGGGGATATTCTCAGTGAGTGGATTCTGGCAGATTCTGTGGAAGTGGTGGCCTTTGAGCCTTTCCTCTAACAGATCATCATAAAGTGACTGGGTGGGTGGATACAGGTCCATTCTTCTGTAATAAAATGTCCCTGAGTCTGAACGGTCACCCAAACATCATGGTTTCCATTGTTCTGCTCCCTGTGGATGCCCGTCTTTTCTTATTTATAAAGATTTTTTATTATTATAATTTCTATTTTATATTGATGTCCTCCGGATGGAATGGCTGAGTCTGCATTCTGCCCCGGCATATGCTGAAGGCTTTACACGCATGAGCTCATTCACTCTTTACTACCCTATGAAGCCAAAGCCAAACACGTTGCTGCTGAGTTGAATTCTGACTCATGGTGACCCCACATGTTACAGAATAGAGCTACTCTGTAGCATCTTAATGGTGCCAGATTGCCAAGCCTTTCTTCCATGGTACTGCTGGGTGGGTTCGTACCGCCAGCCTTTAGGTTATGAACCCATAAACCCATTGCTGTCGAGTCGATTCCGATTCATAGCAACCCTATAGGACAGAGTAGAAATGCCCCATAGGTTTTCCAAGGAGCAGTTGGTGGTTTCGAACTGCCAACCTTTTGGTTAGCAGCTGTAGTTCTTAACCACTGCACCACCAGGGATCCTTTAGGTTACATGGTAGATCTAATTATCCCCATTTTATAGATGAGAAGACTGAGGCTCAGAGGACACATTACTAGGTCAAGATCAGGACCTAGGTTTAACTCCAAAGCCTTCCTTTTAACTACTACTCTATATTGTCTCTAAGCATAAGGATTGTGGATACAATTCCCAGGTTACCTTTTCAAAATGAGTCAGTTTCTTCCTATTCAGTTTTTAATTCTTCTTTCTCTCAGGGAATGGCTTAGTAAACACATTGATAGCTTGGCTGTGCCTTGTCTAGTTAGATCCCCTGGACTTTAGCTTCCAACCACCACCAAGAAAGAGGAAGTGGTTTTGAAAGTCCAGTGTACATATGAATCACCTGGTACACTGTTAAACATCTGAAATCCGAGTAGACACTTAGTGATGGGAAAGGCGATACCCAACACGGGTGAAGGCTACACAGCTTGACCAAGGCAAATGATGACACTTAGAGGCACACAAGACTAAGAAAGACAATTTTGATGAAATGCTGTAACACAGGAGCCCTGGTGGCCCAGTGGTTAAGAGCTCGGCTGCTAAACAAAGGGTTGGCCGTTCGAGTCTGCCAGCTGCTCCTTGGAAACCCTATGGGGCAGTTCTACTCTGTCCTTAGGGTTGCTGTGAGTCGGAATCAACTCGACAGCAATGGGTTTGGTTTTGGATAATATATACCATTTTGCAACAACAGTAATAACCAAAAAACGTGTGTGGTTACATAGGTAGATATGTATGTGTGTTTGTGTATAGGAAGGCACATGTGAGTATACGGGTGTGCATATATAGGTGTATCTGTAGGCATATGTATATACATGTTTGTGCCGTGTGTATATTCATATTTATAATAAAGCACATAAGGGGCACAGTTGTGGATACTTCCTCGATAGAATCAAATACCTCATGGGTTTGAAGTCTTAGGACCACAGAGTCGGGACAACTCGGTCAACTGGCATAACATAATTCATAAAGATATTTTTCCACATCCTAGTTTGGTGAGTAGCACCTTGTTATGAATTACATTGTGTCCCCCAAAAATTTGCCAACTCGGCTAGGCCATGACTCCAAGTATTGTGTAATTGTCCACTATTTTGTCATCCGATGTGGTTTTCCTATGAGTTGTAAATCCTGCCTCTATAATGTTAATGAGGCACGATTGGATAGTTCTGTTAATGAGGCAGGACTCAATCTACCAGATTCGGTTGTGTCTTAAGTCAATCTCTTTTGAGATACAAAAGAGAGAAGCTAGCAGAGAGACATGGGGACCTTACACCACCAAGAAACAAGAGCCAGGAGAATAGCATGTCCTTTGGACCCGGGGTGCCTGCACTAAGAAGCTCCTTGACCAGGGTAAGTTGGATGACAAAGACCTTCCCCCAGAGCCGACAGACAGAGAAAGCTTTCCCCTGGAGCTGGCACCCTGAATTTGGACTTCTAACCTCCTAGACTGTGAGAGAATAAATTTCTCTTTGTTAACGCCATCTGCTTGTGGTATTTCTGTTATAGCACCACTAGATGACTAAGACACACCCCTACTCTCTCAACTTTTCCCCCATGAACTAGGGTCCACTCTTCACCACTATGATCACCCATCTTTGCTTATGCTCAAGGTTTGTGTTGCCCAAAACTAAACACAATTCTTACTGTGATCTGGTCACAGCAGAGTGAAATGAGGCTACTATAGCCAGCTCCAGGGCAAGATAGGCCTGTTAGACCTGGGAAGGCCAAGAAGTTGAGCTGGACAGAACCAGCAGTTCAGTTATGGAGATGGCAGCGGGGGTGATTGTTCAGCTGTATTCGGGTCCTCGTCACTGGACACTTAAAGAGTTTGTCTTACGCACTTTTAAAACATCTGTGCAAGGCACTGAGAAGGCATTCATTAATATTTGTTAAATCAATATAGATTTTTTTTCTCTAACAAATACAAAAGAAGTGGGGAGAGGGAGATAGAGGAAAAGTGTCAAAGGAAGAAATAGACCTGTTGTCTTGAAACCAGAGTTGTTAATTAGCAGTTTTGCCCAAGAAAAGAATTGGACTTATGATGTTAGATTAAACCTAAGTCACTCCTGCAGTATTCACTTTCTGGAAATCCAGCATTGTTGGCATTTTCTGGAAATGTGGATAGAGAAGGCACAGTAAGGAATGACCTGGTACAAGAGACAATAAACACGGTGAGACTTTGTTCAAAGCCATTAAGAGAAATTATCTTAGTGGTTCTCGCAGCATTTCTGAGAAGACGAAGGAGGAAGTATGGAATAAAATGTTACTATATTATTCAACTGAGTAGTCCTCCGAGAAGTTGCTCTAGTTGGAACATATTTAATAAGACGGCACGTGCCTCAGTAATTTGTTTTAAGATCATTACCACAAGTTGGCCGTTGGTTTTTGAGATTTTATTGTCCAAATCTTAAAAACCAGTGACCATTGCCATTATTTGAATGGGTAGAACTTTTCATAAATAGATAAAACTGGTTCTTATGGGGTATCCATGTTTATATTTCAGGTAACTTTGCTTTTTTTTTTTTTTTTTTACTTTTCTGTGTAATTTTTTCAATTCTTAGACAAATCGGATATATACACTCAGAGATAATGTTTTTAATAACCCTCCTTTATGGTAAAGAAGGAGCCCTGGTAACACAGTGGTTACGCACTCAGCTGCTAACCAAAAGGCCTGTGGTTCAAACCCACCAGCTGCTCTGCGGGAGAAAGATGTGGCAGTCTGCTTCTGTAAAGATTAACCAAAAAAATCCTTTGCCATCAAGTGGATTCCGACCCATAGCAAGCCTACAGGACAGAGCAGAACTGCCCCCATAGGGTTTCCAAGGGGCAGCTGGTGGATTCAAACTGCTGACCTTTTGGTTAGCAGCTGAGCTCTTAACCACTGCACCACCAGGGCTCCCGGTAGAAATTACAGCCTTAGAAACGCTATGTGGCAGTTCTGCTCTGCCTGCAGGGTCGCTATGAGCCAGAATAGACTCAACGGCAACAGGTTTGGTTTGGTATATGAAAGAGAACGTTTTTAGCAACCGCACACCAGGAGTGGTCTTTAGAAACAGCTAATCTGATTAGCTAATTACTATCCAAAAGAAGAGTTAAGTAAGTACCATGTCAAAACTAAAATTGTTCTTGTCAGAAGTTTGCCACGATTCAGATGGGCAGTGTTGGCTAGCACACACGTAGCTGCTTATCGGCACTTTTCTTTGTGGCCGTTGCTATTTCAGAAAGAACAAGCGACGTAGAGCTCTTAGCAACCCTGGCCAGCTCAGGGAACTAAACAGGTAGCTAAGTCACCTGGAGCACTCTCGGAAAGGAGAATGTGTCCTGGGCTCCAGCCAGACTGGAAGGCCACGTGTAACGCTCAGGCAGTGACCCGGTCTGAGGACGTGGAGCTTCTGCAGCCTCAAAAATACCAACCTGGCTTCAGTTCAGCAGAGTAACTGTACTTTGTGGCTTACCTGGAAATATTTTTTGAAAACTAAGTTCATAAGATCTTGTTGCTTCCTTAAATTGTTTATTTTATAGGCAAAATTTTTTTTCTGTGACACAAAAAAAAAAAAAAACCCAAACCAAACCTGCTGCCATTGAGTCAATTCTGACTCATAGCGACCCTATAGGACAGACTAGAACTACCCCATAGGGCTTCCAGGGAGCAGCTGGTGGATTTGAACTGCCAGCCTCTTGGTTAGCAGCCTGACTCTTAAGCACCCTGCGACCAGGGCTCTGTGAGGCATCATCAAATTAGTAATAGAGTCAGTGAGGAATACAATTCAATGTTTAAATCGGTGGCATTCCCAACTCTGTTTAAACTTTTCATCTGGTCTCTTCGTCTTCTGAGAGGAGAGGAGGAGGGGAGGCAGAAGTGGGCAGCTGCTGTATTGACAAGGTCTGTGATACTGTTCAGTTGAGCGGTTCTCTGACTTTTAGCAGTAAAGACTCTCGGATTGTCTAAGTCAGTTACTGCTGGAAACAGTTGCCCAAAACAAGAGCTAGGAAGAATGGTGGCAAAGATGCCACTTTTGATAACAGACGGAAGCAGGCGGTCTGAAGTCAGTTGTTTACTTGTGACAGAAACAGAATAGCCACCATTACGTGGTAAACAGAGATTTGATTGGAAAAGGCACAGCTTTGGAAACCGCCTGGCTCCTAGTCCTCACCACCTCCCCCTGTCAACTTGAGACAATTCATTTAATCTCCTTGAGTCTTAATTACCTGCTGAAGGCGGAGTGCTGGATCTCATCATCTTTTGGAGTGTCTTTCAGTGATAAGATCTACCAGTGGAATTTCTTTTGGGGCGATAGATGTCTTTGTTTCAGGAAATACCACGATAAGCCCTAAGGTGAAAGGTGAACCCTCAGAGGGCATAAGGGCTGGCTAGGGCTCCCGAAAAAACTTGTTGTTTTTGAGTCAATTCTATAGGACAGAGTAGAACTGCCGCATAGGGTTTCCAAGGAGCAGCTGGTGGATTCCAACTGCTGACCTTTTGGTGAGCAGCTATAGCTCTTAACCACCGTGCCACCACGGCTCTGGCTAGGGCTCAGGCAATGAAAAAAGACTAAAAGTCTGCACTTGAGAAGCAAGGCAAATAATTTGTCTTGGGGAGTGGGAGAGGTGCTCTCAGAGGGTGGAGGGTGAGAAGAGAGGGGTGGGCTGGGAGAATATGGAGCGAGAGCCCTGCATGGGTAAAGGCCGGTGAGAAAGCTCAGTACGGCGTGATTGAAGAAAGCCGCAAATGTGATTGTAAGTGGTTTGTAGTATAATGATGTGATCCCTCCTCGTGACCCCCACGTCTTCAGCGGGGTTGAACACGCTAATGTTTTGTGTGAGTGCGGGTTGTTGAAACAGGAGTAAGGAACCATATGGACATGGCGAGGGACAGAGGTGACCTCAGAAAAGCTGGAGCTGGGAGGCAGAGAGGCACTCTGAAACGCGTGCTGTTGAGAGTTAGTAGCTGGCTAGGTAGGGCTTTAGACCACACGGGTGCAGTGGGGCTCAGGCGCATCTGATCTAGACCCGAAGGGGCCGGGAGAGCCCAGCCGACACTTAGGTGATTGTGGTCTCTGATGGTGCAGGCGCCGCTGGCTGTCCCTGAGCACCACAGCCAGCTTCGTCCTGTGTTTTTGTCTTTTTCCCATCCATGTCAGCTTAAGGGGTGATGGCAGAGTTTCCAGGCTCACCTCTGTCTGTCACCCTATTTGGATTAGAACATAAGGTGTTTACCCTAATATCACTTTTCCCCTCAACGTATTTCTTAAACCCCTGTATTGTTCTTAAGGAGCCCTCGTGGCGCGGTGTTTAAGCACTTGGCTGCTGACCGAAAGGTTGGCGGTTTGAACCCACCAGCCACTCCACAGGAGAAAGATGCGGCAGGCTGTTTCCGTGAAGGTTTATAGCCTTGGAAACCCTATGGGGTAGTTCTACTCTGTTCTATAGAGTTGCTATGAGTCGGAGTTGACTTGACGGCAACAGATATCTATGGTTCTTAAATCATTTATTAGCTTTAGCTCATTTTGTCTTTTTTTTTTTTTTGCTTCTTTTCCTCCCTTTCTTAGGAGTGACTTGAAAGAGATTCTGGTTTGTTTCCTACTTCTTTTTTTCACGTGACATTTGGATTTTTCTTTCACTGGAAATCTCTGAAAATTACTTGCAAGCCTTCCTTAGCAGCCATTGGTCGTTTGCCTTCTGTAAGCAACATTCTATAGGATATCTGTTTTAGCATACTTAATAAAAATTAGATCATCTTTCATCCCAAAATGTTATTGCTTCTTCCAACTTCAGTGTTTAGTTTTTGTTTTGTTTTTTTTTAAAAAAAAAACTATATGTAAGTGTTCCTCATTTAGTTCTATTCTCTGAAAGTTTCACATTGTCACCCTAAGTGAAAGCAAAGTGACTCCTTTGGATTTCAGCTAAAATCAACGACAGTACCTTCTAAAGAAGGTTATGCTGGTGGGAGAATAAATTGGTATAATCTTTCTGGCAAGCAATTTGACAATCTAGTACTTATAAAGAGCCTTTAAAATGTTTATACCCTTTGGCCCAGTGATCACACTTCTAGGAATTTTTCCTCTGGAAATAATCAGAAATGTGGTCAAAGATTTATGTACAAGTATATTTATTGCAGGGGCTCTAGGGGTGCAGTGGTTAAAGCACTCGGCTGCTAACCAAAAGGTCAGTGGTTCAAACCCACCAGCTGCTCTTTGGAAACCCTATGGAGCAGTTCTACTCTGTCCTATAGGGTCACTGTAAGTCAGAATTGATTCCATGGCAGTGGGTTTGGCTTTTTTTTTGGGGGGGGGGTGCAGCGAGGGGATTTATACTTATTGCAGTTCCCTGACTTGTGCAGTTAATGTGCCAGCTGTGAACCAAAAGGTTGGAGGTTCGAGTCCACCCAGCGACACCTCAGAAGAAAGGCCTGGTGATCTACTTCTGAAAAATCATCCACTGAAAACCCAGCAGGGCACAGTTCTACTCTGACACACATGGGGCTGCCATGAGTCAGAATCCACTCAGTGGCAACTGGTTATTTTTGGTTTTTATATTTATTGAGCATTATTTGTGATAGTTACAAACTGGAAGCAACCTAAATGCCCAGCGAAAAGGAAAATAAGTTGTTATGTTGATACGATAAAAATTATGCAGCAATTAAAAATTATGCTGTTCCTTGAACTTGATAGTCTGTTAAAAATATTTGTGTAACCACTCTGAGAGCCTTGGGCTTCCGGAATAGAAAGCAGGAATGGCTTGGCTCCTTTAGGGGTTTAACCCCCACCTTCAGTGGCTGTAGAGCCCTGGTGGCACAGTGGTTAAGCAATTGGCTGCTAACCGAAAGGTCAGCAGTTTGAATCCACCAGCCACTCCTTGGAAACACTATGGGGCAGTTCTACTCTGTCCTATAGGGTCGCTATGAGTCAGAATGGACTCGACGGTAATGGGTTTGGTTTGATTTTGGTTTCAGTGACTATAAAAATTAGCCCATACTGAAGGTGGGGAAGGAAGGTCTCACCCCAGAGACCCAGCCCCGTATTTTTACCAGAAGTTCCAGGTAATTGCAGTCTAAACTCAGCCAGGGACCCCCAGGGCCTGAACTCTGACAAGAGTGACGGAAGGGGACCGAAAGCAAATTGTTGTTTCAAAAAAATGTTTACGATATGGAGAAATACTATTTTGTAGTCAGAATTTTAAGGAAATCGTATCATATAATTTGAAATTGGGAGAAATTAAAATATGCTGATAAAAAAACAAAACCAAAATAGTTTACATGGTTTATGTTTTAACCATATTGCCACGGATAAGGTCTGGTAAGGCCAGACACAGAGCAAGAGAGGGAGACTGTGAGAGTTTTAAAGGTTTTCTTACACTCACGGTTTCCTGGGGAGAACACAGACTCACTCAGGGGGTTGTACCTGGGAAGAGGGTAACAAGCTGGAATTGTCGGAAACGGCTTACCTATGGCAAGGAAGTTAGCTAGGTTTCTCGGGCCTCCTGGGTTTGGGTATGTGAATAATTCTGTGGGTCCTGGGGCATAGGGGCTGTCCCTAGCTGCTGGGTTCCTGGCCCAGGGGCTATCAGAGCAGGTACACAGTGGCCCAGGAGTGTGAAGCCAGATAAGGCGAGTGGTTGGAGAATGGACTTAATCAGCTGTTCAAGAAGGGGAACGGACTGGCCTCCAGCCAAGCCCTCAAAACTGGGTCACAACAGCATTTTAAAAAAAAAACTGTTATAAGTTTATATCTGGGTGGTGGCATTGTGGTTGATTTGTACTTTAAATAAGGAATCACGATTCCCAGAGGTGAGGTAATCTGCCCAAATTCTTGTAGCCAGCAAGTGCTGAAGTAAAGAGTAAAGTCAAGTCTACTTGACTACAAACCCTGTGCTCAACAGCTGCTGAAATGTTGCTTAAATTGAAAAACTTTGTATAAAAGAAATACAAATACAACACCCTAAGTGTGACAGATTGGATTACTGGTCCCCAATTCTTCGCTGCCCTGTAGGAGTATCTTATATTCACTCCCTTGCTATAGCCTTTGAAGGGCAGAATATATTTCCATCCTCTTGATTTTGGGCATGGCCATGAAACATGCCTCGGCCAATGGGTTGAGTTAACATAATGAAAGGGAAGGCTTACAGTGGGCTCCACGATCGGGTCCTTTCTCCTGTGCTCCTGTCTTTTACCATGTGAGTCACATGCTTCGGGGGACCACCAGTCCAGGGAGAACGGGAACTAGGAGAAGCAGACGTGGACCCAACCCACAGCTAAAAGCTTAATTTTCAGCCAACCTGAAGACATACAGTGAAAAATAAATGGTTATGGTTTCAAGTTATTGAGATGTGGACTGTTGTTTTGTTTGTTTTAATGTAGAATGATTATAAGGCGCCCTACTGGCACAGTGGTTAAAGCTCTCAGCTACTAACTGAAAGGTCAGTGGTTTGAACCCACCAGCCGCTCCACAGGAGGAAGATGTGGCAGTCCACTTCATAAAGATACCAAACCAACCAAAAACCAAACCTGTGGCTGTCAAGTCAATTCCGATTCCTAGCGACCCTGTAGGACAGAGTACAACTGTCCCACAGGGTTTCCAAGAAGCAGCTGGTGGGTTCAAACTCCCAACCTTTTGGTTAGCAGCCAAACGCTTAACCACTGTGCCACTAGGGCTCCCCATAAAGATTATGGCCTTGGAAACCACATGAGGCAAGTCTACTCTGTCCTATAGGGTTGCTATGGGTCGAAATCAACTACACAGCAATCGGTGGTTTTTTTAATAATGATTATGGCCAATTGATATAAAATGTGACGATGCTGGTATTAGAGTAACAGAACTGAATCTCTTGATTTCACTTTATATGTCAATACAAGCTCAAATTTAGTTATGCAAATGTAGGATCTACAGATACTCACTCACCATCATGGGAAAAGGGTATAACAAGACCTTTTTTTTGTTTGTTTATTGTTGTAGTTTAAGAGAAAGTTTACATTTCAAGTTAGTCGCTTATACAAAAATTTATACATACATTGTCATGTGGCCCTAATTGCACTCCCTATACTTTGACAGCACATTCCTCCTTTCCACCCCTGATTTCCCATGTCCATTCAACGAGCTCCTAACCCTCTCTGCCTTCTCATCTTACCTCCGGACAGAAGCTGCCCATTTAGTCTCTTGTATCTACTTGAGCTAAGAGGCATACTCCTCACGAGTATCACTTTATGTCCCACAGTCCAGTCCAATCCCTTTCTGAAGAGTTGGCCTCGGAAATTGTTTTAGTTCTGGGCTGATAGAGAATCCAGGGGCCATGCTTCCCGGGGTTCCTCCAGTCTCAGTCAGACCATTAAGTCTGATCTTTCTACTAGAATTTGAGTTCTGCACCCCACCTTTCTCCTGCTCCATCAGGGACTCTGTCGTGTTCCCTGTCAGGGCAGTCATTGGTGGTAGCCGGGCACCATCTAGTTCTTCTGGTCTCAGGCTGGTTTATGTGGCCCTTTCTGTCTCTTGGGCTAATACTTTCCTTCAAGACCTTTTATTTAATGCAATCTGCCTCTCGCCTGGTATGAGAGCTAGTCTCCAGTAAGAAGGGAGATATTTACATCAGAAATGCACTGTCCGATCCTGCTCCATCCTCACAATCATTGCTGTGTTTGAGCCCATTGTTGCACCCACTGTGTTAATCCATCCTCATGAGGGTCTTCCTCTTTTTCACTGACCCTCTACTTTACCAAGCATGATGTCCTTCTCTAGGGACTGGTTGCTCTTGATAACATGTCCAAGGTATGTGAGAAGAAGTCTGGGCATCCTCACTTCTAAGGAGCATTCTGGCTGTACTTCTTCCAAGACAAATTTGTTCGTTCTTCTAGCAGTCCGTGGTATATTAAATATTTCTTCACCAACACCATAATTCAAATGCATCAATTCTTCTTTGATCTTCCTTATTCGTTGTCCAGCTTTCTCATGCATATGAGACAATTAAAAATACCACGGCTTAGGTCAGGCACAGCTTAGTCCTCAAAGTGACGTCTTTGCTTTTAGCACTTTAAAGAGGTCTTTTGCAGTAGATTTCCCCAATGCAATAATATATTATTTGATTTCTTGACTGCTGCTTCCCTGGGCATTGATTGTGGATCCAAGTAAAATGAAATCCTTGACAACATCAATCTTTTATCCGTTTATCATGATGTTGCTTATTGGTCCACTTGTGAGAATTTTTGTTTTCTTTATGTTGAGGTATAATCCATACTGAAGGCTGTAGTCTTTGGTCTTCGTCAGTAAGTGCTTCAAGTCCTCTTTCCTTTCCACAGGAAAGGTTGTGTCATCTGCATATTGTAGGTTGTTAATGAGTCTTCCTCCAATCCTGATGCTGCATTCTTCTTCACAGAGTCCAGCTTCTCCAATTATTTGCTCAGTATACAGATTGAATAATATGGTGAGAAGATACAACTGTGACACTCCTTTCCTGATTTTAAACCACGTGGTATCCTGTCGTTCTGTTCCAACAACTGCCTCTTTGTCTATGTAGAGGTTCCACATGGGCACAGTTAAGTGTTCTGGAATTCCCATTCCTAGCAGCGTTATTCATAATTTGCTATGGGATCCACACAGTGGAATGCCTGTGCATAGTCAGTAAAACACAGGTAAACATCTTTCTGGTATTCTCTGCTCTCAGCCAAGATCCATCTGACATTGACAATGATATCCCTTGTTTGACATCCTCTTCTGAATCTGGCTTGAATTTCCTGTCGATGTACTGCTACAACTGTTTTTGAATTATCTTCAGCAAAATTTTACTTGTGTGTGATATTAATGATATTATTGGATAATTTCCACATTCTGTTGAATCACCTTTCTTTGGAATGGGCATAAATATGGATTTCTTACAGTTGGTTGGCCACTTAACTGTCTTCCTAATTTCTTGGCATAGACAAGTGAGCACTTCCAGTGTTGCATCTGTTTGATGAAACATCTCAATTGGTAGTTCGTCAGTTCCTGGAGCATTGTTTTTCACCAATGCTTTCAGTGCAGCTTGGACTTCCTCCTTCAATACTATCGGTTCTTGATCATATGCTGCCTCCTGAAATGGTCAAATACTGACCAGCTCTTTTTGGTACAGTGACTCTGTATTCCTTTCATCTTCTTTTGATGCTTCCTGTGTCATTCAATATTTTACCCATATAATATTTCAATATTGCAACTTGAGGCTTGAATTTTTTCTTCAGTTCCTTAAGCTTAAAAAATGCCTGGCATGTTCTTTCCGTTTGGTTTTCTAACTCCATGTCTTTGCACATTTCATTGTAATACTTTACCTTGTCTTCTCAAGCCGTCCTTTGAAATCTTCTGTTAAGCTCTTTTACTTCATCATTTCTTCCATTTGCTTTAGCTACTCTACTTTCAAGATCAAGTTTCAGAGTCTCTTCTGACATCCATTTTGGTCTTTTCTTTCTTTCCTGTCTTTTTAATGACCTTTTGCTTTCTTCCTGTATGATGTTCTTGATGTCATTCCACAACTGGTCTGGTCTTCAGTCATTACTGTTCAATGCATTAAATCTATTCTTTAGATGGTCTCTTAAGCTAAACACATGTGATGTATATATTTTTAAATATAAAATAAAGCACATAGGCAGCATAGTTATGGATACTTACTAGACATAACTTGTGATGGTTAAGATTGTGTGTCAACTTGGCTGGGCCATGATTCTCAGTGTTTATGTGTGACCACTCCCATGATGGAATTTGCTGTGAGTAGCCAATCAGTTGAAAGGAAGTTTCCTTGGGGGTGTGGCCTGCATCTAAATGTAAGCAGACATTCTGGCTTTTTGCTCACCCTGGATCCTGCAGCTGCCTCCTGTTTGTCTGACCTCTGATTCTTGGGACCTGAGCTATCAGCTTATCTGCTGATCTTGGGAATTGTCAAGCTTCACAGCCTGTGAGCAAGGGCCCTGCTCTCCAACCTGCCAATCTTGGTTTCACCAGCCCGTGCAGCTACCTGAATCAGGAGAAGACTTGCAGTCTTGCCTGCCAGTCTTGGGGATTGTCGATCTTCACAGCCTGTGAGCAAGAGCCCTGCTCTCCCACTTGCCGATCTTGAATTCACCAGCCCCTGTGGCTACGTGCATCGAGAGAACCCTCTATCCTGATCCACGGACTTGGGACATTCCGGGACATTACAGCCTCTACAGTTGTGTGAGCCATTTCCTTTATATAAATCTCTTTATATATATATATATATATATATATGTATATTTATGTGCTTTACTGGTTTTGCTTCTCTAGAGAATCCAGCCTAAGACATAACTAAACAGTTCACGGGATTGGTTTACTGGGTTTGAGGGCTTAGGACCATAGTCTTGTGGGGCATCTCATTCAACTGGCACAATAGAGCCCATAAAGACAGTGTTCTACATCTTACTTTGGTGAGTAGTGCCAGGGGTCTTAAAAGCAGCCATATAAGATACAACTATTGATCTCTACTCATCTGGAGCAAAAGAGAGAGAAGGAAACCAAAGACACAAAGAAGAAACTTGTCTACAGAACTAATAGTCTACACCAACAACAGCCTTACCTACCTTGTGACCAGAAGTAGATGGTGCCTGGCTACCGCTACTGACCGTTTCGACCAGGGCCTCAATAGCTGGTCCTGGATAGAATGGGAGAAAATTATAGAACAAAACTAAAATTTATTTTTAAAAAGTCCAGATTTACTGGACCTGTAGAGACTAGATGAACCCCCAAGATTATTGCCTTGGGAATACCCTTTAAACTTGGAACTCAAACCACTCCCAGAGGTCACCTTTCTTCTAAATGACAGACTGGCTCATAAAATAAATAATATCACCTGTGAGTACTGTCCTCCTCAAAATAATCTTCTAAATGAATCCAAATGGTAAACATTTTCCCTAGACCAAAGATGAGAAGGTAAGGGGGGCAGGGAAACTAGATTAAGGGAAACAAAACAACCAGAATGGAAATAATGAGAAAACTGATATATTGTGAAAAATGTATCCAGTGTCACTAAACAATGTATATAGTTAAATGAGAACCTAATTTGCTGTGTAAATTTTTACCAAAACCACAAAAAAATATTTTTAAAAAATAATAATAATGCATTGCCACAACATAGATGAACCTAGAGGGCATTATGTTGAGCAAAATAAGTCAGTCACAAAAGGACAAATAGTACATGATCTCACTTACATGAAATAAGCAAATATATAAACCAAAGAAAATAAAAACCATTGCCATGCAGTCGATTATAACTCATAGTTACCCTGTAGGACAGAGTAGAACTGCCCCATAGGGTTTCCAAGGCTGTAATCTTTACAGAAGCAGACTGCCGATCTTTCTCCTGTGGAGTGGCTGGTGGGTTCAAACTGCCGACCTTTCAGTTAGCAGCCAAGCGTTTAACCATCGTGCCACCAGGGCTCCTCAAGAAAATATATAGAAACCAAAAATTATTAGTGGTTACTAGGGATAGAAGTGAGGGGGGAAAGAAGAATGTTGCTTAGTGTCTTAGTTACCTAGTGCTACCGTAATAGAAATACCACAAGTGAAAGGCTTTAACAAACAGAAATTTATTTTCTTACAGTTTAGGAGGCTAAAAGTCCAAATTCAGGGCATTAGCTCTAGGAGAAGGCTTTCTTTCTGTGTCAGTTCTGGGAGAAGGTCCTTGTCTCTTAGCTTCTGCGCAATGGCTTGGCTCCCTGGTGATCTTCATGTTGCGTGCCATCTATCTTTCCCAGCTCTGCTCTCTTGCTTGCTTGCTTAATCCTTTATAGCCAAAAAGAAATTGACTTAAGACACACCTTATACTAATACTGCCTAATTAGCTTAACAAAGGAAACCCATTCCTTAATGGGATTATAGCCACTACCAAAAGACAAAACAAAACAAGACCTGTTGCCATCAAGTGGATTCCGACTCATAGTGACCCTATAGGAGAGGGTAGAACTGCCCCATAGGGTTCCTGGGAGCGGCTGTGGATTCGAACTGCTGACCTTTTAGGTTAGCAGTCAAATGCTTTAACCACTGCACCACTGGGGCTCCGTGACCACTATAGGCATTAGGATTTACAACACATATTTTAGGGGGCTACAATTCAACCGATAATACTTGGGGTGCATTGAGTATATGTTGAAGGTGGTGGAATAATTTAGAAAAGGAGGATGAGAACGGTTACACAACTTGAAGGATGCAATCCAGATCACTGGATTATACAGGTAGGAATTGTTGACTTGGTGTATGTTGTTTTATGCCTATTTTCACCACAATAGAAAAAAATAATGTAAGACGTCACCAGTGGGGAAACTGATGCGTTATTGAAACAGATCAAAGGCAGGAAACCACCTGACATCTGAACAAAAGAGTGGTTAAGAGTCCCATGGTAGAGGTGCTTGATGCAACGGCATGTCACCATGACAAATTATATTTACGTGGGAAAAAAAATGCTCATGGCTAAGAAAAGACAGCTCACAGATATCCTGTTTAAATCTATGTTTTATGTATGTTATATTTATATACACACCTGTACATATGCCAGACTAGAAGAATGTCTGGGTGGTGATATTATGGATGATTATTACTTCCTCCTTGCTTATTTATATGTCCTATAATGAACATACATGACTTTTTGTAATAACAAAAACAATAAAGGTTTTTTTTTCTATTCTTTATTTTATTTTATTTTTTTATGTAGGACGTGTTCTTTTATTATTTTTTATTGTACTTCAGGTGAAGGCTTACAGAACAAATGGTTTCTCATTAAACAGTAGTACACATATTGTTTTATGACATTGGTTAACAACCCCACGACATGTCAACCTTCTCCCTTCTTGACCTTTTTTTTTTTGGTGAAAATATACATAGCCAAAGATATACCATTTCAAAAATTTCTACATGCACAGTTCAGTGACATCGACTATGCTCTTCCAATTGTGCTGCTAGTCTCACTTTAGATGAAGGTTTACAGAACAAAATAGTTTCTCATTAAACAGTTAGTACACATGTTGCCCTATGACAATGGTTAACAACCTCACAACACATCAACACTATCCTTACTCAACCTGGGGTTCCCTATCATCAGCTTTCCTGTCCCCTTCTGCCTTCTAGCCCTTGTCCCTGGACTGCTGTGCCTCATTAGTCCCGTTTTGTTTTATGGGGCTGTCCAATCCCCAGCTGAACGGTGAACCTTGGAAGTGACTTCACCACTGAGCTAAAAGGGTGTCTGGGGGCCATACTCTCGGGGTCTGTCCAGTCTCCTTTAGGCCAGTAAATCTGGTCTTTTGTGTGTGTGTTAGAATTTTGTTCTACATCCTTCTCCAGCTCTGTCCAGAACCCTCTGTTGTGATCCCGGTCAGAGCAGTCAGTGGTGGTAGCCAGGCAGTACTGGATTCAGTCTGGTGGAGGCCTTGGTAGCTGTGGTCCATTAGTCCTTTGGACTAATCTTTTCCTCGTAACCTGTTCTCTTCATTCTCCCTTGCTCCCAAAGGGATGAGACTAGTGGAGTATCTTAGATGGCTGCTCACAGGCTTTTAAGACCCCAGATGCTACTCACCAAGGTAGAATGTAGAACATTGTTAAAGGTTATTTTTTAAATGAGAGAGAGAGAAAAAAACAAGAAAACCTTGAAACCAGTGAAATTGTGTTGATTTTGGAATTTTTACCATCAGGATTGTAAGTTATCTGGATATATGGTCTATACCAGAGCAATAAAACTCATTCATTTAAAAAACAATAATTCAAGAAATATAGTAAAAAAACAAATAAATGAAAAAGTATTTAAATAATTCAAAAGACAGAAAAGAAAGAGCAACAACTGGCAGGAATTAACAAAAAGTAAACCTTTCAGTGGTTGTCCACTGCCTCCAAGACAAAATCCATGAGGCCGCCAAGCCCTGACCCCACTAGCCTTGCCAGCCTCATCTCTCTAGCCTCAGAAGCATCCTCCATATTAAACTCTCTCTTCTTCCTTCCACCTTCCCCTCCAGCTATTTCTCTCTCCTGACATCTCCTGCCAGAAACGCTCTTTCCAAAGGCCTTACAGCTGGCTAACTCCTAGCCATTCTTTAGATTTCAGGTGAGGTGACACTTCCTTCGGAAAGATTTTCTGGGCTAGGTACCCGCCACCCCGTGTGGTCCATTGCACCCCTCACATCCTCCATCACTTCATTCACATGGCCCCTCTGAAATCTCATAAGATTATATATAAGAGAATATTTGTTGACCCAGCATTTGTTACATGTACAATTCAGAGACACTGATTACATCCATCATGCTGTGCAACCATCACCGCTATCCATTTCCAAATTATTCCACCACCATTAACAGAAACTCAGAGCCATCTAAGCAAAGACTCCCCCTTTCCTCCTCCCTTTCACCCCAGCAACCGCTAATAAACTTTGGTCTCTATACATTGGCCTATTTTATATAAGTGGGATCATGTATTTGTCTTTTTATGACTGGCTTATTTCACCCAGCATAGTGTTTTCAAGGTTTATCGCGTTGTATCATGTATCAGAACTCGGTGGTTTATTCTATTCCCTTCTCCTAGCCTTCAAAATTAACACCTTAATGGCTACATTACGTTCCATTACCCTGTTATAGGACATGTAGGTTGTTTCCAATTTTTTTTCCAATTACAGCTACCCCTGCAAATAACTTCTTTATGGCTTGAGGAAGACCCTCAACAAGATGGACTGGCACAGTGAGCTACAACAATGGCCTCAAGCATAACAACGATTACGAGGATGGCGCAGGACCGAGCAGCGCTCCGTTCTGTTGTATGTAGGGTCGCTATGAGCTGGAACCAACTCGACAGCGTCTGACAACAAGAATCTTACCACAATAAAACAGTTTTAAAAATTTCAAGAAACAGAAACCTAGATGTAGGGGTTTACAGGAGGATGGAGCAGTAATGGTAAGAGTTCCTGACACGTAGTGTGTACTCGGTAACTATGAAATGAATAATACACCGCCTTTGGTTGGGTTCCCCCAGAAGCAGATCGTGATACAAGTGCAAATAGTTTATTTGGGAGATGATCACCGGCAGGGGGGTGGGGGAAGTGAGGCAGAGAAGGGAAAGAAGACAACGCAGGAAGCTTTAATGCAAAGGTTGCCAAAGGAGACAATTGGGTCACAATCCGTTGGGTACCTCTGGGACAATGGGCAGAAAGGTCTTCAGATATGTCTTACAGGACAAGGAAGATGGAGTTTTGATCTATCAACTCCCATTCCCCTTTGGTTGAAAGGGCTGCTTCTGGGGCATTAACTCCTTGGCATTTCCAGACTACCCCAAGCAAGGATTGATCACACTTCCATGGTCAGAGGAAGCCCTCAGGCAGAGAGTGAAAGATGGTTACAGCAAGAAGCTGTTAGTTATATGGAAGCTGTCCTGGGTGGTGCAAATGGTTAATGCGTTCAGTTGCTAGCCAAGAGGTTGAAGGTTAGAGTCTATCCAGAGGCACGGCTGAAGAAACACTTGGTGATCTACTTCTGAAAAATCAGCCATTGAAAACCCTACGGAGCACAGTTTTACTCTGCAGCTCACGGGGTTTCCATGAGTCAGAATCAGCTCAACAGCAACCAGCACTAGTAGATATATGGAAATAGTGAGGGCCGTGGGGCACAAAACATCGGCAGAGTTGACCATTCCTGGACACCTGTTGTGATTCAAAGGAGACTGGTGGTGCAGTGGTTAAGACCTACAGCAAGCTACGGCTGCTAATGAAAAGGTCAGCAGTTCAAATCCACTGGCCGTTCCTTGGAAACCCTATGGGACAGTTCTACTCTGTCCTATAGGGTCACTATGAGTCATATATATATATATATTTTTTTTTTGGTTTATTGTGACTCAAAAGGAGCCCTGGTGGCACAGTGGATAAGCAGTCAGCTGCTAGGCTGCTGAAGGGTTGGCAGTTTGAACCAATCAGCCATTCTGAAGGAGAAAGATGTGGCAGTCTGCTTCCATAAAGATTATAGCCTAGAAAACCCTATGGAGCAGTTCAACTCTGTTCTATAGGGTTGCTATGAGTTGTAATGACTCCTTGGCAACCGGTTTGCTTTTACTGTGTGTGTGATTCAGGCCCTTAGAGAATATTTTCTTTAGTTCCCAAAACAGTTTTACATGGTAAATAGTATTATTCCCATCTTTCATGTGAAAAAAAACTGAAGCTCAGAGAGGTTGTGACGTGATCAAAGTCATGCAGACCAAGTGTATCAGTCAGGGTTCATCAGAAAAACAGAAGCAATAGGATCTCTATTAGAGATCCAAGGATAAGAATGACCTGCACATCTGTCCTTTAGATGTTGGATAAGAGGAAGACTGATGAGGGAATCTAAGAAGATTGAGTTATTGCCTAATCAGGGAGATCACACACTCACAATTGTACAATATCCTTGAGCTGTAAAGACCACTGCAAGGAGCAGTGAAAATCAGAGAGCACATGCATAAAAAACAAAGATTTTAAAAAATACAAAAACTCAAAAGTGTATTTAAACATTGTTGAATGTTGTCATTGTGTACCATCTCATAGTGACCCAATGTACAACAGCACTGCCCAGTCCTGCGCCATGCTCACAATCGTTGTTATGCTTGAGACTGTTGTTGCAGCCACTGTGTCAATCCATCTTGTTGAGGGTCTTCCTCTTTTCTGTCGACCCTCCATTTTACCAGCATGATGTCCTTCTCCAGGGACTGATCCCTCCTGATAACATGTCCAAAGTACGTGAGACCAAGTCTTGCCATCCTCGCTTCGAAGGAGCATTCTGGCTGTACTTCTTCCAAGACTGATTGGTTCATTCTTCTGGCAGTCCACGGCATGTTCAATATTCTTCGCCAACACCATAATTCAAAGGCACCAATTCTTCTTCAGCCTTCCTTATTCATTGTCTAGCTTTCACATGTATACGAGACAACTGAAAACACCATGGCTTGGGTCAGGCACACCTTAGTCCTTAAAGTGACATCTTTTCTTTTTAACACTTTAAAGAGGTCTTTTGCAGCAGATGTGACCAATGCAATGCATCTTTTGATTTCTTGACTGCTGCTTCCATGGTCATTAATTATGGACCCAAGTAAAATGAAATCCTTGACAACGTTAATCTTTTATCCATTTATGATGATGTTGCGTATTGGTCCAGTTGTGAGGATTTTTGTTTTCTTTATGTTGAGGTTTAATCCATACTGAAGGCTGCAGACTTTGATTTCATCACTAAGTGCTTCAAGTCCTCTTTGCTTTCAGCAAGAAAGGTTGTGTTATCTGCGTATCACAGGTTGTTAATGTGTCTTCCTCCAATTCTGATGCCTTGTTCTTCTTCATATGGTTCAGCTCTCGAATTATTTGCTCAGCATACAGATTGAATAAGTATGGTGAAAGGATACAACCCTGATGTACACCTTTCCTGATTTTAAAACATGCAGTATCCCCTTGTTCTGTTTGAATCACTGCCTCTTGGTCTATGTACAGGTTCCTCATGAGCACAATTAAGTGTTCTGGAATTGCCATTCCTCACAATGTTATCAGTACTTTGTTATGATCCACACAGTCAAATGCCTTTGCATAGTCAAGAAAACACAGGTAAACATCTTTCTGGTATTCTCTGCTTTCAGCCAAGATCCATCTGACATCAGCAATGATATCCCTCTTTCACATTCTCTTCTGAATCAGTTTGAATTTCTGGCAGTTCCCTGTCAATGTACTGCTGCAACAGCTTTTGGATTATTTTCAGCAAAATTTTACTTGCGTGTGATATTAACGATATTGTTTGATGATTTCTGCATTCTGTTAGATTACCTGTCTTTGGAATAGGCACAAATTTGGATCTCTTCCAATCGGCTGGCCAGGTAGCTGTCTTTCAAATTTATTGGCATAGACGAGTGAGCACTTCCAGTGCTGCATCCGTTCTTTGAAACATTTCAATTGGTATTCCATCAATTCCTGGAGCCTTGTTTTTCGCCAACGCCTTCAGTGCAGCTTGGCCTTCTTCCTTCAATACCATCGGCTCTCGATCACATGCTATCTCCTGAAATGGTAGAACATTGGCCAGTTCTTTTTGGTACAGTAACTGTGCATTCCTTCCATTTTCTTTTTATGCTTCCTGTGTCACTCAATTTTTTGCCCATAGAATCCTCCAATATTGCAGTTCTATCATTTTTCTTCTGTTCTTTCAGCTTGAGAAATGCCAAGCGTGTTCTTTCCTTTTGGTTTTCTAATGCCAGGTCTTTGCACTTTTTATTATAATATTCTACTTTGTCTTCTCAAGCCGCCCTTTGAAATCTTCTGTTCAGCTCTTTTACTTCATCATTTCTTCCTCTCACTTTAACTACTCTATGCTCAAGAGCAAATTTCAGAGTCTCTTCTGACATCCATTTTGGTCTTTTTTTTTTCTTTTCTGTCTTTTTAATGACTTTTTGCTGTCTTCATGTATGATGTTCTTGATGTCATCCCACAACTCGTCTGGTCTTTGGTCATTAGTGTTCAGTTCATCAAATCTATTCTTAAGATGGTCTCTAAATTCAGAGGAGATACACTCAGGGTTGTACTTTGGCTCTTGTGGACTTGTTTTAATTTTCTTCAGCTTCAACTTCAATTTGCATATGAGCAATTGATGGTCTCTTCCGCAGTCGGCCCCTGGCCTTGTTCTGACTGATGATATAGAGCTTCTTTATTGTCTCTTTCCACAGAGGTAGTCCATTTGATTCCTGTATATTCCATCTGGCAAGACCCACGTGTCTAGTTGCCGTTTATGTTGTTGAAAAAAGGTATTTGCAATGAATAAGTCGCTGGTCTTGCAAAATTCTATCACGCGATCTCCAGCATCATTTCTATCACCAAGGCTGTATTTTCCAATGACCAATCCTTTTTCGTTTCCAACTTTTGCATTCCAATCACCAGTAATTATCAATGCATGTTGATTGCATGTTTGATCAATTTCAGACTGCAGAAGTTGGTAAAAATCTTCAATTTCTTCATCTTTGGCATTAGTGGTGATGTGTAAATTTGAATAATGGTCGTATTAATTGGTCTTCCTTGTAGGTGTATGGATGTTATGCTATCACTGACAGCGTTGTACTTCAGGATGGATCTTGAAATGTTCTTTTTGATGATGAGTGTGACACCATTCCTCTTCAATTTGTCATTCCTACCATAAGAGACCATATGATTGTCTGATTCAGAATGACTAATACCAGTCCATTTCCACTCACTAATGCCTAGGATATCTATCTTCAAGTATTCCATTTCATTTTTGACAACTTCCAGTTTTCCTTGATTCATACTTCGTACCTTCTATGTTCTAATTATCAATGGATGTCTACAGCTGTTTCTTCTCATTTTGAGTCATGCCACATCAGCAAATGAAGGTCCCTAAAGCTGGACTCCATGCATATCATTAAGGTTGTCTCTACTTTGAGGAAACAGCTCTTCCTCAGTTGTATTTTGAGTGCCTTCCAACCTGAGGGGCTCATCTTCGGTCTCTATGTCAGACAATGTTCTGCTGCTGTCCACAAAGTTTTCACTGGCCAGTTTTATTTAGAAGTAGATCACCAGGTCCTTCTTCCCAGTCTGTTTTAGTCTGGAAGCACCACTGAAACCTGTCCACCATGGTTGACCCTGCTGGTATTTGAAATATCAGTGGCATGGCTTCTAGCATCACAGCAACATGCAAGTCACCACAGTATGACAAATGACTATCTTATCTTCTGATGTGATTCAGATTCAACTTGCATATTTCCTGCCCTAGACATAGAATCAATCATTTCTCCAAAGAGCTCTGGTTTCTTTAAGTGTGGAATGAATTTTAGATACCATAATCAGGGTAGATGCTCACTGATACTCCACTGGGCCTTGTTTCTTGGCCTTCTTCTTGTATATAGCTAAGAAATACTCTTTTATTTTTTGGATAATAAACTACATAATGAGTTTATACTGATACTTCCAGCTCAAATTCAGGACTACAGTGTTTTCACTTAATCCCGTCTATGTTAATCTATTACTTTTTTTATTACACACAGAGAAAACAACAACGTAATCACAAATTTGCTTTATCCCACAAGGCACACACCACAGTCTTAGAATAACAGTACTGGCACTAACACAACCACTATGATTACTTAAAAGGAGTTTTAAGTTTTTTCTGCAGTTCTTTTTGTCCTTAGGGTATATACCACTAAGAATATACAGTCAAATTACAGCATTTTAAACTCATTTGAAATAATGCCTATTGTGTGGTTATGCTACCAACTCAATATACGGTTAGGTTTCTTTATTTTATTTTTGCTTTTGATTTTTAGGGATTTCTTTTTAAATTACATGTCTTATAATTCTGTAAAAGATTTACATGATTCCATAGTTAAATTTATCAAACAAGATATATTCAGAAAGGTTTAGCTTCTATCCTTATTTTCTCTACCCCTTCTTTCCCTCTAGCAAATTATACACTTTTTGCTTTTTTTTATTTAATAATATTCCTGGGTATCACTCCGTTGTTGTAGGTGGTGGTTGCTATTGAATCAGCTCCAACTCATAACAACCCCGTGTACAACAAAACGAAACGTTGTCCAGTCCTCTGCCATCTTAACAGTCTTTGGTATGTTTGAACTCATTGTTGCAGCCACTGTGTCAGTCCATCTCACGGAGGGTTTTCCTCATTTTCTCTGACCCTCTGTTTACCAAACATAAGGTTCTTTTCTAGAGACTGGTCTTCCCTGATGACGTGTCCAAAGTAAGCGAGACAAAGTCTTACCACCCTTGCTTCTAAGGAGCCTTCCGGCTGTACTTCTAAGACTGATTTGTTCATTCTTCTGGCAGTCTATGGTATATTCAATATTCTTCACAACACCATAATTCAAATGTGTCAGTTTTTCAGTCTTCCTTTTTCATTGTACAGCTTTTGCATGCATATGAAGTGATAGAAAAGACCACGGCTTGGGTCAAGTGCACCTTAGTCATCAAAGTGACATCTTTGCTTTTTAACCTTTAAAGAGGTGTTTTGCAGCAGATTTGACCAATGCAATATGTCTGTCGTTTGATTTCTTGAGTGCTGCTTCCATGGGCATTGACTGTCTATCCAAGCAGAATGAAATCCTTGACAACTTCAATTTCTTCCCCATTTATCATGATGTTGTTTATTGGTCCAGTTGTAAGGATTTTTGTTTTCTTTATATTTAGGTGTAATCCATATTGAAGGCTGTAGTCTTTGGCCTTCATCAGTAAGTGCTTCAAGTCACCTTCATTTTTGGCAAACAAGGTTGTATTATTTGCGTAGTGCGGGTTTTTAATTAATGAGTCTTCCTACAATCCTGATGCCATATTCTTCTTCATATAGTCCAGCTTCTCCAGTTATTTGCTCAGCATACAGATTGAATAAGCAAGGAGAAAGGATACAACCCTGCCTCTTTTGCAATTTTACACCACATAGTATCCTATCCCCTTGTTCTGTTCTAACGACTGCTTCTTGATCCATGTACAGGTTATGCATGAGCACAATTCATTGTTCTGAAATTCCCATTCTTCATAATGTTGTCTGTAATTTATGATTCACACAGTTGAATGCCCTTGTGGAGTTTATAAAACACGGGTGCACGTCTTTCTGATATTCTCTGTGTTCAGCCAAGATCCATCTGACATCAGCAATGAGATCCCTCGTTCCATGTCCGCTTCTGAATCCAGCTTGAACTTGTGGCAGTTCCCTGATAATGCATGGCAGCGGCCATGTTTGAATTATCTTCAGCAATATACTGCTACAGAGTGTATCTTTGCTGAAGATAATCACTCAGTAGCAGTATATAAAGGTATTCCTCATTTCCTTTTACGACTGCATGGTATTCTATTGTAAGTAAGTACCATAGCTGATTCCACCAGTTTCCTCATATAATGCATATTGTGTTATTTCTAGTCTTTTGTTATTATAAATCATTAAATAACTGATCTTTAAAATATTCTGTTTAGATATTGGAGCTACCCATACCCAAGCTTCTTGGTTGTCTTCAGGTAAAGTACTAAGCAAGTTGCATGAACCTATTAATACAATTTGGAAAAAATTTAAAAAAAAATACAAAAACGTAAATTGGGAAAGACTGGGTGAATCTTATTTCTAGTCCCAGTCTTTCCCAATTTACGTTTTTGTATTTTTTTTATTTTTCTATATTGTATTAATATTATCTGATAATATTAACAATATTTAATACAAAGTTTGTTATATTATCATACATAGCAATAACATGTATTCTTTTGTGAAAGTTTTGGTTCATGTATATTTATATTAGGTCACAATATAAAAATGTATTTCTTACTGTGAGGCATAGTTAAAAGGCAAACAATCCAAACAGGATGGAATGTCTGTAAATATTCATAATTTAGTTGTCTGGTGTATTTTTAATCCCTCCACTCCAGCTTCTCTGAAGCTAGCGGCACTCACCTCCCCACTCCAAGAGGTCTTGTTCTTTACTCTGGCTCCAGGCTTGGTACACGGATGTCACGCTTTCCAACCTGTGTTGTCTCTGTATTTCTCCTTATACTGTGCACGGGTAGCCTGGCTGTAGCAGCCTCTTGACATGAAGTGTTCTTGTCTCCCATAGCATCTTGCCATCATTCTTGTGGCTGACGAGGTAGGAGAAGGCCCTCTCCCACAAAATTTAAAAACTTTTAAAGGGACAGCAAACTTGTCCCTTTTGTTTGTTTTGGCATATCGAGTGTTACAACTCTGCTCATCAAGCCATTCACCTCGCCTACCTTTAAAATTATTTTTTGTCAAAACTGTTCTCCGCTAGCCACCACTGTGTTTTTCTCTTGCCCTTCAGAGCCACGTTTCATGATCTTCACCTCTTCACACCCCATTCATTTGACAACCTGCCACAATTGCTTCTGCTTCCACCATCCCACCTTCTGTACACTTGCATGGCCACCAAAGACTTCATAGTTGGCCAATTCCATGGTGCTGTTGAGTTCATACCCAACCTGAATGCTTTCTGCAGCGCCTAACAATATTAATCACACCTCTTCTTTGAACCTCACTCTTGCCTTGTCTTCCATGATAATATTCTCCTCTTTTTCTCTGGCAATTCTTTATCAGTCTTTTTTTTCCATGCCACTTAAATTCAGGTACGCCTTTTTAATATAGCTTATTGGATTTTCTTTTCAAGCTACAATAGTAATACATGCTCACTGAAACAAGTCAATAAACACAGAAGTGTACAAAGAAAAAGCCAACTATCTCCTTTTCTACATTTAAAGCTAACTTAAAAAAAAAACAAAAAAAAAAAACCCGTTGCTGTCAAGTTGATTCTGACTCATAGCGACCCTACAGGACAGAGTAGAACTCCAAGGGGCAGCTGCTGGATTTGAACTGCTGACCTTTTGGTTAGCAGCCGTAGCTCTTAACCACTGCACCACCAGGGCTCCAAAGCTAACTCAGGATTCTGAAACCATTAAAAATTTTAAGTTTTTTTTTCTTAAATTTAAAGACTAATCTGGGTTCAAACAAGCCTTGATTCTGTGACTTAAGTAGAAATATGTCTACTTTGCAGAGAAGGTTGAAGGCAGAGACACCCATTAGGAGGTTGTTGCAGTATATCTAGGTGAGAGGCGATGGTGGCTTGAGCAAGGTATTGGCAGTGGAGATTTTGAAAAGGATCCGTTCACTAGATATTTAGAAGATAGAATCCACAGGAGTGAATTATTGATGGGATGAGGGAGGTGGGGGAAAAGAAGATGCAAGGATGACCCCAGCTTTCTGGATAAAACACATGGCAGCTGAGAGTGCCACAAGCTCAAATAGGGAATGGAAATGGAGCCAGTTTGGAGAAGTTGATCATTCGATTGGAGCATGTTGAGTTTTAAATTCAAGGGAGAGATCCAAGGAGACTGATGGGAAACCTGTGGTATAAGTATGCTATTCCCATTTTACAGATGAGGAAATGGAGGCTGAGAAAGTATCCTGCCCAAAGTATTACAGTTAATAAGTGGCAAAACTAGGACTCGAACCCCATCTGAGTCAGCCATACCTTCATTTTGCTGCATCTGCCCTTGAGACTTGTTGTTTGGGGTTTGTATCTGAAAGTGCCATTTGTTACCTATACTAAGACATCTTGGTTAACATCATTTCTCTATACTACAGTTACATTTAATCTGGAAGTTGACTATTATCTCTTGGACGTGACCCCAGGATTTCCCAAGTGAATGTTGTATACGTCAAAATATTTAGCTCAAACCATCCCAATATGATTTTCAAATTTGTTAAAAATCAAAACAAAACAAAAAAATCTCCAGATTCTTTTTTTCAGGGGGTGGGGCATTCAAAGGCAATGGACTTGATTTTTTTTTTTTTTTTAGCGCATTTTAAAAATTGAAATGAAGACTTTGGGCATCGCTATGGAAAATGATATGGAACCTCCTTAAAAAGGTAGAAATAGAAATACCATATGATCCAGCAACCTCACTCCTAGGAATATATCCTAGAGAAACAAGAGCCGTCACACAAACAGACATATGCACACCCATGTTCACTGCAGCATTATTCACAACAGCAGAAAGATGGAAACAATCTAAGTGCCCATCAACAGATGAATGAATACACAAGTTACGGTACATACACACAATGGAATACTATGCCATGATAAAAATACTGATAAATCCATGAAACATCTCATGACATGCATGAATCTGGAGGGCATTATGCTGAGTGAAATAAGTCAATCACAAAAGGACAAATAACGTATGAGACCACTATTATAAAAACGCAAGAAAAGGTTTACACACAGAAAAAAATAATCTTTGAAGGTTATGAGGGAAGGAAGGAGTGGGGAGGGGAAATCACTAAGTAGATAGTAGACAAGTGTTAACTTTGGTGAAGGGAAAGAGAACGCTTAGTATAGGAGAAGTCAGCACAGTCTGACCAAGGCAAAGTCACAGAAGCTTCCTAGACACATCCAAACACCTCGAGGGACCGAGTTACTGGGGCTGAGTGCTGGGAACCATGGCCTTGAGGTACATCTAGGTCAATTGGCATAACATAATTCATAAAGAAAATGTTCCATATCCTACTTTGGTGAGAAGCATCTGGGGTCTTAAAAGCTTGTGAGTGGCCATCTAAGATACATCTATTGGTCCCATCACGTTTGGAGCAAAGGAGAATGAAGACAGCCAGAGACACAAGGAAAATATTAGTCCAAAGGACTAACCGACCACATGAACCACAGCCTGAGCCCAGAAGAACTAGATGGTGTCCGGCTACCAACACCGACCGTTCTGACAGGGATTACAGTAGAGGGTACCGGACAGAGCAGGAGAAAAATGTAGAACAAAATTCAAATTCACAAAAAAAGACCAGACTTACTGGTCTGACAGAGACTGGAGGAACCCCCGAGACTATGGCCCCTGGACACCCTGCTAACTCAGAACTGAAGCCACTCCCAAAGTCCACCTTTCAGCCAAAGATTAGACAGGCCTAGAAAACAAATGGAAACCCCAGTGGCATAGTGGTTAAGAGTTTGGCTGCTAACCAAAAGGTCAGCAGTTGGAATCCAGCAGCCACTCCTTGGAAACCCTATGGGGCAGTTCTGCTCTGGCCTACAGGGTCGCTGTGAGTCGGAATCGCCTCGAGGGCAATGAGTTCGGAAACAATACTGCACTTGAGGGATGTGTTTCTTAGTTCAGTGAAGCATGAGACCAATGGGGAACACCTGCTCAAAAGCAAAGATGAGAAGGCAGGAAGGGACAGGAAACTTAGACAAATGGACACAGAGAACCCAGGGTGGCAAGGGAAAGGGGGAGAGTGCTGACACATCGCAGGAATTACAACCAATGTCACAAAAAAATTTGTGTACAAATTTTTGAATGAGAAACTAATTTGTGATGTAAACTTTCACCTAAAACACAATTAAAAAAAAAAGTTTGGACAATTGCATACATGTGTGTAACACACATCCCTGTCAAGATATAGAACATTTCTGTCATCCTACAAAGACCCCTCTTGCCCTTCCCAGTCAACTCTTCCCACACCCAGGGGAAACCACTGTTTTGATTTGTTTCATCATAGATTAGTTTTGCCTGTTCTAGAACTTCATATAAATGGAGGCATTTGTACTTTTTTATGACTTTTTTCACTCAGCAAAATGTTTTTGAAATTCATCTATGTTATTTATTAGTAGATTATTATTATTATTCTTGAGTAGCAATTTGATTATTCATTCACTTGTTGATGGATATCTGGGCTGGTTCCAGTTTGGGGTTATTATGGGGTTATTCTATAAAAGTCTTTTTGTATATGCACGTTTTCATTTTTCCTGGGTAAATACCTGGAAGTGGAATCCTGGTGGTATAGTGGTTAAGAGTTTGGCTGCTAATCAAAAGGCTGTCAGTTCAAATACACCAGCCGCTCCTTAGAAACCCTATGGGGCAGTTCTACTCTGTCCTATAGGGCCACTATGAGTTGGAATCGACGGCAACGAGTTTTTTTTTTATTTTATTTTATGTAGGTATACATTTAACTTTATGAAAAACTGGCAAGTTTATTTCCAAAGTGGTTTACCATTTTATACTTCCACCAGCAATGTATGGGAGTTCCAGTTGCTCTATGTCCTTACCAACATTTGATGCTTTCAAGCTTTTTAATTAAAGCCACTCTAGTAGACGTGTAGTAAAGAGCCCTGGTGGTTCAGTGGTTAAGCTCTTGGCTGCTAAACACAAGGTTGGTGGTTCAAACTCACCAGCCACTCCCTGGAAGAAAGATGTTGCAGTCAACTTCTGTAAAGATTACAGCCTTTGAAACTCTATGGGTCACTACAAGTCAGGATCAACTCTACAGCAATGGGTTTTGTTGTTGTTCTTGTTTTTAAGTAGACGATTAGTGGTATCTCATTGTGGTTTTAATTTTAATTTCTCTAATGATGTTGAACAATTTTCATGTGCTTAGTGGACATTTCCCCTACACGTCTGTCAGTTTGTTGTACTGTGGGGGCTTGCACACATGTTGCCGTGATGCTGGAAGCTATGCCACTGATATTCACATACCAGCAAGGTCACCCATGGTGGACAAGTTTCAGTTGAGCTTACAGACTAAGACAGACTAGGAAGAAGTACCTGGTGGTTTACTTCTGAAAAAAATTAGCCAGTGAAAACCTTATGAATAGCTGCGGAACACTGATATAGTGCCGAAAGATGAGCCCCTCAGGTTGGAAAGCACTCAAAATACAACTGAGGAAGAGCTGTTTCCTCAAAGTAGAGTCAACCTTAATGACATGGATGGAGTCAAGCTTTCAGGACCTTCATTTGCTGATGTGGCACGACTCAAAATGAGAAGAAACAGCTGCAAACATTAATTAATAATCAGAAAGTGGAATATACGAAATATGACTCTAGGAAAATTGGAAGTCATAAAAAATGAAATGAAACACATAAACATCAATATCCTAGGTGTTAGTGAGCTGAAATGGACTGGTATTGGCCATTTTGAATCAGACAATCATATGGTCTACTATGCCAGGAATGACAAATTCAAGAGCAATGGCATTGCGTTCATTGTCAAAAAGAACATTTCAAGATCTGCCCTGAAGTACAACACTGTCAGTGACAGGATAATATCAATACGCCTACAAGGAAAACCAGTTAATACGACTATTATTAAAATTTATGCACCAAGTAAGGCCAAAGATGAAGAAGTTGAAGACTTTTATCAACTTCTGCAGTCTGAAATTGATCAAACATGCAATCAAGATGCATTGATAATTACTAGTGATTGGAATGGGAAAGTTGGAAACAAAGGATTGGTACTTGAAAATACAGCTTTGGTGATAGAAACAATGCTGGAGATCACATGCTAGAATTTTGCAACACCAATGGCTTCTTCATTGCAAATACCTTTTTTCAACTATATAAACAGTGACTAGACATGTGGACCTCACCAGATGGAATACACAGGAATCAGATCGACTACATCTGTGGAAAGAGACGATGGAAAACCTCAATATCATCAATCAGAACAAGGGCAGGGGCCAACTGGAACAGACCATCAATTGCTCATATGCAAGTTCAAGTTGAAGCTGAAGAAAATTAGAACAAGTCCACAAGAGTCAAAGTACAACTTTGAGTATATCCTACCTGAACTGATAAACCCTCTCAAGACTAGATTGGACACATTGAATACTAATGACTGAAGACAAGGTGAGTTGTGGAATGACATCAAGGACATCACACATGAAGAAAGAGGTCATTAAAATGACAGAAAAGAAAGAAAAGACCAAAATGGATGTCAGAAGAGACTCTCAAACTTACTCTTGAATGTAGAGTAGCTAAAGCAAATGGAAGAAATGATGAAGTAAAAGAGCTTAACAGAATATTTCAAAGGGTGGCTCAAGAAGACAAAGTAAAGTATTATAATGAAATGTGCAAAGACCTGGAGACAGAGAACCAAAAGGGAAGAACATGCTCAGCATTTCTCAAGCTGAAAGAACTGAAGAAAAAATTCAAGCCTCGTGTTGCAGTAGTGAAGGAATCTACGGGAAAAATTCGAAACAATGCAGGAAGCATCAAAAGAAGATGGAAGGAATACACAGAGTCATTATACCAAAAAGAATTGGTCAACATTCAGCCATTTCAGAAAGTAGCATATGATCAGGAACCGATGGTCCTGAAGGAAGAAGTCCAAGCTGCACTGAAGGCATTGGTGAAAAATAAGGCTCCCAGGAGTTGATGGAATACCGAGATATTTCAACAAATGGATGCAACACTGGAAGTACTCACTCATCTATGCCAAGAAATTTGGAAGTCAGCTACCTGGCCAACTGACTGGAAGAGATCCATATTTTTACCCATTCCAAAGAAAGGCGATGCAACAGAATGTGGAGATTATCAAACAATATCATTAATATCACACACAAGTAAAATTTTGCTGAAGATCATTCAAAAGTGGTTGCAGCAGTACACCAACAAGGAACTGCCAGAAATTCAAGCCAGATTCAGAAGAGGACATGGAACGAGGGATATCACTGCTGATGTGAGATAGATTTTGGCTGAAAGCAGAGAATACTAGAAAGATGTTTAACTGTGTTTTATTGACTATGCAGAGGCATTTGATTGTGTGGATCATAATAAATTATGGATAACCTTGCGAAGAATGGGAGTCCTAGAACACTTAACTGTGCTCATGAGGAAGCTGTACTTAGACCAAGAGGTAGTCGTTCAAACAGAACAAGGGGATACTGCATGGTTTAAAGTCAGGAAAGATGTGCATCAGGGTTGTGTCCTTTCACCATACTTATTCAATCTATATGCTGAGCAAATAATCCGAGAAGCCAGACTATGTGAAGAATGTGGCATCAGGATTGGAGGAAGATTCATTAAGAACCTGTGATATGCAGATGACACAACCTTGCTTGCTGAAAGTAAAGAGGACTTGAAGCACTTACTGATGAAGATCAAAGACCACAGCCTTCAGTATGGATTACACCTCAATATAAAGAAAACAGAAATCCTCACAACTGGACCAATAAGCAACGTCATGATAAACAGAGAAAAGACTGAAATTGTCAAGGATTTCATTTTACTTGGATCCATAATCAACGCCCATGGAAGCAGCAGTCAAGAAATCAAATGATGCATTGCCTTGGGCAAATCTGCGGCAAAATATCTCTTTAAAGTGTTAAAAAGTAAAGATGTCATTAAGGACTAAGGTGCCCCTGACGCAAGCCATGCATGTGAAAGCTGGACAACGAATAAGGAAGACCGCAGAAGAACCGGTGCATTTGAATTATGGTGTTAGCAAAAAAATATTGAAGGTACCATAAACTGCCAGAAGAACGAACAATCTGTCTTGGAAGAAGTATGGCCAGAATACTCGTTGGAAGCGAGGACGGTGAGACTTCGTCTCACATACTTTGGACATGTTATCAGGAGGGACGAGTCCCTGGAGAAGGACATCATGCTTGGTAGAGTAAAGGGTCAACAAAAAAAGAGGAAGACCCTTAACGAGATGGATCGACACAGTGGCTGCAACAATGGCTCAAGCATAACAACGACTGTGAGAATAGTGCAGGACTGGGCAGTGTTTCGTTCTGTTGTACATAGGGTTGCTATGAGTCGGAACCGACTCAACGGCACCTAACAACAAGGGTGGACATTCATATATCTTTCTTTTAAAAGTATCTGTTCAAGTTTTTTGCTTATTTTTTTCCCGGGTTGTCTTTTAGTTGTTTATATGTTCTGCATACATGTCTTCTGTCATATAAAGGTATTTTGCACATTTTTCTTCAAGTTTGTGGATGGTTTATTCATTTTCTTAACACTGATTGATGAGAAGAAGGTTTACATTTTTTTCCTATTATGTTTTTTCTTTTATGGTTAGTGCTTTCTGGATACTAAGAAAAGTTTGTCTATCCCAATGACATGAAGATATCCTTCTATTTTTTTTTAATTAAAAAATTTACACAGAGTAAAATTGACATTTTTGCTATACAGTTCTATGGGTTTCAACACATGCATAAATTCATGGAACCACCACAACAATCAATATATAGAATCGTTCTATCCTCCCCTAAAACCTCCCTGATGCTGCCTCTTTGTAGTAAACCCACCATAGCCCTAAGCACTGGCAGTAATTGATCTATTCTTCCCCCGTATAGTTTTGCCTTTTCCACAATGTCATATAAATGGAATTATACAGTATGTTACCTTTAAAGATTGGCTGCCTTACTCAGCATAATGCCTTTGAGATTTAGCCATGTTGTTACATTTATCAAAAATCCACTTTGCCCATTGAATGGAAATACCAAAGATTGTCTATCCGTTCGTTACTTAAAAGGCATTTGCGTCAGCTTCAGTTTTGGTCGATTATGGATAAAGGTGCTGTAAACGTTGAGATAGAGGGTGTGTTTTCATTTGTCTAGGGAGAAAATCTAAATGTGGGATTGCTAGGTCATATGCTAAGTGTATATTTCACTTTATAAGAAACTGCCAAACTGTTTTCTAAAGTGGCTGTACTTCTTTGCATTCCCAACAGCAATGTACAAGAACTCCAGGTGCTCCACATCTTTTTGTTTCACATCGTTTGGTATTTTCAGGTTTCTTTTTTCCTTTCTGATAGGTGTGCAGTGGTATTTCATTGTAGTTTTAATTTAATTTTTCTAAAGGCCAACTAACAATGTTGAGAGGAGCCCTGGTGGCCCAGTGGTTAAGCATTTGGCTGCTAACTGAAAGGTCAGCAGTTTGAACCTACAAGCTGCTCTCCAGGAGAAAGATGAGGCAATCTGCTTCCATAAAGATTTACAGCCTTGAAAACCGTATCAGGGCAGTTCTACTCTGCCCTACAGGGTTGCTATGAGTCGAAATCGACTCCATGGCAGTGGGTGTGCATTTAATGATGGTGAGCCTTTTTTCATGTGCTTATTTACCATCCATACATATATTTCAGGGAAGTGTCTGTTATGTTTTGCCCATTAAAAAAAAAAATTATTGTTGATTTTTTGAGAATTCTTTGTCAAATATGTGAGATCTGAAAATATTTTCTCTTATGGTTCAAGCTTTTGCTAGAATGTCTAAGACTGCTTTGCTCAAAGACATTTTCCTAGGTTTTCTTCTAAAATTTTATAGTTTTACATTTAGATCTTTGATCCGTTTTGAGTTAATTTTTGTATATAAGGTGTGCAGAATAGGGTGCTTTTCTTTCTTTGTTTCTTTTTTCTTAGTTTCTTTCTTTCTTTTAAAAAATACTGTATTTATGGGGAATCCGGGGCGGAAAGGAGGAATGTGCTGTCACAGTGTAGGGAGAGCAACTAGGCTCACATAACAATGTATGTGTAAATTTGTGTATGAGAGACTAACTTGAATTGTAAACTTTCACTTAAAGCACAACAATTTAAAAAAAAAACCTTCACCAACACCATAAAAAACAAACAAACAAAAAAACTGTGTTCATTCTATTGCAGGGGTTGGCCAACTACGGCCCATGGGCCATCTTTGGCCTACAGCTTGTTTTTGTATGGTGCCCAGTATAAGAATAGCTTTTACATTTTTAAGGAGTTTTTTTTTTTTTTAAAGAAGAACATACAGTACTCTTCTTGACTGTAAATAGTTTGCAACCCTGCAGTATTTACTAGCTTGCCCTTTATAGAAAACATTTGTCAACCGCTACTCTATGGAATTGCCTTTGCACCTGAAATCAATTGATTATATTCTTACAGGTTTATTTCTGGATTCTCTGTTCTGCTCCACTGATTTATGTGTCTGTCCTTTCACAATTCCCACACTTTCTTGATTACTGCAACTCTGTAATAATTCTTACAGTTGGATAGTGCAAGTCCTCCAACTTCGTTCTTTTTCAGATTGTTTTGGCTAGACTAGTTCCTTTGCCTTTCCGTGTAAAGTTTAGAATCAGCTTGTCTATGTTAACAAAAATGCTGCTGAGATTTTGATTAGCATTCCATTAATACATAGATCAATTTGGGGAAAACTGACATCCTAAATATGTTGTCTGCCAATCCATGAACATGGTATGTTTGTTTGTTCAGGTTTTCTTTTATTTCTTTCACTGGCTTCTTGTAGTTTTCAGTATACAGATATTACACATGTTTTGTTAGATTTAGACGTGAATATTTTAGGTTTTGGAACTCTTGTAAATTTTTTTTAACTTTTGTTTTCCAGTTGTTCATTGCTAGTGTACAGAATTGATAGATTTTTTTAAATGCTTAATTTGTATCTTAAACCTTGCTAAACTCACTATTTAATTTCAGAAGATTTATTGAGTTTTTTATATAGACAATCATGTTATCTGCAAGTAGGGGCAATTTTATTTCATCCTTTCCAATTTTATTTTTCTTGACTTACTGTACTTACTTACTGTATGATGTTGAATAGGAGTGGTGGAGTGGACATTCTTGCCTTGTTCCTGATCTTAGGGGGAAAGCATCCAATATTTCTCCATTATGTATGAAGTTAGATGAGTTTTTTGGTTTTTGTTTTTGTAGATACCCTTTATCAGGTTAAGAAAATGCCCTTCTTTTCTTAGTTTGCTGAGGATTTTTATTATTAATGATGTTTGTCATGGATTGAAGTGTGTCCCCCAAAATATGTGTATCAAATTGGCTAGGTCATGATTCTCAGTATTGTATGATTGTCTACCATTTTGTCATCTGATACAATTTCCGTATGTGTTGTAAATCTTATCACTGTGATGTTAATGAGATGGATTAGCAGCAGTATATTGGTGAGATCTACAAGATTAGATAATGTCATAAGTCAATCTCTTTTGAGATATAAAAGAGAGAAGCCAGCAGAGAGACACGGGGACCTCATACCACCAAGAAAGTAACGCCTGAAGCAAAGCACATCCTTTGGACCCAAGGTTCCTGTGCAGAGAAGCTTCTAGACCATGGGAAGATTGATGACAAGGATATTCCTCCAGAGCCAACAGAGTAAGCCTTCCCCTGGAGCTGACACCCTGAATTTGGACTTCTAGCCTACTAGACTGTGAGAGAATAAACTTCTGTTTGCTAAAGCCATCCACTGGTGGTATCTCTGTTACAGCAGCACTAGATGACCAAGACAGTGTTGAATTGTTTCAAATGTCTTTTCTTTTAAGTCTTTTGATATTATAGGTAACACCGATTGGTTTTCAAAATATTGAACCAGCCTTGCATTCCCAGGATAAACACCAGTTAGCTGTGATATAGTATTCGTTGTAAACATTGCTGAATTTGATTGCTAATATTTTGTTGTAGATTTTTATATCTATGTTCTTGAGGGATACTGGTCTGTGATTTTCTTTACTTGTACTGTCTTTGACTGGTTTTATGATCAGGAAAATGTTTAACTTTGTAAAATGAGTTGGAAAGTGATCCTTCATCTTCTATTTTCTGGAGGAGATTATGTAAATTGGTATTATTTCTTCTACAAAAGTTTGGTGAATTCACCAATGAAACCATCTGGGCCTGGAGTTTTATTTTCTGGGAGGTTTTTACCTATAAATTCTGGTTTTTTTTTTTTTTCTTCCAGTAGATAAGACTATTAAGTTTATCTATTTCTTTTTGGGTATATTTTGGTAGTTTATGGCTTTCACAGAATTGGTTCATTTCATTTTTCAATTTTATGTGCATAGAATTTTTCATAGTACGCCCTTATGATCCCTTTCATGTCTGTGGTGCCTATAGTGATCCTCTTTCATTCCTGATACTGGTAATTTGTGGGTTTTTAAAAGTTTTTCTCTCTCTTTTTTCTTTGTCAGTCTGACTAGGGATTTGTCAATTTTATTGGGCTTGAGAAAAAAAACAGCTGTTGTTTTGTTAATTTCTCCATTGTTTTCCTGTTTTAAATTGCTTTTCTCCCCCCTCTTTATTATAGCCTTCCTTCTGCTTAATCGTTTTTCTCCCCCTAATTTCTTAAGGTGGAAGCTTAGATTATTATTTTAAGACTTTTTTTTTTTAAATGGAAGCACTTAATGCTATAAATTTTCCTTTAAGCCCTGCTTTAGCCACATCTCACAAATTTTTACATGTTGTGTTTTTACTTTTGTTCAGTTCAAAATATTTTTAAATTTTCCCTAAGACTTCCTGTGTGACCCATGGATTATTTGAAAGTGTGTTGTTTAATTTCCTAGTATTTGATGATTTTCCAATATCTTTTTGTTACTGATTTCTAATTTAATTCCATTATGGTCAGAGAAAGTCCTTGTATGATTTCAGTTCTTTTATGGTGGTTGATTGTGATTTTAAGTTATATGTTCTTGCTGATTTTTTATTTACTTGATATATTGATTACTAGAGAGTAGTGTTGAAGGCTCCAACTATAATAGTGGATTTATCTGTTCCTCTTTTCAGTTCTATCAGTTTTTACTTCATTTATTTTGAAGCTCTGTTGTCAGGTGTATACATATTTAGGATTGTTATGTCTCCTTGGTGAATTTTCTCTCTTATCATTCTGTCATATCCCTCTGTATTCCTGGTAAATTTCCTTGCTCTGAAACCTATTTTGTCTCACATTAATATAGTCACTCCACCTTGCTTTTGACTGTTTGAATGGTACATCTTTTAAACTACATGTATCACTTTATTTAAAGTAAGTTTCTTGTATACAGCATATAGTTGGGTCTTGTTTTTAATTCAGTCTGACAATCTCTGTGTTTTAATAGGTGTGTTTAGACCATTTACATTGTAATTGTTGATATATTTGGATTTTGGTCTACCACTTTATTATTATTCTAACATAATGATGGTGCCCTGGTGGTGCAGTGGTTAAGAGTGTGGCTGCTAACCAAAAGATCAGCAGTTTGAATCCACCAGCCGCTCCTTGGAAACCCTATGGAGCAATTCTACTCTTTCCTATAGGGTCACTGTGAGTCGGAATCAACTCGCCAACAACGGGTTTTATTTTATTATTTATTTTCTGTTTGCCCCCTCTATATTTTGTTATTCTATTTTTCCTCTACTGTCTTTTCTTTTTATAATATTTGATTTTTTTAAGGCTTCACATTAGTTTTTTAGCACATCTCTTTGTATAGTTTTTTGTTTGTTTTCAGTGGTTGCTGTAGGGATTATAATAGGCATACTTAACTTTTCACAATCTTCTTAGAATTAATACTTTACTATTTCAGGTGGAATGGAGAAGCGTTACCAACGTCTAAGTCTCTTTATCTTCCCCTCTTTATGTTGTAGTTGTCATCTGTATGTCTACATACACTAAAAACCCCACCAGACAATGTTACTATTTTTTTATTTCAAACATCATAGATATTTTAAAGAAGTTAAGACGAGAAAATAACGTGTTATATTTACCCAGATTTACCATTTCTCTTGTTTTCCCTCGATTCCTGAAGTTTCAAGATTCTATCTATCTACTATCATTTATTTCCCTTCTGCCTGAAGAACTGCCTTTAGCATTTTTTAAGAGCAACTCTGCAGGCAACAGTTTTCTTAGTTTTTCTTCAGAGGTGAATGCCATTATTTCACCTTCATTCCTGAAGAATGTTATCACTGGACGTAGAATTCTCAACTGACAGTTCTTTTCTTTCGGCACAATAAAATTTTTGTTCCAGTGCCTTCTGACCTCCATGATTTCTGATAAGAAATCTGCAGTTACCAGAATCATTATTCTCCTGTATGTAAATCAATGGTTTTTATGTAGCAGCTTTCAAGATTTTTAATTTGTCTTTGGTTCCCAGTAGTTTGATTATGATGTATTTGAACATGAATTTCTTTGAATTTATCCTTTTGGAGTTTGCTGAGCTTCTTGAATTTGTACATTTATGCTTTTCATCAAATTTAGGAAGTTTTTAGTAATTATTTCCTCAAATTTACTTTTGTAACATACTCTTTCTCCTCTTCTTGTGAGACTCCCATGACAAAAATATTAGATGTTCTGGTATTGTTCCATAGGTCCCTGAGGCTCTGTTCATTTCCTCCCCAATGTTTTGTCTCTCTGTTGTTCGGATTGGATAATTTCTGTTGATTGACCTTCAAGTTCATTAACTCTTGCCTTTTTCATCTTCATTGTGCTATTGAACTCACCTAATGAATTTTTTATTTTGGTTATTGTATTTTTCAGTTCTAAAACTTTCATCTGGCTTTTTTTATAGCTTCTATTTCTCTGCTGAGACTTTAGGTTTTTTCAGTTCATTTCAGGAGTGTTCATACTTGTTGAAGCATAGCTATAATAGCTGCTTGTTTGTCTGATACTTATGCTATCTGGGCCATCTCAGGCTTGGCTTGTTGATTGTCTTTTCTCCTGTGAGTTGTTAAGATTTTTTGGTTCTCCTATGTTGAGTAATTGTACTGTATCCTAGACATTTTGAACATTATGTTATGAGACTGTGTCTTGTTTAAATCCTATGGAGAATGTTGTTGGGTTATTTTTTGTTTGTTTTTCAAGCAAGCAATCAACTCGGTTAGGTTCAGGTTGCAAATTCCAACCCACCTTTCATGGTTTCAATGTCAGTTCATACTACAAAGTCTTTCCAGAGCTGTTTGGATCCGTTCCTCATATGTGCCACCCAAGGGACTAGTCTGGGACTTGGGCAGTGGTCTACCCCATAGTTCACTTCTCAAAGTCTGTAGTATGCTATTTAGGGTCAGATCCATGTGTGCCAAGCTCAGGACTAAGTCAAGGAGTTTATACAGAACTTTATGAGATCCCTTTTTCGATGTCCCCCCTCTCCACAATCTTCCTACATTCTCCAGCTCTCATGGTCCCGGCTTTCTGGTCACCTGGATATAAAGCTGATGATTAATTCTCCCCAGTCTGCCCTGCATTTCTCATTAATGGATTTGCCTCTGGGGCCAAGAAGTGGGAGGATATATACAGAAGAGAACCCCCCCCCCACACACACACACACTCTTCAGAGCATAGTTTAGTTCTAGTTTTCACCACCACCATAGGTTTGCAGTTTCAAGACTGGGGCTTGCCTGAGGGTTTGGGCAAAAGAGGAAGAAAAGAAAAAGCAAGATATTTCCCCCACTCTCTCTGACCTGGAGAGGTTCTAATTTCTATTCCTTGAACCAGAAAGAGAAGGATTCTCTTGGAACTCTTTCTGATGCACAGTTCTCGGATTTAAGCTTCCTTTGAATCCAGGCTGGGAGATACAGGAGGATAAAAAAATCAGAAAACTTATTGCTGGTTCAGTAGTACTTTGAGTCTGGCTTCCTTCTCCAATTTGCTTGCTATCATTTACTTTTCAGAGTCCTCAGACGGTTGTTTCATGCATTCACTTCAGGGTTCTTAGATATATTCAGTGGAAGAGCTGGGGATGTGTGTTTATTCAATCTTAACCAAAAACCCAAAGTTTTATGGTTTCTTTTAGAGTTTATAATTTTATATTTTACATCTTGAATCAATTTTTGTATTGTAGGAGGTAAATGTCAAGGTCTATTTTATCCATGTAGATAACCAGTTGTTCCAGCACTATTTGCTGGAAAGACTTTGTTTCTCCATTAAATTCCTTTGGTGCTTGGTAAAAAAAAATCAATTGACCATCTACAAGTGGGTTTATTTCTGGAGTATATTCTCTCCTATTGACCTTTTTATTTATTTTTATGTCAATACGCTGCTGTCATGGTTACTGCAGATTTATAGTAAATCTTGAAATCAGAAAGTATAAGCCCTCTAACTTTGTTCTTTATCAAGATTGTTTTGTCTATTCTAGGCACTTTATGTTTCCATATAAATTTTAGAAACAGGTTTTCAGTTTATTCCAAGAAACAAAAATACCTGTTTCAGGAGAATTGACATTTTAAGAACATTGAGTCTTCTGCATCATAGCAACATGCAAGCCACCACAGTACCACAAATTGACAGACAAGTGGTGGATTCATGGTACTTTCAATTGCTTCATATGCATGTGAAAGCTGGACAATGAATAAGGAAGACTGAAGAAGAATTGATGCCTTTGAATTATAGCGTTGGTGAAGAATATTGAATATACCACAGACTGCCAGAAAAATGAACAAATCTGTCTAGGAAGGCAGAACACTCTTTAAAAGTGAGGATGGCCAGACTTCATCTCACATACTTTAGACATGTTATCAGGAGGGACCAGCCCCTGGAGAAAGACATCATGCTTGGTAAAGTAGAGGGTCAGTGAAAAAGAAGAAGACCCTCACCAAGATGGATTGACACAGTGGCTGCAACAATGGGCTCAAACATAGCAACGATTGTGAGGACAGCGCTGGACTGGGCAGTGTTTCATTCTGTTGTTCATAGGGTCACTATGAGTCGGAACTGACTCAACAGCACCTGTCTTAGCGTGGATTCTCTAGAGAAGCAAAACCAGTGAAGCATATATTTAAAACCAAAAAAACTAAACCCATTGCTGTCAATTTTGACTCATAGTGACCTTATAGGGCAGAGTAGAACTGCCCCATAGGGTTTCCAAGGAATGGCTGGTGGATTCCAGCTGCCAACCTTTTGGTTAGCAGCCGAGCTCTTAACCACTATGCCACCGGGGCTGTCTATATATATTTATATATATATGGAGGAAGAGAGAGAGAGAGAGAGAGATTTATCTTAAGGAAATGGCTCATGTGATTGTAGAGGCTGGCAAGCCCAAGTCTGTGGGTCAGGTGTCAGGTTGGAGGCTTCTCCTGACTTGTGTAGCTGCAGGGGCTGATGAATCCAAGATCCACAGGTAAGATGGCAGGCTGCTGGCTCAAGCACCAACAACTAGATGTTAGACGATGACGAGCCAGATGCAGGATCCAGAGTGAGCAAAAGCCAGCGAGTTTTGCCAGAACATCCATATACATTGGATGCAGGCCACACCCCTGAGGTAACTCCCCTTATAACTGATTGGCTGATCACATCAGATTCCATAATGGAGGTGATTACATTATATCACAAAATGGAGGATGCTCTAGGATTTACAATATTCATCTGTAATCACAATTTACCTTTAAATAATACAAATTTACATATAATTTAAGAATCTTATAGTAGTATATTTTTATTTCCCTCCTCTTGTTCTTCTTGCTATAGGTTTACATACATTTTACTTCTATGTTTATCATAAACCCTGGAATAGATTGTTATTTTTTCTTTAAACATTTATCTTCTAAAGAAATTAAGAAATGAAGAAAGCAGCCTTTTGCATTTACCTTCATATTTACCATTTCTCGTACTCTTTATTCCTGATTCCTTCATTTATTTATTCATATTTCCACCTGTTATTGTGTTCTTTCATACTGAAGAAATATACAAATGATGGAGATTGGAGAAACCCCGAGAATATGGCCCCCAGACACCCTTTTAACTCAGTACTGAAGTCACTCCTGAGGTTCCCCCCTCAACCAAAGATTAGACAGTCCCCTAAAACAAACAATAATACATGTAACTCAACCATGTATATGGGACTCCATGGGCACACCAGCCCAGGGGCAAGGATGAGAAGGCAGGAGGGGACAGAAAAGCTGGATGAATGGAAATGGGGAACCCAAGGTCGAGAAAAGGAGAATGTTGACACATTGCGGTGTTGACAACCAATGTCACAAAACAGTATGTATATAAATTGTTTAATGAGAAACTAATTTGCTCTGTAAACCTTCATCTAAAGCACAATTAAAAAAAGAAATATAGAAGTGATGGTTGAACAGCATGATGAACATATTTAATGTCACTGCATTGTACATGTGAAGATTGTTGAAATGGCAAATATTTTGTAACCTACATATTTACCACAATAAAATAAGGAAATATAAAAATTATAGTGCATGTCTACTGGCAGTGAATTCTCTCAGCTCTTTTTATGGAAAATGTCTTTATTTAACTTAACTTTATTTTTGAGCAATATTTTTGCTTGATATAGATGCTAGTTTGATAGATTTTATTTTTCTTTCAGCACTTTAGTTGTTCCGTTGAGTTCTGACTTGCATGTTCTTGGTGAGAATTCAGAAGAAATCTTGTTATTATTGTTCCCCGATGTATTGCATTTTTTTCCCTTTGGCCGAGCTGAAGATTGGTACTTTTTCACTTTTTTTGGTTTTTTGATTATGATGTTCCTTGTTGTGTTTTTCTTTATTTTATTCTTATTAGGGTTCTTTAGATTCCTAGATTTGTGGTTTTGTTTTGGAAACTCTGAAAAACCTTTGACCATTATCTCTTCAAATATTTTTTCTGCCACAATCTCTCTTTTCTTTTTTTCTGGTACTTGAATTACACATACACTAGATGGCCTGATATCGTCCGATAGATTACTGAGACTTTGTTAAATATTTTTCAGGCTTTTTTTTTTTTTTCTGTGTGCTTCAGTTTAGAGAGTTTGTCTTGTCATGTTTTCAAGTTGCTTGATAGTTCTTCTGTGTCTAATATGCTGCTCAGCCTATCCAGTGAAAATTTTTACTTCATTAATTTTATTGTTAGGTTCTAGAATTTCATTTGCTTCTTCTTTGCAGTTTCCATTTCTCTACTGAGATGTCCTAGCTGTTCCCTCGTTGTGTTTATCTTTTTCTTTATACACTTTAATATGTTTATAATACTTTCCTAAAGTCCTTGTTGATTGTTCCATCAGTTCCATCATTTTGGGGTGTGTTTCTATTATTTTTCTCCTGGTTATGGATTTTTTTTCTTTTTTTGCTTTTTCACATGCCTAGTAACGTCTTATTATATGCTGGACATGTAATATGGATGCGACATTAACTTCCTTAAAACAGTTGTGGATTTTGTTTTGGCAAGCAGTTAATTTACTTGGGAATTGGTTTAACTCTTTTGAGATTTATTTTTAAGCTTCGTTAGGGTGGGTTTGGAGACACCTTTACTCTAGGGCTAGATTAATCCGTCTCCTAAAATAAAGTTTTTCTGAGATCTCTACCGAATGCCTCACATTTTTTTGTAAGGTTTTTTTCACTTTGGCTGGTTAAAACTTGACCATTTCCCAGCCCTGTATGAGACTGAGTAGTTATTTAGTTCAAAGCTCAGTGAGAGTTGTTCTTTCTTTGACACTTACTCTTTGTCGAGCCTGTGGAGTCTTTTGCTGTGCATGCACAGTTGAGTATTTGGCTAAAGACTCAAGACAGCCCCTATGCAGATTTCTAGAGCTCCTCCTTGGCATTGCTCCTTTCTCTTTAATACTCTACCCCACAAATTCCAGACAACTAAGTATCCCTAAACTCTGATTATTGTCTTAACTCAGTGAGACTGCTGTGCTCTGTTTAGGTTACCCCTCCTAACACCACAGACCAAACATTGACTCCTGATAGAAAGCCAGAGCATATGGGGCTCACCTAGTTTTCTTCCCTTCTCTCAAGGCTCCCAGTCTTGTGTTGCCTGTTGTGCCACATCTGAAAACAGTTACTTCATGTATTTTGTCCAGTTCTAGGGTTGTTTACAGTGGGAGGGATGATGGAGTATCAATTTCTCTGTCATGGTTAGAAACAGAAATCCTTGCTTCAGTTGATTTTATATTTTTAATTTTGGGAGTCGTGGAAATGTTCTGTCTCATGAGTTTAGTGGTGGTTACATGACTATACATTTGTCAAAACTCATTGACTTGCATACTTAAAATGGGTAAATTCTATTGCAAGTAGAATATACCTAAGTAAAGCTTATAAAAAGACAAAGACTTTTTGAGACAAAGCGATATTAAATATTTTAGGCATGCTAATAAGCATAGAGAATAATATGAGTAACTTCTACGATAATCACTCAGATTACAGAATAAAACAATACAAATACGACCAGAAGCTCCCTGTGTATTCTTCGCCCCTCTGGAGAGGTAACCGCTATCCTGAATTTCGTGTTTATTATCCCCGTGCTTGATTTTAATCACCTTACTTCATATGTAGCTATCTCAACAATATTTAGTATTGTTTTCCCTGTTTTTAAACTTTACATAAATGTTTTTATCCATCTAGCTGTTTTTAAAAGATGTAATAATAGGCAAAGCCACAAACATAATTATATTTATATAACTTCTAGCCTTAGGCTTGTACAGTAAATGCACAAAGTTTACTAGACTCTACATTTTACACCAGCTACCCTTCCCTCAGGAGAGAAAGCCAAGGAAATCACTGCCGTTTACTCTTCTGCCCATGAGAAAAAAATTAGTGAACACTCACTCTTGGCAAGTGGCATGAAAGGCAGTTTGCAAGCCCGGCCATGCTCCAACAGCTGCAGTAAAGACTCGTGCACCAAGAGGTGACAACGGTTTGGACACTCCCATTTCCCTGAGTCGGCAAGTCTACTGGTGCCTGGTGTCAGCAGTTTCTGGTCCGAGAGTGACTTGCTGGACACCCTCCTACTTTCTGCTGGATGGAAGTGGGTGTCTCAGGGAGATTGGTTCCAACTTCCAACTCCAGGCTGGACCCTTAACTCTGTAAATCTTGTTAATCCCTTAGTGAGGGTCAGAATCATCTGTAATTCCTTTCCTATGTGACTTTTATTTATGAGGTCCAGGCCCCATGACCCACTCATTCTCCAAAGCACAGCTCAAATGTCATCTCCCCCTGACATAACCCAAACTTAAAAAGCATGGCTGCTCTTTCTGCATTTTATCTGTACCTCTCTTTATAATTTTCTACACTGTGCTATCTTTACTTCAGTAGCTGTCTTATTTCCTCTATTTGATAGAATAAGTGCTTTGAATTCAGGGACCAATTTCTCTTTGTATTCTCCTGGCCCCACCTCTTACCCAACTCTCAGTGCCTAGTAAAATGTCTGCTGTGTATCGACTCATAGCGACCCTGACATGTATTGGATCCTTAATAACTGTTTATTGAATAAATGAATGAATGATTTTAAAAGATACTAGTTTTTTTCACTTTATCACCCCAAATTTAAAGCAACAGAAACACTTTTCTCATTACACTATACAGCATAACATTTGTATTCTCTATTGAATCTACAATCCCACACTTCAAGCTGGCAAGGTTTGCTCCACATAAGGCCTCAAGAACAAGTCACTCACTGCAATCACTAGCAAGATCACACCTCAGAAACACAGCCAGGTCCTTCAGAACCAGTTTCATTTTCTCATACACTTTGCTCATTCTAAGTAGACTTTCATTTTCTTTTCCATTGTTCTTTTGAGCTATAACAATGCCCCTTTTCTCGCCATTTCTTGATTTCCCAACAGGTTAGTTTTGCTCATCAGTAGGGTGGTTGAATTTCCTAAAATGCCCCACAGCTGAGCCAAAAGGAGCGTAAAGTTCTCAGCAAAGACAAGAGGAACATCAAACACAAGAGTCTGTTTTCAAAGTTCCCAGACCACATGCAATTCAGAAGCATTAACTAACATCTTTGAAGATTAAATAAAAATTCAATGTAGAAAAAGTGGTGAAAAGTATGTCAACATTAGTACATGTATGCACACACACACACACACACACACACACACTTTTTTGCCCATTTATTTTTATTTTCACTTCAAGCCAAACATAATTTTCTGTGATCATTTGAAATCAATTCCTTCAGTTGGAATTTATGGAATTCCCATTAATAAGAAGGGATTAACAGAATTGTTTTATAAAAGATATTTTTATCAAAGTAATTTAAAAGTCATATAAAACTAAAAAACATTTAAAACAAAAAAGATCTTTGCCTTTCTCTCCCTCTTCCAGTTCTCAGAAACAACCAGCAACACTTATTCCAGTTCTTCTTTTAGTATTTACCCCCTATTTCTAAATATTATGCTCATACAGTTATTTCTTACTTTCTCATCATTCATTCCTTGTTATGGGAACTGAGGACTTTGCTGTTAACACACCCATCTCCTCCTCTCAGTACAGATATATCACATAATAAGGCGGTGTTTGCCTTGTGACTATGTCAACATCACTCACTTCTGGGTCAAGTACTATACTGCAGTATAGATTATGAATGGTTTTCTTATCTCCTACAAAATTGTTCTATTTTCTAAGTCCTTCATGCACATATAACTTTTTTTTTTTTCCAGATACTTCAATGAACTTGTGAAAAACCCCCAATATTGTTTCTGAATGCAAAATCGCGGTTCCATTTTCCCTGCGGAGACTTCCCTACGATGTGGACTTGGACATCTATAGGTTGGGCACACAGCTGTCATCTTGGGCGACCCTCTGCTGCTCTCCTGGGTGGGGAGACCCTTTCTTGCCAAGATCCTATGCCTTCCTCTTTCCTGGGTTGTGCCCATCTTTTGCCAAAGCACAACTTCTAGAACATTGCTTAAGCAAATAGTTTTGTTGTTTTTAAAGGGGAGGAGTCTTTGAATGTCTGAAAATGTCTTTATTCAACTCTCAAACATTATGTAAGTTTGGATGAATATAGAATTTTAGGTTGAAAATAATTTTTACTCAGAATTTTATAAACATTTCTCCACGATTTTCTAGTTTTCAGTGTTGCTTTTGAGAATTCCCAGTGCCATTCCCATTCTGTTTTCTGTTTCTTTGAATGGGATCTGTGTTCCTTCCCCCTCTCTCTTTCCCTGCCTCCATCCTTCCTGCCCCCTCCTTCCCTCTCTTCTGTCCTCCCTCACCACTTCCCGCCTCTTAGGATCTTTATCACTAGTATTCTTAAGTTTCATGATATGTCTTTGTGTGATAGGTACTCAGTAAGCCTTTTCAGTATGGAGACTTATTCCTTCAGTTCTGGTAATTGTTTTTGTACTGTATCTTAAATGGAGCCCTGGTGGTACAGTGGTTAAGAGCTTGGCTGCTACAAGGATGCTCTTTATTACCATTCCTATTTAACATTGTGCTGGAAGTCCTACCTAGAGCAATAAGGCAAGAAAAAGAAATAAAAGGCATCCAAATTGGTAATGAAGAAGTTAAACTGTTCCTGTTTGCGGATGATATGATACTATACATAGAAAACCCTAAAGACTCCACAAGAAAACTACTGGAACTAATAGAAGGATTCAGCAGAATAGCAGGATACAAGATAAACATACAAAAATCAGTTGGATTCCTATACACCAATAAAGAGAAGGATGAAAAGGAAACCAGGAAAACAATACCATTTATAATAGCCCCTAAAAAAATAAAATACCTAGGAATAAATCTAGCCAGGGATGTAAAAGACCTATACAAAGAAAACTACAAAACACTACTGCAAGAAACCCAAAGGGATCTACATAAATGGAAAAACGTACGATGCTCATGG
>NW_004444028.1:5167660-5215293 GCF_000243295.1 Trichechus manatus latirostris | reverse complement strand
GGAGAATGAAGAAAATAAGATACAAGGAAAAGATTAGTCCAAAGGACTAATGGACCACAGCTACCAAGGCCTCCACCAGACTGAGTCCAGTATAGCTAGATGGTACCTGGCTACCACCACTGACTGCTCTGACCGGGATCACAACAGAGGGTCCCGGACACAGCTGGAGAAAAATGTAGAACAAAATTCTAACTCACAAAAAAAGACCAGACTTACCGGCCTGACAGAGACGGGAGAAATCTCCAGAGTATGGCCCCCAGACACCCTTTTAGCTCAGTAATGAAGTCACTCCCGAGCTTCACCGTTCAGCCAAAGATTAGACAGGCCCATAAAACAAAATGAGACTAATGGGGCACAACAGTCCAGGGACAAGGACTAGAAGACAGGAGGGGACAGGAAAGCCGGTAATAGGAAACCCATGGTTGAGAAGGGACAGTGTATTGACATGTCGTGGGGTTGTTAACCATTGTCATAAAACAATATGTGTACTAACTGTTTAATGAGAAACTATTTGTTCTGTAAACCGTCATCTAAAGTAAAATTTAAAAAATTGGAAAAAGAGGAGCTCGTCTGCTAACCAAAAGGCTGGCAGTTCAAATCCACCAGCCGCTCCTTGGAAACCCTATGAGGCAGCTCTACTCTGTCCTCTAGTGTCGCTATGGGTTGGAATCGACTCGACAGCAACGGGTTTGGTTTTTATATCTTAAATAATTGTCTTCCCTCCATATTCTCTGGTCTCTCTTTCTGCAAATCCTGTTGTTCCTAATCTCTTAAAATAATTCTCTGATTTTTTTCTTACTACCCATATTTTCCATCTTTTTGTTTTTTGTACTCTATTCTACTTTCTGGAAGGAGCCCTGGTGGCTCAGTGGTTAAAGTGGTCGGTTGCTAACAGAAAGGTCGGAAGTTTGAACCCACCAGCTGCTCTGCAGGAGAAGGATGTGGTAGTCTGCTTTTGTAAAGATTTACAACCTTGGAAACCCTATGGGCAGTTCTACTCTGTCCTACAGGGTTGCTATGAGTTTGAATTGACTTGATGGCAACGGGTTAAGAAGTAATTACTATTCTGATTCTATCAACAATTAGTTTTGCCTAATCTTTAACTTCATACAAATGGAATCATACGGTATCTTCTGTGTCTGGTTTATTTCACTCAACAATATTATGTCTATGAGATTCATCCATGTAATTAAATGTTGTTCATTTTTTTTATTGCTGTGTAATATTTCACTGTGTAAGTGTACCACAATTTGTTTATTCACTTACTGTTTAAGGGCATTTGTTTCCAGATTGGGCCTCTTATGAATAAAGCTACTATGAACATTCTTATACATGTTTATTGGTGGATGTAAGCACTCATTCCAGTGAGTATATCCCAGAGGGAAATTGCTGGGTCATAGGGTATATGGTGGCATAGTAGTTAAGAGCTTAGCTGCTAACCAAAAGGATGGCAGTTTCAATCTACCAGCTGCTCCTTGGAAACGCTATGGGGCAGTTTTACTCCCTCCTATAAGGTCACAATGAGTCGCAGTCGACTCTACAGCAATGTTTTATTTTTTTTAAAGTGTATATGAAGACTGAGCTTTAATGTATATTGCCATAGTTTTCCCAAGTGGTTGTACCAGTTTATACTCCTGCTGGCAACGTACAAAAGTTCCAGTTGCTCCATATCCTCATTAGCACTTGGTGGTGTCAATTTTTTAATTTTAGTCATTCTAATGGCTATATATTTTACTGCTGCTTTAATTTTAATTTCCTTGCCAAACTTATTAGACATTTGGATATCCTTTTTTTTTTTTTTATGGGAAATGCCTATCCAAAATTTTGTCCATTTAAAAAAATTGAGTTGTGTGTTTATTGTTTATTCTGCATAACAAGTTACCTCAAGACCTAGAGATTTACTATATCATAAACATTTAGTCACTGAGAACCCAGGGTGGAAAGGGAAAGGGCAAGAGTGCTGACACATTGTGGGGATTGCAACTAATGTCCTAAAACAATTCATGTGTAAAAACTGCAAATGAAAAACTAAAAATAAATAAAAATAAGCATTTATTATCTCACATTTTTCTGTGGGTCAGGAATTCTGGAGGGGCTTAGCTGGGTGGTTCTGGCTTGAGGTCTCTCATGAAGTTGCAGTCAAGATGCTGGCTGAGACTGCCATTATCTGCAGGCTTGACTAGGGTTGGAGGATCACTTCTAATTGATTAGTCAGATGGCTGGCAAGATGGTGGTGGCTTAAGAGTTTCCTCACAACACTGTGGCTGGCCTTCCCTAGAGTGAGTGACCCCACAGAGTGCAGGGTGGAGGCTACCACGTCCTTTATGACCAAGCTTTGGAAGTTACACGTCGTCATTTTGGTAATACACTACTGGTTACACAAACCCAAACCCAAACCCATTGCTGTCGAGTTGATTCTGACTCATAGTGACTCTATAGGACAGAGCAGAACTGCCCCATAGGGTTTCCAACGAGCGACTGGTGGATTTGAACTGCTGACCTTTGATTAGCAGCCAAGCTCTTAACCAGTGCACCACCAAGTCAGCCTAAATCAAAGTGGGAATGGACTATCTAAAAAGGGTGTAAATCCCAAGAGGCAAGGATCATTGGGGACCATTTTGGAAGCTGGTTATCACAGGTTGTCTTTCTTCCTATATATTCTGGTTATAAATTCTGTCAGATGTATTTATTCGAAGTATCTTTTCCTAGCTTGTGACTTGCCTTTTCACTCTCTTAATCATGCCTTTGGATGAACTGAAGTTCTTAACAGCCCTAAGATAAAATTCACCCATTTAAAATACACATTTCAATGAGTTTTAGTATATTCACAGTTACACATTCATCAAATTGATTTCAGAACATTTTCATCACCCCGAAAAGAAACCTTGTACCTATTAGCCATCAGTCCCCATTCTCCTGGCAAACTCCCAACCTTAGGAAAACACTAATCTACGTTTTCTGTATATAGATGTGCCTGTTTTGGATATTTCATACAAATGGAGTCATACAATCTATGGTCTTTTGTGACTGCCTTCGTTCACTTAGTGAAAAATTTTCAAGTTCATCCATGTTGTAGCATATGACAGTATGTCATTATTACTACCAAATCATAGTCCATCTTACAGATGTATCACATTTTATTTATCCATTCGTCAGTGGATACACACTTGACTCATGTCCACTTTTTGGCTATAAGTAATGCTCTGTGAACATTCATGTACACGGTTTTGTATAAACATATGCTGTAATATAGTAACGTCAGGCCTAGTACACATCCACCAGGAGGGATGAGAATCAGGATCAGCCCAAAGCGGATTCCTGTGAGGTGGATGTCAAACATACCTCCACTCTCCCAACTTTTTCATCATTTCTGACACCAGCTGTCCTCCCCACGGCTCTACTTCTCTGCTGGGTTCAGTAATTCGTTGCAATGGCCACACAGAACTCACAGACCATACTCATGACTACATGGTTTATTAGCAAGTTACAGACTCCAACTCACGATTAGGATCAACTTGGAAGTAACATACAATTCAGGAGACAGGTTAGTGTGTCCGTTAGGACAGCTTCCAACCAGGACAGCTCTCAGCTCCTTCTCAGCTGTGCCCACAGGCAGACCCTTCTCTTGGCTGTGCCCACCACCAGGCTTTCTCTCGGCTGTGCCAGCCAATGGCCCTTCTTTCAGTCATGCCAGCCTGCAGACCATCTCTAGGTCTCTGCCTTGCTTAGGTATTACAGCTCTTTAGCTCCACTCCACCAGCAAAACTCCTGCTCAAAGGCGTTCAGCCCTCTGTGGGATTGGCCCTTATATTCAATTTCAAGGCATGGCCCTCCCTCCCAGCCAGACCATGAACTGACCAATCCCCTCAGCAGACCACAGTAACTCAATTTGCATAGATATCGACCAGTTCCCTCAAGGTCACTTAACCCTATTAGGCAGCTTTATGCACCCTATTTGCATAGTGGAGCCCTGGTGGCACAGTGGTTAAGAGCTTGGCTGCTAACCAAAAGGCGGGCAGTTTGAATCCACCAGCCGCTCCTTGGAAACCCTATGGGGCAGTTCTACTCTGTCCTATGAGGTGCTGAGTTGGAATTGACTGGATCGCAACGAGTTTCGTTTGGTTTTTTTATTTGCATAGTATACTGAGCAAGATTATGCCCTAGCCAATCTATTTGTCAGAAGTATAAATCCAAGACCAGAAAGGCATATATAAGAGAAACCCATGGCACTGCATGTTTTCAATTTTTGTAGGTACCTAGAATTTCTGGGTCAAACTGCAATTCTCTGTTAAGTTTTTGAGGAATTGGTGCACTGCTTTCCACAGCGGCTGCATCATTTCATTCTCACCAGCGATGTACAAGGAGTGTTCCAGTTTCTCCACATCCTTCCCAACACTTATTTTCTGTTTATTATTGTTATAGGCATCTTAGAGGCATAAAGTGGTGTCTCATTGTGGTGTCAACTCACATTCCCCTGATGACTAATGATGTTGAGAAACTTGTCATGTGCTTACTGGGCATTTGTAAATCTCCAGAGAAATGTCTGTTTAGATCCTTGCCCATTTTTAAATTGGATTATTTATGTTTTTATTATTGAGCTGTAAGATATCATTATATATTTTCGGACACGTCTCTTATCAGATGATTTGCAAATATTTTCTATGAAGTGAGTTGTCTTTACCTTCTTGATGATATTGTGTGTAGCCAAGTTTTTAACTTGAGTGAAGTCCAATTTATCAATATTTTATGGTTAGTGGTTTTTGTTGCTGTTGTTGGGTGCCGTCAAGTCGGTTCCGACTCACAGCGACCCTGTGTGCGACGGAACGAAACACGGCCCGGTCCTGCACCATCCTCACAATCGTTGTTATACTTGAGTCCATTGTAGCAGCCACTGTTGTCAATTCAGTAGTTTTTGGTTCCTATTTAACCTCCCAATTCCCTTTTTTTAATTGTCAGTTTAGGTCCCTTTCTTTTTGGAGGCTTGCCTCTAAGGCCTGAGTGATCTTTGATTATCTATTCATAGTTAAGAAAGAAACAGTAAGATTCCGATTGGAAGCTCCATGTGCAAGGGGAAGCTCATCAGCTGATGGACTTCACTAGAGGGCAGAGCTTTCCAACCTTTTGCACATCAAGGCATACAGAGAAAATGACAATAGAGGTGCAGTACACTGGAGGTAAAATGGAGATTTGGGGGTATCGATACGGGCTTGGTAAAAGAATATATATATGCATTTTCTTTATGTAATTATGATAAAGCAAATAAAATACAAATTTTGTGTTCTTCCAAATAAAATCTTTAAAATCTTAATGATAAACTTGAGCTTGATTCCACTAGCATATCAGGTTTTAATGGATAGACTGATCACATGCGACTCCTGATAAAGAATTTTTAAAGATGATCCATTCAAATTCTTTATAAGTGTTGCTTGCATATGCAGCAATATGGACAGAAGCATCTTTGCTACATTTATCAGAATTCAGATATGATGTATTTAAATTGTTAATTCAAGTGTGCTATCACTCTTCCAACCTAGAGTGCTTCTTTTTATTCACTGACTTTTCTTGAGTCCAATCAAACATTTTCATGTCAAGTATTTAAAAATACTTATGGAACTTTTCTTAAGGCATCCAAATGTTACTCGTCTTAAATTATACACTGACTAGACATCCAATTAAAACATTTTTACCTTCACTTTTTCAGTTTCGTTTTTGCTTTGAATCCATAAACATTGTCAGCAAACACTAATATATTTTCACTCTGTCCTTGGAATTTTCATTCTAGTGCTCAAGAATGTCAGCTAAGCAAGCCAAGCCAGTTTTTGAGGCCAAGAACGATCCTTCAACAAATCTGCAAAGTGAGAATCATTCACACTCCCAAAAATTTCAGTTATTCTTTAAGCTCATCAACTCTTAACAAAACTTGCCTTCTATTTTGGAAAGAACTTCTGTTTTTAGTATGAAACAGTAGACAGTGGTATTCTGATCCCATTTATTTGCATAAAGCTGAACACAGGGCTGTAGTGCTTGGATTTTGATGGCGTAACATTGAATTTAAATCCTCAGGCAAACTTTTTTTTTTCTTATTCAGATTTCCCCCAGTACTCATTTGTGTGTGTTAATTTCTGTACAACTTTATCACATGTGGATGTTTGCAAATCTACCACCATAGTCAAGATATAGAACAGTTTACAGGCACACTTATACCAGAGTCCTTCCACGAAGCAAACAATGTAATACTTGAATCTCAGAGTTGTCAATGAACTCTGGTGTAACTAAAGCTTCTACTCTTTTCTGTCATGGTCCCCACATCAATACAATGCAGTTTTGTAGTATCTCATTTGTTTAAAATATTCATCTATCACTTCAAGTATTTCATTGCAAGTTACTGGTTTGGTACTTTTTCAGAAGAAAGTTTCTTCCCAGCCATTTTTTTTTTTTTTCAGGGATTCTAACGGTATTAGATGAGCCCAGATTCATCAGTCTGCAAAAGAAAAAAATTTGAATTTAATAATCTTCTGTACTTACATTGTCTGTTACCTGTGGGTTCAGAGCATCTATGTCACCATTTCAGCTACAGCAGACTGTTTCCTATTCCCTTTGTTTCACTGGCCCAAACACTGAGTGGCTAATTTCCATGAGGGTTCATAAAATGAGCGATTCTGCAATTGTGTAAAGCATTTGAGCTTTAGTATTTAATTGCAAGACCTTGTTAACTATTTTCTTGAATGCAATCTGATACTATTATAACTCATAAACTAACTATAAAGAGGACTTGCAACAATGTGGTATGGGCAAAAGACAAATCCACCAATGGAATGTGATAGAAAATCCAGAAATAAACCCAAGCTTCTATGATAAAATCATTTTCAACAAGGGGTCCAAAGCAATTCAATTCACAACAGAAGGAGCTCAATGTAATTACCTAGTGCACAGTTATTCCCCTCCAAGTATATCTTGCATTGGAGCTCAGGGTTGGTTATCTTTACTGACAAGTTAGGATTGACAGAACGGGCATAAACATATCAAACATCATGAAGATGGCCCAGGAACAGGCAACATTTCACTGTTACATGTAAGGTTGCTGTGAGTCAGAGGCGACTCAATGGCAGCTAACAGGCCACCAGTGATGATAACCAGTTTAGCCACTGAGTCCATTGTGGCAGGAAACTGTGATCTTTTCTAGCTGATTAAGAGCCTCCTCTGCACCAGAGGCCTTTCATGAACATACTTCTAGTCTAGGCCCACAGTCCTTCCCTAAACTGTCTTGTCACTAAGCCTTTTATCTTGCTACTAAGAAGCTTCTAGGCAGTCATACCATTAGTCATTACCCAGGAATACACCCAGGAACTCAGGTTCTCTCCGACCAAGAGAATGAGGCATCTGCTTAGTCTTCCCTGGAAAGATTTCCCTTCTCTGCTATCCATCAGTCACTTGAGTGGTTCTCTAGCACTCTAGCAGTCTGACTCCGGCTGAGGCTGGCATACTGGGTAGAGAGCTACCTATAAACTAGGAACAGGTAGGGCAGTGAGGTGATTCAGATCTGTGGACCACATCGGGAATTGGCCAACTTTTTCTGTAAAGGTCAGATACCAAGTATTTTTGGTTTATGGTCTGTCACAACTCAACCCTGCTATTACAGGACAAAAGCCATCACAGACAATACATAATGAATGGGCATGGCTGTACTCCAATACTCTATTCACAAAAACAGTAAGCAGGCCAGATCTGGTCCATAGCGTGTAGCTTACTGACCTCTGGGAACCCAGACAATTGATGTCCTTGAGGCAAGATGGAAAGGGGCACTGCGATTCTTTCTAGACAAACACATATTCCTTCTCATGTTAATCTGTTTATCATAATAGTAAAAAATACCAATCTTTAGATTCACATGCACATTCCTAGTGTCAGAGGCCGCATTAATGTATTCCAAGAAACGATCTTAATCAGCATCCATATTGAGAATCACCACTTAACCTATCAGTCTTAATGCACTGGCCAAACCGGGGAAGTGAATGGGAAAGTTATCATTCTGGTATCCCCTCAAAGTACATTTCCACTACAGATGTTAAGAATTAATTAGGATGAAGACTAAATGACTTCCATTTGGCCTTTTTTTTAACATTAGCCTTGTAATATCTCAATGTCAGGATTATTGAGATTCTACTGAACCCACTATGAAGCAGATTTGAGTCAGAATCCTATTTATCTTCTAGTTCCCATAAACCCCATTCTGACTTTTGATCACAGTGGTATCCCTGGTGCCCATGAATTACTTTAAGTCAGTATCTAATATTAGTGGTTAAGTTTCAATGTCTGTTTCTCCAATACTTAAATGGGTAAATGACTGCAGAATGCCCCAAGCTAGGAAGGTCCATCATGTGCATGCGATTACAGGGTCCTTACTTTGGGCTTCTAGCTTCTCCTTCAGTCAAGGTGTTCAGTGTCTGAATTCTCCATTGTGTCATGGGGCCCCAGAGGTGTTCTGGTTATTCTATCACGTAAGCTCTCAGTCTGAACCCAAATACCAAAGGCTTGAAATTCCTGTCAATTTCATGATATAAGACATCCACCATGCTGTTTATAATTATGACCCAGACTACTTTAGCTTCTAGAGCTGCTAACCTGGGATCCCATCTCAATTTCAGCACCCTTTCTATCAGGCTAGTAAAGCTCTCTGAAACAAGAATATTTCTGAATTCATCAATTGACTCCTCATGGGGAGAAGGGAGTGAGTGTTCTGAGGACTTGTTAGAAAACATCCTCCAGGGCAGAGTGGGATGCTGAACCAGTCCGGCCTTCTTGTCACCTTGAATCCTTTCCGCTACATTATCCCAAGAACATTCTGGCCTTTTCACTTCACTTAGCCTAGGTCCAGGTTTCAAACAGCCAACCACTCAAATCACAAGAAATAAACCACCAGTGTCCGAGGCAAAACTGCTTCTCTGCACCGGTGTAAGTAATTCCAGCCTAAACCAAAACTATGTTCCATTCTCGTTAACATTTACAAACTTTGAATATAAATTACCTTACTCCCAATTGTTGATCCTATTAAGCAAAATTCCAAGATTTAAGATGATCTTTTCCCTTGCACTGTATTATCCAATGCCACTCTATCCCACAGTTGTGACATTGTTTGTCCATTTTAAACTGGTCTGCCTGTGGCAGCAGTTACTCAGCCACCACTCGCCCGTTAGGCATCTTCCGTGGGTACCAAGCGGCCACCATCACAGCCCACAGCAGACTATATATACCTCCTTACCCCAGAACATGAGGTGTCTCATGTTATACAGTTACCTTCTGTATAACACAGTGAAAACGGTGCCCGGTCCTGCACCAGCCGCTATGTCAAGCCATCTCACTGAGGGTCTCTCTATCAGACAAATTGTGGTATTAATGGAGAAAAGATCACTACTAGTTTGTAGCAACCAAGTATTTAAATCACCTCAGCCCACTTTGTCATGTCTCACTGTTTTGTCTACAGTGAAGTACACATTCACCGCATACTCCCATGCACGCCGGGTGAAAAGGCACAGGTCACTGCCTTTAATCCTTGATATAGCCTATTACGCTTGACAAAAATTAACCGCAATCTTTTCTTACTGTAAGAATCCTACCATTCACTCTGGAAATGACAACTAGACTGGAATGAAAACACCACTTAAGACCGGGAATACCTAGAAAACACTTTACCTTTGTATCCCCAACAGCTAGAAAAGTGTCTGATAGGCCATCTTCAGAAAATGCTGGGAACTGGTTTATGTTCTGCTGTGTATATTCTCAAAAAGAATTGTAAAAAAAAAAAGTTAAGTAAACTCAGATGTGGATGTGAATTTCACTTACATTCACTCAATACTAAACTCCTTAGGTCTAGTTTACATACACTTTCATGCACACATAAACACCATTACGAGAAATCTCTATCAAAATCATCACGAGAACTTTAAAAAAATCAAAGAGTGGGGTGAAGGGGAGACGTTTCAAGAGTAATAAAATGAGCGTATCCACTGGTTAAGAGCACCAGCTTTGCAGTTTGACAAAATCTGAGTATTTACTGGTTATATGATCTTGGGCAAATAAAGCCTTTCTAGCCTAGCTACAAAAGGATTGTTATACCACAGGTGTTGTGGGAATTAAATAACATTTACAAAGCACTTAAACACACTATCTGGGAATACAGCGCAAGAGGCAGTCACTATTATTTGCTCCACAGACTGTCCTATTTAGATTTATAAATATGTGGACAGAACCAAGAACAAAAGAGGAAGACATAGGGCAAAACTCCTATCTAAAAACACACTGGCAGCCTAAATGAGATCCAACACTTAGCTGGATCAGCCTTCTTCTTCTGGTATGTGTCAATTAGGTGTGATTTTTTTCTGAAGATGTGCTAAACCTTGGGCTAATTAAGTGTGGACTCTTGTTTCCCCCCCACTTACTTTCTACTACTCCTACCCCACTGCCTTGCTTGCGCTGGCCTCGCCCTTTCCCCCAGCAAGAGAGCTAGACAGGCAGCACCACGCTCCCCGACATACACTATCACCACAAAACTAGGATTCTCAGCCTTTAATCTACCCCTCTATAAACCCAACTCCTCTGGCTACATTCTAAAACACGATTTTGTACAAAGATCTTGAGTTGTCACTTCTTATTCCAAAATTGAGAATGGATAGGATATAATCCATCAGGCAGAGAGTATTAGTTCCAGATACTTATTGGATAACTAAATTCAAGATATATTTAAATTATCAAAAGACTGAGACAGACATGCATTACCCATAGGTTTTACAAATGAAGATCAGCAAATAGTTTCTATGTTCCATTACCAACATTCACCTATGATCTTGTTAACCCAAACTAGAGGCAATACTGCATGGCTGAGTACAGATTCTGGAGTCAGACCACCCGGCTTCAGATCCTGGCATTACTGCCTTAATAGCTGCTTGACCTAAAGTGACATCATAGACTTTTTAAAGATTAAATGACTTAAGATATGTGAAGTACTTACAAATTATCTGAAATATACTGAATAAAACCTAAGTGCTATGAAGATTAGCAAACTAAGAAAACTCAATTAGTCTACAGCAAATGCCTGAGAACTGGTCACAAAAATAACCTAAGTTAAAAGACACTGTGAGTATGCATTTTTGATGTCCTCAGGGTTTGTGTGAAGGCTGAAATTATTTACTGTAACTCATCACCAAACGGAGATGGTCACTTTAATATCTAGTTACCCACTCAATGTATTTTCTGGGAATATTCCACTTGTCTATTTATTAACAGATATAGATGTTCTTCAGCCCAAGGAACACTGCACTGGGAACTAAGCTCCAACAGGATGTTCGCAGGATGATTTTAAATACAGCGTAACCAGGTTTAAAGAACAAACCAGAAACCCAGACCAAAGAATTCTCTGTAAACTGAAGAGCTGCACCAGCGAGTTTTCTATTTGCATCTGAGTTTATTTAAACACAGTTCTCAAAACATGTGAGTGAAACTGGGCCTTCCTTTGGTAAGCAAAGGACCTGAAAAGAAGGCTTCAATTTAAAAAATGAACAGGCAAAGTCTTCAGTTCATCCATGACCCAGGTGTGGTGTTCCCTTCTCTTATCCTGTACTGTGAAGCTCCTGGTATTTCTCACATAGCCTAAAAGCCAGAAGAACAAGAGTACATCTATGGTGGAATGTATTGTCACTCGCTAATAACTAGTTGAAATACCATTATCCCCTTGTAAAAGAGCTTGAAGAAATCGCCTTTTTTAGGCATACACTGTGTAACTCTTTTCTTATTTCCTGCTATATATAATACAGATTACATAAAGGCGGACAAATCCACATTTAGATAAGCAATAAGCGTTTGCTGTATTGAAATATCTTTAGTTCTAATACTAGCAGTACAGAGTTACAGAGCATAATTTTAACACTTAATTGCAAGTCTATTAATTATGGTACTTTTAATGAACTGGAGGAAAACGGGTATTTCTGTCTTTAAATTTACTACTGACAACTTAACCTGAACAGTTCTGCTAAGCATCGATATGTTAGAAAGGAAAGTACAAATCAAACTTTATTGTTACTTTGTTGCCATTTGGTAGCATTTTACACACAGGCTTTGATCTTCAGAATACCCTGGATTCAGTAGAAAAACCTTTTAAATGAAGTTTTGTACAATAGAAACTTCTCGGCAGTCAAAATTTAGACTGTAAAAAAATACATGCAAAACATACTTTTCTGAAAACACTTAACTTTGAACAAAGCACCGAACTACACAAATGCAGAATGAAAACAGCATTTCAACTCCACCAAAAGTAGTCATCATAAAAGGTGTAAAAGTCACCTAACTTCACTAGGCACTGTTCACTTTTTAAACAGGAGACAATAAAAAATATTGTCCACAAACAATATCCCAACTCTGGAGCAAGTTTCAGAAAATCTTCAACTTCATGCTTTAATAGCGGCCTAGAAAGAAAGAAAAGAGTGGAAAAAAAAAAAGAGTTATGTTTGAAAGCTGTCCCAAGTTTTACAAGGACTTCTAAAAGACACCAACGGTGACACAATACACATTACGAGGAGCCCAAAGGGTGTTTTTATCAATTTTCTTGAACCTCGCAAACATTTGGGGCATATGGATGTAACAGATAATCGGTACAGATACTACTACTTGAATTAACCTATCTGCAAAAGGAGTGAGTTATTCTGTTGTAGTCTAGTGGAGACCCTAGGCGGTGGAAACAGTTAACACGCTTGGCGGCTAACGGAAAGGCTGGATGTTGGAGTCAACCCAGAGATGCCTTGGAAGGAAGACCTATGGAGATATACTTCTCAAAAACCAGCCACTGAAAACCCCACGAAGCCCAGTTCTATTCTGTCATCCATCCGAATCGACTCAATGGCAACTGGTGGTGGATGAGAAACTATCTGTTCTGTAAGCCTTCACCTGAAGTACAATAAAATATTAAAAAAAAAAAAAAAAAAAAAAAAAAAAAATCACGAGAAAAACTTACGAGGAGAGTACGACCGAGATCTGGAACGTGATCTGTATCCTCCACGACTGTAGTAGGGAGAAGGTGAGCGCCTTCTGTGAAAAAATGTCAAGGCTGTCTAAATCTCCATAGAGCACAACTGAACTAAGGAACATATAGATTAAACACTATCCCTTTATCAGCCCCCCAAACGAGCAAGGTCTCCACTCCCTAATTCTACAGTCATGGTGTTGCAATGTCTGTTAGTCTTGAGAATGAAGTACATTGTTGGCCTCAGGCCAAATAATTGCCTTCTTCAACCATCAGAGATCAACTATTCCTTACTATGTTTGATCCACCAATAACTTGCCAATCTTTTAAGTTTTGTGAAGTATAATGTTAGGGGAATAAAAATCTCTTAACATCAATTCTAACCACACCCTCAGGGACTAACATGCAAAACCTATTTCACTAGTAGCTACGGCTGCTAACCAAAAGGTTGGCAGTTTGAATCCACCAGCCACTCCTTGGAGACCGTATGGGGCAGTTCCACAATGTCCTATAGGCTTGCTATAAGTCAGAATTGACTCAATGGCAATGGTTTTTTTTAAAAAATTGAATAATTCTCTAGCATAAACCCAATTGTTTTTTGTAAATACAGTCATCTGGCTTAAAGGTATTTTCATGAATTTTATGCAGTGTAATTTTCTGTGATGCTGCTTATAAATAATTTAATTACCACAACACTAGTAGACTAGTCTTGAATGAGACTTCCCACCGTGGCCCGGATGTTCGCTCCCCTCCCGGTTTACCTGTAAATCTGATCCCTGTCTTGAGCAGCTCTCCATCCTCCTCCACCTCCGCCGCCTCCTCTGCAAAAGGCAGAACAGCAACATAAACATTCAGTTTTGTGAGCTTCTGAAAGAATACAGAACTCACGCAATGAACGACAGATCCCACACAGCGTAAGTGGAATTAAGTTTCCTGGAGCTAAAGTGACTGAGAGCTGTTTTTTTGCCACCCTTTTTAGAACCTGGCTTAGAGCTCTCTCTGGTGGCTAAAATGAGTATCACCAGGATACATAACATCTCTAACCAAATGCTCTTGAGGGAACTTAAAAACCAAACAAACCTAAGTCCTTCATCTTTTCTTCCTCCAAAAATTAATCTCTGAAGTGTCACTTAATACTGCTGAAGAAAACTGTTTTCGTGGGTGATGAAAGCTGGACAATGTCAAGAGTACAAGGTCTCACACTTCCGCAGAAACCCACTGACAGTTCTGACAACTCATTAAATATATTACCAAATACCATGCAAAACACACCCTGTCAATCCCATACCACGCTAAGGTATTCGGGATAATGTTATGTTTTAAACTTAGACAAATTTACATTTTGATAAGCAAGGAAGGGCCAAAAATCCCTGCTATTGCTAATGTTACTTTTATCTTTGAAGGTATTCGCAAGAAATTTTTTACAAGTATGAATGGCATTTCCCTATATCATTATACTAAATTAAACGTATTTCAATAATTACTTCTCCAGACGCTTAAGAAACAAAGCACTGTTTTTCAAAACACAGCCCATGAAACTTGCTCAAAACAAAACAAAACAAAACAAAAAAACCAAAAAAACAAACCTGAGGCATAGTTTTGTTTTGTTTTGACTGTGGTATTTAGTGGATTCAGTTCTGAGTTACACTCAAGGTTTAAAAAAGAAAATATGTTACTGCACTAAAGTAACCTAAGTCATAATTAAAGTCCCTCTATTTACAGTCTAGAATAACTTACTGAACAGAAATCCAAATACCCGTTATCAAGTTAAAGACATATAACTTTAAAATCTAGTTTAAATTCAACAATGATAAACACAGTATTTTTATTAAAGCCTATAACTTAAGATAATAATGCTGCTTCAAATTACAGCTCAGCTAGAGGAGTTAAAATAACTTGAATCCCAGCTATTTTACCTGTATGATCTGCTGTAGTAGTCCCGATCATCATAGCCTCGGTCATATCCTCTGTCATAGTAATCTCGACGGCGTGAGCTGCCACTATGAATAATAATATATCTTCTTAGAATAGCCAAGTGGTCTTCCCTATGTTCCTAGTCATGACTTTTGTTACTTAAAAACTGGTTCAGCTGCTTGTTCCCATCATCATCTCCCTTGGGTCTTGGAGATGACATACAACACAAACAACAAAGCTCTCTGGACAAGACTGGGCAACTGCTCCAAGTATCAACGTTTTATTCTCTGCTCCAGAGGAAAAATAATGGCGATATCTACCAACAATTCACAAACTATTAATGTACAGGCAAGGTTTTCGGGTATGTTAACTGGCAAGTATTTTTCTCTTTGTGGATACATAACATTGCTTTCTCTCTTCCCTTGTTATGATATAAATACAATATATTTAAAAATCTCTTTTGGTTAAGGAGGCATATACATATAGCTCCTTCTGGCTTGCTTTCAACTAACTCAATCAATTCACTAATCCCTATTTTTCCTTACAGGAAAGGGTAATAAAATCATACATGGGAACTGTTCTATTTTTGGAGTGGGAAAACGTTCGCCTTGTTAAAGATAAAGCAATTGTACATAATTATGATTCCCTCCCTTACGTAAGAGCATTGTATTTAAATTTAAAAAGGAATTCAACTGATAGCTGTTAGTAAAAGATACTGGTAAGTGATGATGAAAGAGAAGTACTCTCACAATCCAGTACAACAGCTCTGCAGTCACAAGTGTCACTGAGTCGCCATGAGACACTTGGTTTAAGAAAGGAAAAAACTAAAATATTCAATTCACTAGATTTATACTCAAACTTGATTTTCCTTATAAAGCTGAAGTTTCTATTGTGAGAAACAAATGCCTGGAATTCCCTAGCAAAGCCAAATACATGGCATTTCTTTATGATAAAGTAGACATTATCTATTTTAAAGGTGTTAACTCCAAATTTGTTACAGAAAACAGAATTGTTTCCACTGACTATATTCTATTGGCTATAGTTTAGGTCATTTAAAACAAAACCAGGATAAATGATTTGTATTGTGGCAGGAGAGACGAAGTACCTAAGATGTCCCTCCAGTACATGTATTCCTTTGGGGAAGTGGACAAACTGAACCATAAATCAAATTTTTACTTTGAAAATAAACTTACTAGGTAGGTCTCCCCATATAAATTCCAGGTGTTGGGGTGTGTGGTCTTTTTGTTATGGAGAAATCAACTCTGATCCTCCGGCCATCAAGCTCCATTCCATTGGCACGCTCTTTAGCCTTATAAGAGATCAACAAGTTGTCACATACATTGTCGACAGAGACGTAACTTACCCACTAGCTATAAGGCTCCAAATGGATGTTTCAGTTAGTTACATCACATTATTTTAGCACTGCCCAGAACATTAAGGTTTACAATTTATATATGGGTTGTTTCTCCATGAAATAGTCATTTGTAAAAGCTAGTTATAAAAAACTAAAAAAAGCTTTGACAGGAGTTCGTAAACTATGGTCTGCGGGCTAAAACAGGCCAGCTACCCATTTTTGACCTTTATAGCTCATGAGCTAAGAATTAAATGGCTTAAAAAAAAAATTAAAAGAATATTTTTAATATGTGAAAATCATACACGATTCAAATTTCAGTGTCTATTTCACAAATAGTGTTTTACTGGAACACAACCACTCATTTACATGTTGGCTATGGCAGAGTTATAGTAGTTCTGACTGAAACCATGTGGATAAAAAGTCTAAATTACATATAACTCCTTTATCCAGAATATACAAACAAAAGAGAATGCAGTTGGAAACACCAGCAAACTCGGATTAGGGAAACAGGACAGCGATACTGCCAGCGTGACTTGATCAAATCATACTACTACTACTTTTTGGCATCTTTAGTATTTCATTTCTAAAATGAACCTGAATGACATCTTGAAGGGTTCTTTCAAATCTCAGAATGCCAATCATCCACTATTACTGGTTGCATTCAGCTTTTAGTTCTTCAGTAGATCCAATTACTTTTTAAAAATAAGCATACTTTTAATAAACAAGTAACACAAAATGATTTTTACCTAGAGCTTAAGCCTTCATCTCAACATTGACCTTAATCCTATCAGACTGTGTGCCACTATTTCCCAGAGCTTCTCTCTTCCGTATACTTGGAGATGACTTTAGCTATATCCAAACTCCAAAATTTCTTAATCCAGGCCCACATTCATGTTTAGATACTAAAATACACACTCAAATTCCTCTTTCCTTTGTCACAACTTCATCATTTTTGTTGCTTCCCATTCTTGAAAAACAGCTCAATGCAAACACTGATTACATATTTTAAATTAAAGGGTCACTAATATTCTTTAACTTTTAGATAAATGTGCACCGAAATAGTCAGCGTATGATGTGGTATGTCCAGATCTGCTTCAAAATAATGAGTGGAGGGCACGGACTTGGGCCATAAATGGATAATTATGAAGTGGGAGACAGGGTCACTTGTCCCAAGTCACACTTTTCTGTTATTCTACATGTACCTGAAATTTCCCAGTTTTTTTCTTAATTTCACATTATTGGCTTCAATATCCATTCTAAGAACGCATTTCTCCTTTAATTCAGTTACACTTGCATATCCTATCTACACTATAAAGTAAAAACTGTCCATATCCAAGTAGTTGGTCATTCGTATTTGGAATTAACAACAGAACTGATATTTCCAAAAGTACAGACAGACTTTTACTTACTTCCTTGGCATCATCTACATTTTCAAAATATACAAAAGCAAATCCTCTTGAACGCCTAGACTGCTGGTCATATACAATAGACACATCAGCAATGGGGCCATATTTAGAGAAAACTTCTCTAAGATCTCTTTCTGTGGTGTATAAGCTCAACCCAAATACTCCAAGACAACAGTTGGGATCAGGATTTGCCTAGAATTAGAGAAAGGGATTTTTTAAATTTGAAAATCTTGTCATATATAGCACAAGTTAAAACAAGGAAAAAAAAAAAAAAAAAAATCCTTAACAATAATGGTCAACAATTATCAATTAAACCAAACACCATTTGTTGAGAATGAGCAGAAAGAACGAGAGGAGTAATTTCAAACCGGTAATTGGGGAAACAGACCCTCATTGAACTGGAAAACAAATGGGCATCTTTTTAAGAATGTAATCTGGCTGAGGGATTAATCTTCTAGGAATTTATTCTAAAGAAAATTTACACTCACAACACGAACACGTAAGGATAATCAGAATAGCACTGTCTCTATCAGCCAAAATAAACTGTAAGCAATTTAAAATGCTGAACTGATAAAACACCCCTATGATGGGAGTGCTTTGAACTGCCAAAAGATATAAGATCATGTACAGTATGAGCCCATTTTTCTAGAAACATAACATATGCCAAGTGTTCATACATGTATAAAAACAAGGCCTAAGAGTAGGTGTACCCAACCATTTTAACAGTTATCGACCAGTTTGCAGAGCCCTGAATGCACAACAAGTGGTCAGGAGAAAGACCTAGTGATCTGCTCCTGTAAAGATTACAGCCTAGAGTACCTTACAGGGCAGTTCTACTCTGTTACACGGGGTCACTATAAGTCGAAAGGGACTCGTCGGCATCCAACAACAGTTTGCACTCATCACGATAAAAAAGGCGGTGGTGGTGGGGGATCCCCCCACAAAACAATGAACCATATATATCACTGACATTTCTGTTGTCATAATAAATTTACCTGAAGGTTACATTTATTTCATACATTAACCATTTACTAAGGAGAAATTCTACTCTCTTCTCAAAAACAGTCCCCAACAAAGCCACCTGGATTATATAATGAAATCACTATATAAACTCTAAATTCTACCTCACTTGGAACCTCTCATGGAATCCAAGAAAAGCCTTAATAAAAAAGAAATTAACTTAAATGGGAAAGTCAGGAGAACACCCTGTAAAAAAATCACAGGTGTGAGCCTACAGGCGTTGTACTAATATACTAATTCTGTAATAGTAATGTACAATAGCGTTTTCTTGGTAAGCTGAGTTATACTAGTTTGTCATTACTTTGCTTAAGTGTGAATGACAGCCCAAATCCAGCCCATTCTTTAATTTTTAAAGCTGTAATCATTTAAATATTTAAAATGTTCTGAAAGAACTATCTCTAAACACTAAAAAGCCTCTGAAGACAACTCATGTCTCACTGCTAATGTTCCGTAGTCACCTAAAATCAGTTCTAACGTCAAATAAAACAAAAGCATCTTATAAAAGTTGTTGTAGGCAGTCAACAGCTTCGAAAACAGAAAATATTCATCTCACCCGATTCCCAACATGACGCCTGCGAGTAGACATGGGAGAATGACTGTGGCTGTGCCGTCTGCGATAATCTCGACTGTAAGACCTGCTACGGGATCGCCTATGGGAGCGGGACCGAGACCGAGACCTCGTGTAATGCCTTCGAGAACTTCTTCTGGATCTAGATCTGCAAAACAAAGGTTTCCAGGTTACAACCAAATAACCAACAAGAGGTATGATGCTGAATTATTTTATTACTCTATAGCAGAAACTCCATATGAGGGAACACACTCCAGGCATATAATGACATGGTACCAATTGACTGGGATCAATACCCTTCGTCTCTAATTATCCATAGTCATCTCAACTCCGCTAGGATAAGCTCCAAAACCACAAGCTCTCGTCAACATTTGTTAATAATTAAAAGGAAAGGAGATTAAACACACATTTTACTAGCTTGATCTGTGCTCATCTTTCCCCCCTCAGAATTTATCACCTTCTATTTTTCTGCTTCTCCCAACATGCTCACCATTCACTTAAAAAGATACTAATCACCATCACAGGTAATTCTCCACAGTAGTTTTTTTTTAAACCAATGAGTGGCTCCTGACTAGAGCAACCATACAGACAATTTGCCATCTAAACCAGGACACATTTCAGAGAGAAAAGGGCGTTGCTGATTATGTCTGAACCAAAGGCATAAACTGGGACTGTCCTGGGCATACTAGACGTAATATATCCTACTCTCAAGCAACATTTAAAAAAAAAAAAAAAAAGTACACTGTAGTATTATTTTGTTCTAGACACACCATGTATGTAGTATGCTAGACTAGACCTACTTCTCACCAGGAACTGTAGTTACTGAAAGCCACTGTTCTGCAATATCGTTGCCACACTAAACAGTTCACTCAAGCTCAGAGTGAATCCTCACAACAACTCCCCTTTTAGAGATAAGGAAACTAAGGTTGAAAAAGGTTAAGTAATCTAATCTGCTCAAGACAGCAAAAAATAGAGGTTAAAGATTTGAACCCTGACTCCAAAACACAGGCTATTAAGCACTCAATCTTCGGCTTCCCAGAATTTACAGTTAAGTTCATTTCTAGTACTAATATTAAAAAGACCAACAAATGATCTAACCCTCTCTACCTTCCTGGTTTACAAAGCACACACCAATTTCAGAGCTAAGAGTAACAGAAGGAAATTCCAAGACATTCTTTCTTACCTAGATTCAGATCTGGACCTGGACTTTGATCTGGAACGCCTGGAATCTTCCTTGGAGCGAGACCTTGCAGGGGTATGCCTTGCGGATTTCCCAGATCCATGAGCACTTCCACTTCTGGAAGCAGAACGGGATTCCTACACGCAGATGTCAAAAGTTTAATTTGTATACTTTCTGGGCAACTTTAAAAACAAATAAGCTGCTGTGAGATAAATGGTGAGGGACAGCAATCCCCTTCCAAGATAAGAAAACGTAGGCAAGGGCAGGAACTGAGTTATACCTGGTATTATAGTTTCAATGCTCCAACTGACATAGTCAATTAACTTGTCCTTTCTTCCGTCTTTTTGGAGCAATTTTAAGAGTTATCTGACCCCGCTCCCTTCAGAAAGGGGTGCAAAAGTCAAGCAGGCAAGGGAACTGTCCCGAGACTGTTTGGGGATTGTTACTCCATAAAGACTAGGGTGAAAAAGAACCTTATTAACTATGACACCTACACTTTATACCTATTTCAATCAGGTTGCAAGCAATAAAACAAAACCCTACAAAGAAACTTATAAAACTTACTTTTGTAAAAATGCTCGAGATTTTTTTTTTAAAGACCTCAACTTTTCAAGTTATATTTATAGCTGAATATGAATAGAGACAAGGATCATCTCAATTTCAAGCCCTGACAGTGGAAAGAAAGGACCAGCTCTGTCCACATCTAACCATGGTGGGGAGTGTAAGAATCTCAAAGCCAGATGGAGTTACAGAAAGGCAGTGAACTGTGCAAGTTAAGAATAAAAAGGGTGCCAGAGAGCCATAGCTAAAAGATGAGCCAGGGAAAACTGCTGGGGAACTGGAATAACAGTAAGCTAGATAAGTCATGTTAAAAAGACACACTGAAACCACAACAGATTAGACCAGGGGCTCCTAATCTATGGGCCTGGAAGGCAGAGTTCAGTAGCTGTATGCAAAAACCAAATCTGGGCATACACCATATACCCACAGCTTTCCCAATCAAGCCTGGGACTAATGAGCAGGTAAACGGCACCAAAAAAGGAAGATATTGAAAGAAAACGGCAAAGGAATGGCTAAACAGGTAACCAGTTCATCAATGAGCCAAAGGTATATGGTCAATTAATCAGCACTAAGGCAAATATAGTACGTAGCTGAACCAAGGAAAAGTTCTGTGAAGGCACCGAAACAGTGGAAGAGGAGAGAAAAACAGAACCTACCCATAATTCCGACAACTATCTGAAGTATCAAATGCAAGACTGCCTTTATTCCTTGTGGTTGATCTTCAGAATACTCTAGCCATTCTCAAAAAAGACAGAAGATACAAGATTTTAAATTAAAGCAGTATGCTTTAGAATCTAAGAAAACGCTTGGAAAAAACTTTTTACAATGCTCAGAGGAAAAAAACTGCATACAACAGGAAAGAGACAAATTAAAACTTGAAGCTTAAAACGTGGAAGGAAACAGTAACACAGCCAATAAAATGAATTCAGGCCTCTAGGCCCAAAACAGCTCTAGAAACATTCAAACAGATTTCAAAGTCATTATAAAACATGGTGTAAGATGACATGAACTATGACAGTGAACACTCCTCCCATAAAGAGACTCAAAGAGAAAGAGATGGTGTCCATTCTGAGTGTAAACAGCTGCCCTTAACTCCAAGAAGGGGATGGTTAGAAGACTACTGCTGCTCTGGGAACCCCAATGAACAATTCCCTGAAATTTCTCTAGCAAATATTCTAAACATTGAGCTATTTAGAAGCATAACCTCCCTTCTCTCTTTGGGTCAACTACCGCCATCTTTACCACAGGTAAAGCTAATCTAGAAGAAAAGCTAGAAATGGGGAACCCAAATGTTACCAAGTATCTTTGTCTATTCCAAGGCTAGAAAGATGACTTCATGGAATGATTATATCCTTTAATGGAAACTGAAGAAAATTCCTCCAGGAAGGGAAAACAGAATATGGGCACTCCATAAAAAAAGCTAAAATACCAATTAAGAAATTTTAGATAACAGCAATCAGTCACAGCCTAAACATATGATTATAGAGGGGAAGTGGGTAGAAAGCCAAGATTCCCTTTAAGCACCTTACTTCATTTAAAAGAAATCTTATTCCAAGCTGAGATGCTTCATCAGAGTCCGTCTCACTAAGAGGGAAGAGACACCACTCCTGCTTAATTTCATTAAGGTGTCTTCAAAATTTTAGATCAAGATCAAACATACTGCAGCATCTAGAAGTTATCAAAGTCTCAGCCTCACAAACTGGTTATGTGGACATTTTTTGGGAGCAGTAATTTCTTAGACCAGGAACAATAGGAAATCATCAAAATGCAAAGATTTTCCCTTCTGCACTGATGAAGCTTGGGCCAACATCTATACAATGCCTCTCCCCTGCTTTTTGTCAGGGATATTTTTAAAGAAGGTAAAGCCCTCTGTAGTTACGTTGACCATTAGCCAATTAGAAAATATATTTAAGAGTATTTAGCTTGTCTAGAAGAAACAAGACCTGAAACTACCAGCCAAATCTAAAAGCACAAAGAAAAGTTAACTTTAATTCAGTTGGGAAAGCACCTATACATAAGAACTGGAAGTCCACTGTCAAGGCTGACAAATCTACAGTGTGTCAACAGATTAAAACTCTACAAAAAGCAGCAATAAGATGCACTACCTGGGTAATATCGTACCTCAAGGACAGGTATCATGAACTTAAAAAGTTAGCATAAAGACCAAAATACCCTTTAAAATGCTCAAGGAATCGAGTTCTTATAGATTGGACCTTAGTTATAAACCAACATATATATCCAGGAATACATCACGAGAAAACAAACCCAGCCTTCCAACAAATACCTTAATCTGTGTCTCTCTATCCTGAGAATGGTAATAATGTCTTAGGAAAACTTTTTGAAAGAGACCAGACTGGGCATTTACATTTCTTAAAAGTAACGTATGTTTCTGATACGTTTTAAGAATTCCACTGACCTAGTGAATTATAGAAATTATATGCTTCCTATCTGATATTTTTCTTACCAAAAGCATCTTCAAGGCACCTTGTTTCTGTTACCTGCTTCCCTGCTTAGCTTGTCCCCCCCCCCTGCAATGGGGCGTGTACCTCGTTGTCTACCCAAGGCCCAGAGGCCTTGTCTCCCCACTGGCCCAGGGCAAGACACTTTCTTTCCCTCAAAGGGATAAACAGGCCTTTCCCCTTTTAGGTGCCAACTACCACCTTTCAGGTCTCCTGATTTAAAAACAACCCACGGGATTGAATGCATTTATATAAAATGACATCGCTGTTACCTCGGCCTGCTCTTAGTTAACAGACTGCAAAGTTAATGTATCAAATAGGGTTCTGTAAATTAACTAACTAGCAGCAGCTTAAACATAAAAGCACACCAAGCCGACAGGCCAAATGCACATATACAACCCCTAATGCAACTACTGCATCCTGGGAATAACTAGTCACCCTGTATTTGAGTTCTATTTGAAAAGCTGGTTTCACCTGTGAGTGACCCTCTTGGATAAAAACAAAGTAAAACTGGACACTCAAGTGCCAGGTGTGACAGCAGCCTCAACTAAAAGGAAGAAATTTTACAAAGCAATAATTAGGGCAAAGCAAATGCAGGAAATGTCTCCTATTAGTGAGGATAATTTCCCTCAGCTTCCAAGATACAGAATAGTTAAATATAAAAAACACAAGTTTCACACTGCAGTAGGCCTAAGCCTCACAACAATTGATCCTTCAAAAAATGCTATTTAAGTCACTTTTTCCAAGAGCTTTAAGACCTGACAACTCTCAGAGAAACTGTCCAAATTTTCAGGAAGGAGAAGTAAAGATGATACTTTTGGTTTGGCTTTCCCAATAGGGTAGAAGACAGTTGTTGGAGGGGTACTGCTGGATTATTTTTGGTGTGTACCTGTCCCATAGAACTATGGTTAACATCGCACCAACTATTCAGCTTCAACACACACACACTCACACAAAAAACCAAACCAATCCCCTCTCCCCCAAGGAAAGAAAACCACAGAAGAGAAAAAGATCTTTTGTGTTGATCTTCCCACTAACTGGCTAGAGACTGGGAAACCAGAACAAAGCTACTTTATAAAACCTGTAGCTATCACATCACAATAGTTAAGTGTTGACAGCAGAAAAGGAATTAAAGCACCTATTACTTTGATTTAGATATCCTGTTCACCTATGTGACCTACTTCATTCCAAGGGAAGCTACTATTTTTTAGTTGTCACCCTAGTCACACTCAGCTGAAAATGACATTAAACAATTTGAACTATCCTGTTGTTTTGCTTGAATGTTGGGGTTTGCTTCTATAGTCATCCTGGTGACGTTCTTTTCAAACACTTTGATAAATTCAGGAAACATCATCCTACTATACATGGGTTCAGTACTGAAAAGGGGGGGTGGGTGGGTCAATGCACTGTAAAAGTTCAGGACGGTGGCACAGACCACCAGGTTCCATTACTGGCAGTACTCAGTCATTCATGCCCCGACACCAGAAAGAGTCAGACAGATGAAAAATCTAGAGGGGAGACCATTAAGCCAACTGTCACCCATGCTGGAGAGCTCATTCCTGCCTAGCATTTGACTACAAAAGATTACTTTCTTAAATTGCATTTCAATCATTTGACTAAGCAGTTAAAATCAGAATTACCTAATTTAACGTTTCCCCTGGAAGGCACTTCTTAACCCTGTATATATTTTCTTCTATTAAACAAATAATGCATGCATGTTTAGCAAAATATACAGGGACACATAAACAGACTAGTAATTACTTAGCGTAGTGCTTTCTGATTCCAGATTACTTCTTATCTTAACTTCATTTTTATTTCTTTTCTTCATTCTTCCGTTTCAAATTCTGACTTCTTTCATCTTCCCCACTTCACACAAATTGCTCAATATTCTACAAGTGGGACTTCTGGTCTGATAATTAGCATGCATTCTTTCTTTTATTTTTTCAAATTTCAGCTTCACTTATTCCTGAGCTTCAAATACTCATTTATAAAACTTGTCAAATGACGACTTCCGCATTTTCCTTCTTCAACATTAACCTTAATAGAAAAAGAACAGGATGAAGAATATTTTAAAACTCCAGGATAAAATCCAGTGCCAAAACTGAAACTAGAAAAAAAAAAATCCCTTCTTTTGGATTTTAAAAAAACCTAGAATATGCAGCTCAAAAAACTGAAACTACATAGTTTTCTGTTGGCGCTACAATATATAATGTAATCATTCTTGTTTGTCTACTTCAAATAGATTTATATGCTTAAGTTGAATGTGAAGTGCTCAACTGAACATTTACTGTTCATTTAACATTTTGAGAACTATAGAGTATTTCACACTTCTTACTTTGTTCATCAATAGAAAATATGTGTCAAAAGCGTTATCTCTAGTCAAAAGTGACACATTAATACAAAAGGGCTAGAAAGAAAAGCACGAACAATTTATTTTTACAATGACAGAGGCTCAGGTCGATGACATTTTACAATATTGTGACCTGTCCAGATTAAGGTTAAGGAATGCATTTAATGTCACATTTTTGCACTGCATATTTAAGAATTCTGTAGCAATAATATTAGGGGACCTAAAAATTTGGAGCTTTAGTGTTCAACCCACCCATAAAAAGCTGCTCTAGTATGAACGGCCCAGCTACTAAATTTAGAACACTTTAAAATCAGAGAAAAAAATTAAGTTCAAATTAACCAACTACTATATGCAAATAACTACAAAGAAAAACAGAACAAACTTGAATCCAACAGTGGGTACTTCCAAAGAATGCTGTAATATAGGCCTCCCCCCAAATTAACAGTACTAAAGCCTTCTGATGTACCAAAAAGAAAGAAGCCTTGTGGCAATACTGGGAGAAAATTATAGCTCACCTCCTTAGTTATTAAGCCTCAATGTCAATTTAGCAGTCAATACAGTATAACAGTGTATGCTGAACACTCTAAACAAAATACTGCTGTCATAAAACATCCTAGTTTTCCTTGTTATCCTGCATTTACTTTATATTCTTTCATTTGACTGTACATCAATGGTTTGTTCACCTAGTTTTATTTTCTTGTTGGGGGGGAAAAAAGCCAAACCTCTCCTTCCTCTATTAAAAAAAATAATAAAATTGAGAAGCCTTTGTATCTACATCTAAGTACAAAGACAACCATGTGTACCATGGGAAATGCGATGTCTTTTCTAACAAAATAAGCATAACTTTTAATATTGCTTATAAAATAGTAAATTACTGTTTAACTCTGATTTATTTAATCCAGGAAAAAACTGAAATAGCCTTTTAATATCCATCACTAAAATGTAATGGGGAATGGTTGCTGGCAGCATAAATGTAATCGTGGAATCAGAATGCCCAAGCAGATTTCCTCTTAGGGCCTCCTAAAAGTTATGTACAGATACAGGGCTCAGATGCCTAAGACTAAATACTGGAACTGAGGCCAAAAGCTTTAGATGCCTTCCTGCTGTTATTTTACTTCTTTCAACTTCTTCCTTCTCTTATATTCAAAGAACAAAATACACTATTGATACTATAAATATTAGGTTTGTTTCAACTCAGCTACTAAGTGGTCACTTTATAAAACCTAAAGACCCACTATTGGGCTGTTATTATGTACATTTGGTTAAGAAACCTCACTTAGAAATAAACAGAAACTCCTTAGCATCAACACCATTTTTGTTAAAATGATTCTAAAAACTACAACTAGAATCTATTTAACATTAACATGTTCAAATTCATTATGATTGACAAGGAAATAGTTTAAAAATTGGGAGGGAAAAGGACAAAGGAATAAACTTGGTGATCCGGCTATATAGAAGGTCAATGCTAATAGCAAATATGGACATTTTATTGTTTCTGCAGCCAAAACTGTCCAACAGATGGCTGGATCGTTAGAAATATCCTCAAAGACTGAGCAGAATATTCTCCAAAAACATTCATAAAACATTCAGCACTTCCTAGCAAAAGCCAAGAACGCTTTTTGACTTTTCCAGAAAACTACATACATACTTTTTAACTTACCTAATATCTAAGCACAAAAAGCAATATAAAAAAGGGGTTGCCATCCAGGCTATCACATATGCCATAAATAATCTATTGATAAAATTAATCTCAAAATAACCTCCAAAACATAATTTAAAGCAAACAATTTGGGGAATCTGAAGACTAATTTGCCATAAATAACTCTGGCTTACAGCTTAAAAGCAAGACTAAGTGATGATAATACATAATCCTATTTGACCCATAGCTGTCAAAACTAAACTGGGCGGAAATACATAAAAGTCCTAACTATCAATCAACCTCCCAACACTATACCTTGTATAAGAATATACACAATTAAGTGTATAGAGAAACTGATCAACATAATTAAAACATTATGCTACAGCTCAAAAGATATACAAAATTGGAGCTCTGTCCCCGTCTTGGGCAAAATGTGAGTTCAACTGTGAAAGCATTAATGTTTATCATTTAACGTTATTTTTTGAGGAAAGGGGAGGGGGAAGGTGAAAAGGGCTTTACAAATCTCAGTCTCAATTCCTCTTCAATCTTTTGACGAAACTGGTAGTACTTACCTTGTAATTTCAGTCTGAAAATGTCACGTTCTATTTCCAGACAATGACCACATAGTATTAAAGCATTCTTACTTAAAATCAAATACATTTCAACCTGGTTTCTCCAAGAGACTAGTCTACTGACAGCTAACTGGACTCACAGTAACACAAAACAATGCAAAGTATTTCCTCCTTCTTGACATTATTTATTAAATGAATTTGGTGAGATGACAATTCTAAAGAAACACATAAATTCAGAGATGTTTCAATATTGAAAATTAGAATTCAAAGTTACAGGTTAAAAACAAGGAATACAAAAAGACAACCCAAGATTAAGCACAAGAGTAAAACTGCAGAATTTGAAAAGCAGTTTGATGGGATGGTAGGGATCCAGATGCTATCCATCTCTATTTCAGAATAGGATTTAAGGTAATGTACCTAAATTTTAAACACATTGCTTCGACAAAAAAATAACAGCCAGTATTCTATCAGAGTATTTGCTGGGTCCAAATATATTTAAAGGTGTTTCTACTGTAATCCTGATAACCTGACAAAAATTAAAACCATCTGGTCCATACAATATTGTTTCCTTACTTCGTTTCTGATTTAAGACTCGTTTGTAAAAGCTAAAGAATTACAAACATAAGCTGACTGCAAGACCAGACAACATAGCAACCTCACATACCCTACATACTGTGACTATCATTAGTCCTTTAATATTTGTAAGTATTAACCCCAAGATATCTAGCACCCTTTAAACTTGCTAACAAATCTTTATTCAGGTTCTTATTCTTCCAAACTGTGAAGAGAATTTAACTGTTAAGAACAGCTTCCCGCCACCCCAAAGAAAAAGTGCTAGTCAAGCCCTTTGCAAAATGTTTGCTGAGCAATTTTGGGAAAGTACTAAGAGAGACTTGAGCTGAGATGAAAATGAGATTTTACTTTTGTATTTGGTTTGGCTAGATCAGGGAAGCCAACTCTGACTAGATCCCTTAGAGACAAATTTCAATTTAAATATATCAACCTTGAGATGCAGAAATACATACATATACATACATTAAATCCCACAGATAAAGAAACTTTGCCAAACTAAATAGTGTGATGTTAACCACGAATATTCAAGTTATATCCTAGTTACTCATTTCAAACAAAGGATGAGGGACACAATATAGTCACAAAGTAAGTATTCTACGGTAGACAAATTCATTTACTGAATATGCCGACCAATTTGAGAATATTTCACACACAACCTTGGTCTGTTCAGAAAAGGAACAACTTCTAAAGTTAAAAGGGATGAAAAAATTTCTCATGTCACTTAGGGGTTGTGTGGTAGTGTTTGGATTAGAGATTTAATAGTGAAGGAGGGGGGAGATCCACCTGAACCGAAGAAATGTGTATCACTAATTTACATTAACAAGAACAGTTGGGCATATTAAGAGCCTAGAGTTGAGCGAAACTCATTTTTCAGGCTCCAGAGAAGCTATTCATACCAGGCATGCCCAAAATTATTACCTCATACTCATCTTTGTCATTAACGTTTCACTACTTTCAGGACTTTTAAAAGGGAGTCTTAACCAGTCATATTTGACTGTTCTACTTTGTTTTATAATATTATTTTTAAACTGTCCACAACTTCAGTTTAAAAATCTCTTCCAGAAAATCAAGCCTCTTACGTAACAAAAATACCAATTTTTAACATGTGACTTTAAGTTACTTTATAGCTTTTCTCTTTGCAGAGCTTAGTCAATACATATTCTATGTAACAGAACTGTGAAAAACACTAGCATGTTTATTTTCTACTAGAAAGAAAATAGAACTAATTCGAAAATCTCTTCCTTAGTGGCATGATACTATCTGAGCTGTCTCAAACCAGGACCTACTTCCTACAACTGTCTACTTCCTCACACAAAACATCATTTTATTATTCTTTGGGCAAGTGTAGTTTCTAAAATTTTCCATCTTCACAAGCACACTGTTACATGCAACTTGTTCACTTCTATTTGAGCACCCACCCCGGCAGAAACCATTTTGTATTTCCTGAACAGTGCAAAGTACCCATTAACATGTTTAAAAACTGAAGAATTAAAAACCACTTGCTTTCCAGTCTGAACAATGACTAGCTTCAGTGTATTCAACTGGCAGTAACCACAATTCTCAGCTTTAAAAACTTGTGGGCTCAATCCAGTAGCTACCCTTAAGAAAATAAGAACTTATAACCACACACACTAGTAGTGAGCCTAAAAATCATTTTAGGAAAAAAAACCAAAATGTAAAACAAAACAAAACAAAAAAAGAGCCCAACATTCATGTGAAATCTAAAGATAAGGCCCGATTAGTTTAAACTAATCAAATTCGGTTCCAAAGTCACCCAATAAATCCACTCAAGTTCTAGGAACTAAAGATACGAGTTTCTTCCGAAAAACATCCTCTGATGAACTATCAAAAATCTTTTACACGAAATTTGCATAGACCTAACAAGCTATTCAGGTCTTGCGAAGGTCTACCAGCAGAGAGAAATAACAACTTAATAAACAACAAAAACCCCATACCCAGCTTATTCTTATACCTGCCTCAAAAATCAAATTCTATGCTCACTTTAAAATCACCCTTCTTCTAACAAATTCTCCTTAACCCCCAAACCAGAAACATGTAACGTTATAGTTTGGTTATCTTCGTTAGATGGTTCCCGAACGTACCACCACCAGCCCCACAGCCAAACCTTACACTAAGCTGTTAAGCCTCGCAACTGTCTTATTCCTGCACTCTAATCAACCCTCACCGAGCTCTTTTCAAGAAAACTTAAATTGAAAAAAAAAAAGTGTGCTAACACAAGTTAAGCTATCAGTATGAGAATGCCTCTAAACAAAGCAAATAACGGAGCCATACACTGTTGCCCGCCAATTTTTCGACCATGCAACCCCGTGATAAAACGTCTACTCCATAAAACACACTTAGCGACCTCGTGGTCTGTTCGATTTAGATGCTCTCATAAAGACTTTTCCTTGGAAAACCCTTCCGTTATCAAAGCATTCTATTTAAGCCAAACATAAAAGCCCGCGTGCAGTCCCCCCAAAATCATGGGCCGAGAACTTTACTGCAGGCCAGTTTCCCCCACCCCCCAAGAGGTCCCAACCACACCCTAGAATCCGTCCTGTCCGGGGCCCACAAGACGGTCCCGCATTAACCTAAAGCCCGGGCGGAAGCCCCCCCAGAACGTCGCCTTTCTTCGCACCCGTCCCACGCGGCCGTGGGGCGCGGGCGCCTGCCTGCGCGGAGGCGCGGCTCCTCCGCCATTTTGTGCCTCTGGCAGCGCGCCCAGCCCGTTCAGCCCAAGATGGCCGCGGCGCAGCTTCGCAGGAGAGCAACGGCGAAACGATACCGTCCCCTCCCCCACACCGAGGGGACGCGGCGGCCATTTTCAACCCCCCCATAACGGAAAAAACGGCCGTCTCGAGTGTGAGACCGCATAAACCAGCCGGTGGCTGCCTTCACGACTACAGTCACCTATCTACCCTCTCTCCCGTCCCTCTCGGCCTCAGACTCCGGAGCCTGAATCCCCTGCCTCCCGGCCCGAGGCCAAGGGGCCTCCAAAGAGATGCCAGAAGCTGTGAACACACGGCCGCCCCCTGCACCAACTCTACGTACCCGCTCGCCGTAGTTCTGCTCGCCGCTGTCGCTCATGACTCCGGGCTGCAGTCACCGCTCGATGTGCTTCAATCGCAGCCGTCCACTTCTCGGGCCTTCTCTTCGGAGGCTCCGTAACAGCCTCGCTGAACGCACTGCTCTCAGAGCCGCTGAGAGACGAAGCACTCCGCGCTGCCTCCACACACGTTCTGACTCTACCGGACGTGACGCGGCACGCCTTAAGCACGCTCCGCCCCCTGCCAGAACGCGCGCTTTCTTGGTCCCGCCCCCTCCTCGCGTAGCTTTTCCTCTCCTGCGGCGGCGCGGGCCCAACCGGACGTGACGTAAGCCCCGCCTGTGCAAAGCGCCGCCCCATCTCTGGGGCTCTGTGAGGCGGGAAAGTGAGCGGGTCGTTTGGCCTCTGTGGTGCTCAGCACGGGGCGTGGTGATGTCATCAGTCGTTCTGAATCCTTTCTGGAACTTTCCAGAGCAACTCTCCCGGGTGGGGAAGGGAGGAGACGCCCTCTCCATTTCTCCCATTCCCTTAATCCTTTTTCTTTCTTTTTAACTTTTCGTTTGACAGAAATCCCAGACTTACAGAAAAATTGCAAGAATAGTTAAAAAACTCTAGGTACACTCTCCACATTTGCTTCATCATTCTTTCAGTATACATATATAAATAACCTAAAAAAACCAAACCCGTTACCGTTGAGTCGATTTGGACTCACAGCGACCCTATAGGACAGAGTGGGACTGCCCCATAGGATTTCCAAGGCTATAATCTTTATGTGAGCAGATTGCCACATCTTTCTCCCACTCCCTTAGTCCTTTTTTCTACTTCATTAGTTTCTACGCCTCCTTGTGCATTCCCTTGGTTGGAGAGGGCAGAATTCCTACTTTCCTTTGCATTTATTTTACCTCAGCTGTCGTTCATTTCTTCGTTTGAGAGCCTACTAAATGCCCAGCACTTTACCAGATCTTGATAGACAGAAATCACACTATCTCTAAAGAAGTTTGGAATCTAAAAACATGGTACACAATTCGAACTATAAAGTGATAGCGTGTATAACCAGTCCCTGAAGAAGGACATCATGCTTGGGAGAGGGTCAGCGAAAAAGAGACCCTCAGCGAGATGGACCGACACAGTGGCTGCAACATGGGCTCAAGCATAACAATTGTGAGGGTGGTGCAGGACCGGGCGATGTTTCATTCTGTTGTACACACGGTCGCTAGGAGTCAGAACCGACTGGCTGGCGCCTAGCAACAACCCCAACAACATGTATAACCACAGTGGTGACACAAGAAAAAAGATTGAATTCTGCCATCACCGAACAGCATGGTATAGTAGAGAAAAACCAACCTAAAAGTCAGGGGACCCTAACCCTTGCTCGCACTTCTGTTTCCCTTTCTGTAAAAAGAGGATGATACTTGGCTGGTAGAAATCCCTGGGTGGTGCAGACTCTTAGCTACTAAAGATTTGTGGTTTGAACCTCTGCAGAGGCCTCAAAAGACAGGCCTGGCGATCTGCTTCTAAAAGGTCCATGCTGTCAAAACCCTATGGAGCAACTAGCAACAACCCGGGTGATGAGGTGCCTTGTGTTAAAGAAAATGCTGCCCTTTCCCCTCCCCGTTTAAACTTAACCCTTAACAGAAACTAAAAGCTCATGATAAAGACAGTTCTGAGAAACATCTACGTAATTAGATAACCATAGCTAGCCTATAGAATGCAGACACCCACACTTAATAAACCAATCCAAGCCGCCTCCTGCCCATGAAGTGAATGATAACCAATCACTTAAAATTCCCCTCCTGGGAAATCCCCTAATAGTTTGTACCGCACGAGTTGATCAACAGATCAACATTGTAACGTGCCGAGCTCATCTCTTCCTAGGAGTGCCCTCTGTACTCAGTTTTTTCCCACCCAATAAAACCTTTTAACTCTTACTGATCAGATTTTTACTTTCGACACTTCGTAACTGTAAAGGGCAATTAGATTTTTTTTCTTTCTTTTTAACAGCTGTATTGAGATGTGATTCACATACCACACAATCCACCCATTTAAGGTCTACAGTTTGAGTGATTTTTAGTATATTCACAGAGTTGTACAACCACGACTACGATAAATTTTGGAACCACTTCATCACTCCAAAAAGAAGCCCATTAGCAGCCATTTCCCATTTCCCCCACCCAGCCCTCCCAGCTTCCCAATCACAAATCTACTTTCTGTCTCTATGGATTTGCCTATTATAAACCCTTTGCAGTGGAGTGGATTCAGACTCACAGCAACCTTATTGGATGGAGTATAACTGCCGCATAGGGTTTCCAAGGAGTGGCTGGTGGATTCAAGCTGCCAATCTTTTGGTTAGCAGCTGAGCTCTTAACCACTGCACCACCAACACTTCATATAAATGGAATCATACAATATGTAGTCCTTTGTGACTGGCTTCTTTCCCTTAGCACAATGGTTTCAAGGTTTAACCCTATTGTAGCATGTATCGGAACCTCATTCCTTTTTATGACTGAATAACATTCCATTGTTTGGATATACCACATTATTTTTATCCATTCATCACTCGATGGGCATTTGGGTTGTTTCCATTTTTTCGCTATTATGAATAATGCTGCTATGAACATTCATGTACAAGTTTTTATATGAATAGATATTTTTAGTTCTCTTGGGTATATACCTAGGAGTGGAATTGCTGGCTTGTGTGGTAACTCTACGTTTAACTTTTTGAGAAACTAGCAAACTGTTTCCCACAACTAGTTTACCATTTTACAATCCCACCAGCAATGAATGAGGGTTCCAATTTCTCCACATCTTCCCCAACACTTTTTATTTTGCCTTATTATTATAGTCATCCTAGTAAAAGGTAGGCAGTTTGAAGCCACCAGGCACTCCTTGGATACCCTATGGGGCAGTTCTACTCTGTCCTATAAGGTCGCTATGAGTTGGAATCGAATCGATGGAAATTGGTTTCCAGTGGGAGTGACAAGGAGCCCTGGTGGTGTAGTGGAGTGGTTAAAGCGCTGGACTACTAACCAAAAAGGTTGGCGGTTGGAACCCACCAGCCACTCCCACGAGACAGATGTGGCAGTCTGCTTCCGTAAAGATTTACAGCCTTGGAAACCCTATGGGGCCCTTTTACTCTGTCCTATAAGGTGGCTATGAGTTGGAATTGACTAGACCGCCACGGGTTTTGGTAGTGGATGTGAAAGGAGCACTAGTGACAAAATGTTTAAGCTCTCAGCTGCTAAGCAAAATGTTGGTGGTTCGAACCCACCCAGCCTCTCCAGGGAGAAAGACCTGGTGATCTGCTTCTGTAAAGATTACAACCAAGAAAGCCCTATTGAGCAATTTGACTCTGTCACACAGGGCGGCTAAGAGTTGGAATCAACTCTACTGCAACCAACAAATGAGTGTTAAGTAGTATCTCATTGTGGTTTTGATTTGCATTTCTCTAATGCGAAGATATTGAGAATCTTTTCACGTGTTTATCGGCCATTTGTAGGTCTTCTTTGGAGAAATGTCTATTCAGATCCTCTGCCCACTTATAAATTGGGTAATTACTTTTTTTATTATGGAGTTGTAATAGTTGGCAATTTGATTCTGGAATGGTTTAAAATGGCCATCTGGAGCAGCATTGGTATTAAAGGTACCTGAGACTCAGAGATTTGGTGATGGCTCAAGGTGACCCTGGTGGCCCAGTGGTTAAGAGCTACAGCTGCTGAGCAAAAGGTCAGCAGTTCGACAATGATGAATCTGTGAAGCATCTCATAACATGGATGAAACTGGAGGACATTATGCTGAGTGAAATAAGTCAATCACAAAAGGATAAATATTGTATGAGACCTCTATTGTAAAAACTCATGAAAAAGTAAACACAAAAAAAGTGACAATCTTTGTTGGTTACCAGGGATGGGAGGGGTGGGGGGGAATACTAAATGGGCAGTAGATAAGTGGTATCTTGGGTGAAGGGTGAGATAGTACACAATACTGGGTAAACCAGCACAACTTGTACAAGGAAAGGTCATGGAAGCTCCGTAGACACATCCAAAGTCCCTGAGAGACTGAATTGCTGTGCAGAGGGCTGTGGGGACCATGGTCTCCTCGGGGAACATCTAGCTCAATTGGCATAACACGGTTTATAAAGACAATGTTCTGCATTCTACCTTGGTGAGTAGCGTCCGGGGTCTAAAAGCCTGTGAGCAGCCATCTAAGATACTCCACTGGTCTCACTCCTTCAGGAGCAAGGGAGAATGAAGAGAGCAGGTTATAAGGAAAAGATTAGTCCAAAGGACTAACGGACCACAGCTACCATGGCCACCACCAGAATGAGTCCAGTACAGCTAGATGGTGCCCGGCTACCACCACCGACTGCTCTGACCAGGATCACAACAGAGGGTTCTGGACAGAGCTAGAGAAGGATGTAGAACAAAATTCTAACACACACAAAAAAGACCAGATTTACTGGCCTGACAGAGACTGGAGAAACCCCAGAGTATGGCCCCCAGACACCATTTTAGCTCAGTGGTGAAGTCACTTCCGCGGTTCACTGTTCAGCTGGGGATTAGAGAGACGCATAAAACAAAACGGGACTAATGAGGCACAGCAGTCCAGGGACAAGGGCTAGAAGGCAGAAGGGGACAGGAAAGCTGGTGATAGGGAACCCAAGTTTGAGTAAGGACAGTGTTGATGTGTTGTGAGGTTGTTAACCATTATCATAGGGCAACACGTGTACTGACTGTTTAATGAGAAACTATTTTGTTCTGTAAACCTTCATCTAAAGTGAGACTAGCAGCACAATTGGAAGAGAGTAGTTGATGTCACTGAACTGTGCATGTAGAAATTTTTGAAATGGTGTATCTTTGGCTATGTATATTTTCACACACAAAAAAAAGGTCGAGAAGGGAGAGGGTTTACATGTCGTGGGTTGTTTATAACCAATGTTATAAAACAATCTGTGCACTACTGTTTACTGAGAAACTATTTGTTCTGTAAGCCTTCACCTGAAGGACAATAAAAATGAAAAAAAACGATGAGCAGTTTGAATCCACCAGGCGCTCCTTGGAAACTCTATGAGGCAGTTCTACTCTGTCCTATAGGGTTGCTATGAGTCAGAATCAACCGGACAACAATGCTTTTTTCTTTTTCCCCCAAGGTGAAAACTGACCTTCGTTTTTACAAACTCTTCAGAGCAGCCTCATCTACCCTCATAGACCTTACATGCTTATGGTTTCCAAATCCATTATTTACAGCCTTTAATACCCTTCTCAGTTCCATGCTTAAATTCCGACTGCCTACTGGAATATTTACCTGGATATTTCAGAGGCTTCTAAAAAATAACATGTCCAAAATTATAATTTCTCCACCCCTCCTCTGCCCTCCAAACGTCTCTCCTGGAAATATCTTCTGCCCTCACCTTATCTAATTAGTCAACACATCTCATCAATTCTACCTCCTAAATATTTTTGAACTGTTTTTCTTCTCCATCCCCAATGATACCATCTATCAGGGCCTTACCCAGTCGCTTATCTGAGGAATTGCAAAGTATCTTAGAAACTAATTTAGTGTCTGTGGTGCTTTTTTTTTTTTTTTAATGTCTTTAAGCACTTTGTTTCAATTTCTAGTAAGAGAAAATGTTGTGGTTATGTTGTTGGGTGCCGTTGAGTCAGTTCCAACTCATAGCAACCCCGTGTACAACAGAATGAAACACTGCCTGGTTCTGCACCATCCACACAATTGTTGTTATGCTTGAGCCCCCTGTTGCAGCCACTGTGTCAATCCATCCTGTTGAGGGTCTTTCTCTTTTTCAATGACCCTCTACTTTACCAAGCATGATGTCCTTCTCCAGGGACTGGTCCCTCCTGATAACATGTCCAAAGTACGTAAGACAAAGTCTCGTCATTCTTGCTTCTAAGAAGCACTCTGGGTGTACTTCTTCCAAGACAGATTTGTTCGTTCTTCTGGCAGTCCATGCTATACTCAATATTCAATATTAGAGTTATAAAAACAGATTCAAACCATTATCTTGGAGCTGGAGCCATAGTTCACAAAAAATAAACTGGGATGGGTTTTATCTGAGAAAACTACTCAAGTACACTTTCCCCCAATAATTATGTTTGGAATTTTGGGATTTTTCCTTGTATTTTTGTGTATTTATTCATTTCGAATAGTTTTATCTGCTAGGCTATACTATTTCTAAACTTTCTTGTATCCTCCTTGGGAAGAAGAGATTAAATTTATTTTCCTCCTTTTAACACCTAGACAATTGTCAGTGTGATCTACTTTAAAAATTAAGGCAGGAGCAAAATAATTGTAGAATCGAAGTAAACAGTATTTTGGTTTTGTTATTAATTGCTGTCAAGTTCATTCCAACTTATGGTGACCCCATGTGTACAGAGTAGAACTGCTCCATACAGTTGTCAAGGCTGAAACTTTTCGAAGCAGATTGCAAGGCCTTTCTTGCAAAACAGCTCTAGGTGGGTTCGAACCACCAACCTTTTGGCTAATAGTTGAGCACTTAACCCTTTCTGCCACCCAGGGACTCCAAGTAAAAGGTATATAGGTGTTGATTGCACAATTCTTTTCACTGTGAAAATTTTCATAATAAAGTTTTGGGGAGAAAAAACGTAAGTCAGGTCATGGTACCACTTGCCGTGAAGCCATCAATGGCTTTGCGTAACTTTTAGGACAGCCCAAAAACCTTCATAAGGTCTGCAGTTCTCTGCAGGATCTGTTCCCTAACTACCAATCTCCCTCTTGTTCACTATGCTGTAGGCACACTGTTCCTCAGACTCCGTGTATCTTCAACCAAGGGCGTTTGGAGGACCTATTCCCTCCTTTATAAACACCGGTGAACCACTCCTCCCTCCAACACACATCTAAACCTGAATTACTTCTACTTAGATCTCAGGCCTTGCCTTGCTTCCTAGGTTAGATTAGATTAGATCTCTTGCGTATACACTCTTATAAGGACCCCTCAACACTCATATCTTTCATAATGATGGCTCAAATGGTTACGCAGTTGGCAATTAACTGAGAGGTTGGCAATTCAAATCCACCTAGAGGCCCCTTGGAAGAAAGTCCCGGAGATCTACTTCAGAAAGATCACAGCCATTGAAAACCCTATGGAGTGCAGTTCTACTCTGAAACACATAGGGTTGCCATGAGTAGCAATCAGCTCGATGGCAACTGGTTTGGTTTGGTTTGGTTTAGTTTTATATACCTACTACCAGTGCCTGGCATGTAGTAAGCCGTCCAGAGTACTTGTGGAGTGAATGAAAGAAAGCAAAGTATGAATTTAGAATTGATTGGCTAGGCAACAAGGAGCCTTTATAGATCCCTGAGCAGGGGACTGACTTGCTGAAAGCAGAGAAGAGTCCTGGCCTTATGTATGAGTCATGTCTGTATATCCTGCACCCAGCACACGGGCAGCCACGTGGCAAGTACTCAGCAGATACTGTTGAAACAGTGACCATGCAGGCTGTGGTTCCAATACAATAGGTGTGAGGTGATGAGGACCGGACTCCCGTGACAACGAGAATGGGAAGTAAACGGAGTGAGGAGACTAAGAAGATGGGCCTGACTGGTTTGGTGATGATTTAGACATAGTATAAAAGGAAAAGGAATAGTCAGAAATGACCACAAAAACTGAGTCTTAGTGGGGCAAGTATATGCAGGAAGAAATGATTTGCTCTCTAGCTGAGGCTTACTCTCACAGCTTAGGGCAAAACCAGGGGCTTCCCGACTACAGATACTCCTCAGATATAACCAAACACCTTCCCAGACTGGTTTTCTGGGGTTGAAAACTTAGGACCATAGTCTCATGGGGCAACTCAGTCAATTGTCATAAAATAGTTCACAAAGTCCATGTTCTACATCCTAGTGAAGTGAGTAGCACCTGGGGTCTTAAAAGCTTAAGATCGGCCAGCTAAGACACAACTATTGGTCTCTACTCATCAGGAGCAAAAGAGTAAGAAGGTAATCAAAATCGCAGAGAAGAAACAAGTCTACAAGGCTGATAGCCTATGTGAGCCACGACCTCAATGACCCTGAGGCCAAAAGAACTAGATGGCACCTGGCTACCACCACTGATGGATCTAACTGGGGTCACAATAGATAATCCTAGTTAGAATGGGAGAAAAATCCAGAACAAAGCTCAAATTCTTAAAAATGGCCAGACTAACTGGATCACCTGAGACCAGAGGCCTTCCTGAGCCTATCACCCTGAGACACTCTTTGTCTTAGTTATACAGTGCTACTATAACAGAAATACCACACGTGGGTGGCTTTAAAAAACAAATTTATTTTCACAGTTTAGGAGGCTAGAAGTCCGAATTCAGGGTGCCAACTCAAGGGGAAGCCTTTCTCTCTCTGTTGGCTCTGGGAGAAAGTCCTTGTCTCTTTGAGCTTCTGCTCCTGGGCAATGTTCATGCGGCTTGGGGTCTCTCTTCCCCTGTCTCTGCTTTCCCGCTTGCTTGTTTTAATCTCTTTTATATCTTGCTATGAATCGGAATCGCTGAGGGCCACAGGCTTGGTTTTGGTTTTATATCTCAAGAGATTGACTCAAGACACACCCTATATTAATCCTGCCTCATGAACATAAGTAAGACAATCCATTCCCAATGGGGTTATAATCACAGGCACAGAGTTTAACATTTACAACACGTATTTTTGGGAGACACATGTCAATTCATAACACTCTTTAAACCTTGAACCAAAACTATTCCCTGAAATCGCCTTTTAGCAGAAAAGCAGACTGACACACAAAATAAAGGATATTACGCCTTACCTTGGTGCTCTACTAAAAACCCATCTGTATGAGTTCAAATTGAAGCCTTTGAATTGTGATGTTGGTGAAGAATATTGAATATACCAAGGAATGCCAGAAGAATGAACAAATCTGTTTTGGAAGAAGTACAGCCAGAATACTCCTTAGAAGCAAGGATGGCGAGACTTCGTCTCACATACTTTGGACGTGTTATCAGGAGGGACCAGTCCCTGGAGAAGGACACCATGCTTGGTAGTGTAGAAGGTCAGCAAAAAGGAGGAAGACCCTCAGTGAGATGAACTGACACAGTGGCTGCAACAATGGGCTCAAACATAACAATGATTATGAGGACCTGGCAGTGTTTTGTTGTGTTGTACTCAGGATTGCAAAGGGTTGGAACTGACTCTCTGGCACCTAACAACCTGACAACATGAGTCCAAAAGGTCAACATTTAATCCAAAGCAAAGAAAAGAGGATAAGGGCGCAGGGAAACTAGAGTACTGGAAATGGAACAACCAGAACGTGATTAAAAAGCATGTTGACACAATGTGAAAAATGTAACTAACATCATTGATCAGTTTATGTGGAAATTGTCAAATGGAAACCTAACTTGCTATGTAAACTTTCACCAAAAACACAAGAAAATATTTTTAGAAAAGCGAAACAAACCAAGTGGCTTCTCCCCAATTTGGTTATTGTGTCTGCTTACAGTCATAGGCCCGTCTCCCCAGCCCCTCATTTTTGGTGTTCAACTTTTGCCTTGGAATAGATAATCTCATTCTTTCTTTAGTTTATTTGCTCATTTAGTCATTCAACAAGCTGGAGAAGAAATCAAGAAGCAGATCACAGAGGACATTGTATACTTTGCTAAGGAGTTTGGATTTTCTGTCACAGGGAATACAGAAATACCGAGGAGTATTAAACAGATGAGTTCACTGGGTGTGTCTGAATCACCAACCTTTTGGTTAGTAATCGAGTGCGTAACTGTTTGCGCCACCCAGAGACTCCTGGATGGCAGTTAAGGGATGCTTACATTTCGGACAAGTCTTTGACAAAATTAAGGGAATACCTGAATGGTAGGCATAGGCATTCAACTCCAAGAGCTAGAAAAGTCGCGCTCTGTTATCTCTAACTGCCTTCTCATCCCCTCTGTGTTTGCCAGCTCCTCTTTCTACTCCTTTGGTGTTCAGCTCTGTTCACAGCATGCCCCACAGAGCCTGAGGGATTTGTAAAAATCTTTAAGTAGTGAACTGTGGTGTAGAAATTTTGGAAATGGTATATCTTTGGCTATGTGTATTTTCACCAAAAAAAAAGGTTGAGAAGTTAGAGGGTTGACATGTTGTGGGGTTGTTAACCAATGTCATAAAACAGTATGTGTACTACTGTTCCATGAGAAACTATTTGTTCTGTAAGCCTTCACCTGAAGTACAATTAAAAAAAAAAAAAAAATCTTTAAGTAGGAAGAACCTCCAGGGCCATCCAATTCTCGGGACTCTAATGTAAGAATTTCCTAAGTATAAGCTGTTGGGTTTTAAGTTCTAGAGCAGAGTTCCTTTCTCTTTCGGGATCTTCGAGAATCTGGTAAGATTTATGGACCCAGAAAAACATGCCCAAACGCATACGTGTACAACATTTTGAATAAAATATCGTGGGGTTTGCAAATCCCTTGTTAAATACCTCCTTTTCTGATTACAGTTGTTTCCTTCTTGGAGCTCTGCGATTTTATTTAATGTTTAAAATTAAATCGTCTAACGTAGTACAATCTAAAGATAGAGTTTGAGTTAAGGCAAAGAAGAACGTGCCTGTTGCCCTAGGCTGGCTGACAGATTTTATTTACTTCAGGAATTTTGGGAATTCGCTGGCGGCTTCTCCTGGTTTTGTAGGTGAGACACTGTCCCATAAACAGCTTTCCCTGGCACCCTAGAGGGCAGATTTCTGGAATATTCCAGAGGGCAGATTTCTATTGAGTTCTGCCAGCACGGCAACACAGCAACTTCTCTGCCATCCAATGAGCCACGACATGCCCTTTCTAGCAAGGTCAGGATCTCGTGCCTTGCGGGTAGGGCAGTCTTTCTTGGACACTCAACCTCAGCCCTAGGGGTTAGGGCTCTTCTCTATATCTGCTCTTCCTCTGTTTAGAGTTCTCTTTACTTTTTACTAGTTAACCCCTCATTACCCCTGCCCCCAGTTATAGTTAATGATTCTTTATATTAAACTTTCCCTATTCAAATGATGGTGTAGTTTATCTCTCCCAACTGGGCTCTGAGTGGTTCAGAATTGCCGCCAGGAATGGTGCTCCAAGAATCTGTTGGGATATGGAGGTGAAGGAGAGAGAGAAGCTAGACCAACTTCCAGGTTCTGGCTTGGGTGACTGGGTAAGGGGATGCAGATCTCATTAACTAGGAATGAAAATGAGGCCAGGTGGGCAGAATTCTGGCTCATACTACAGGATCACTATGAGTCGGAATCGACTTGACAGCAATGGGTTTGGTTTTTATATTTTTGGGGCAGAACGATGAGTTCAATTTGGGACATGTGGAATTTGAGGTGTTGCTGGGACATCCAAGTGGAGATGCCCAGTGAGTAGTGGTTATAGCAGTCTGGAGCTCAGGGGAGAGCTGAGTGAGAGACATATCTGGAATTAGCAGTATAGAGATGGTCAAGGAAATCTTATGCTGAATAAGCGAGATCCTCAAGGGAGTAGTGTGGGGGTGTCCTCAGAGAACTAACAGCACTTCCTCTCTGCAGAGAAAGTGATTGAACACCCACCCACTGCTTGGAAATATGAATGTGAAGGTAAAAAAATTGGAGACTTAGTTAAGGCAGATTTTTATGAGCCAGCTTAGAACGGGGAGGGAATTAAGAAAACAGTTAATATGATGACTATGCCAATAATTGCAGTGAAACAACCAATCACTTCTGAGTGTCCTGAGCACTGTAAAAATCTTAGCTTAAAAAAAAAGAAAAAGAATTAAATCAGAAATCTTCTGCAGGTACCTAGAGAAATCTGGGAACGGGGTGACGGTAGCAAAATTAGAATACCGAAATACAAAATTTAGAGCTCAAATATCTAATATCTAAAGAAAATATTTTGTTGCAAAATTATTATTGCATTAGTAATATAAGCTGGGTATGAAACATTTAAACAATAAGAAGTATGCAAAGTAAAAAGTGAAATCCTCTCATCCATTTTCCATTGCCTTCCCGTCTCACTCTTCCGAGGTTACCTGCGATGGTTATGGGTCACCTTGGCTAGGCTATGATTCTCAGGAGTTTGGCAGACATTGGACTGACTGCCCTTCCATAATGTAATATAATGTAATCACTTCCATAGTGTGATCTGATGTGATCAGGCAATCATTTGAAAGGGGAGTTACCCTGGGGATGTGGCTTGCCTCCAGTGTATGAACAGATGCTCCAGCAAGGCTCTCTCTGTCTCTCACCCCTGCACTCTTCTTGTTGCTGACCTTTGGTTCTTGGAACATAAGCCTGCAGGAGTCTTCAGCCTGCCGCCTGACCTGCAGATTTTGGGTTCGTCAGTCCCTACAAGGAGCCCTGGTGGGGCAGTACTTAAAGTGCTCAGCTGCCAACTGAAAGATCGGTGGATCGAACGCACCAGCTGCTCCGTGGGAGAAAGATATGGCAGTCCACTTCTGTAAAGATTACAGCCTTGGAAGCCCATGGGGCAGTTTGACTCTGTCCTATTGGGTTACTATAAGTTGAAATCGACTGGACGGCAATGGGGTTGTTTTCAGCCCTTACAAACATGTGAGCCTGCAGAAGTCTTCAGCCTGCTGCCTGACCCATGGATGTGGGACTTGCCAGCCCCCTTAATTGCGTGAGCCATTTCCTTGAAGTAAATCTCTCTCTATATTTATATACACTCTTCACTGGTTTTGCTTCTCTACAGAACTCAGACTAAGCCATTACCCCAGTTAAGAATTTAGTGTCTGACCTGCCAGGCTTTCAATAGCTAGATATAACAGATAGATAGAATAAAAAAATTTTTTTTCACGAAACACATGGAATTATGCTATACATCTTGAATGTTAACACATTCTTCTTCAACTTACTTTTTTCATTTAGCAGTATAAAATATGCCGGCTATCTTTCCAGATCAGCACACTTAGATAGATCTCGTTTTTAGTAACCGCTGCATGGCATTCCACTGTAAACGTGTGCCATGATGTGTTTTGCCATTCCTCTATTTAGAAGACCTGGAGAACGAGAAGGAGTCCCTGGGAGGTAGACACGGTTAAACCCTCGACTACTAACGGAAAGGTTTGTGATTGGAACCCACCCAGAGGCACCTCGGCAGAAAGGCCTGGTGACCTGTTTCTGAAAGGTCACAGTCTTGAAAATGCTACGGAGGGTAGTTAAACTCTGCAACACATAGGGTCCCCGTGAGTCGAAATCAACTGGATGGCAACCGGTTTTACAGATGGGTGGTAAGAAGAAGCCAGCTGCTTAAAGAGCAGATAAAACAGTGTTCCTGGGAGGTAGGTGGTCAGCAAGGCACTGAGGTGACAGAGGTCGGCAGGTTTCAGAAATGAAGAGACCAGACCCTGGGATCCTGGTGAACTCAGATGAACACCAGAGAAGGACTGAGGTGAAAACAGCAGGATCTGTACTGCCTGTAGTTGAACCCTGGCTCCCCCTCAACAAACTGAGAGAACTGGGCAAAGGTAACCTTTGTGCCTTGTCAGTAAAACAGGAATTAAAATAATTCCTACTTCAGAGGCTTGTTGTCAGGATTTAACGAGTTAGTAGAAGTGAAGCACAATGCTTATCCTATAACAAGTTAGCAGTTATTATACAGGTCGTAGAAAGGATGTTATTTAAATGCAGTTGGATGCTATTTAAATGCAGTGGGAAGCTTTTGAAATGTTTTAAGCAGGGAAATGACTTGACTCAATTTCTATTTTTATAAAATCACACTCCCATTGAATGGAGAATGGATTGAAAGGAGGTAAAAGCTGGGAGACCAGTTAGGAAACTATCGCAGTGGTCCAGCAGAGAGAGATCATTGCCGTAGGGGGGTGGCAGAGGAGACGGAGAGAAATGGGCAGATTTTTCGATCTGTGTTAGAGATAGTATCCAGTGGATTTGTAGGAGAGTGAGGGGATGGAGATGCCAAGGACTCAGGAAGGGCTGTGGGGTCCTGGACTGAGATGGGGAAGCCTGATTTTTTTTTGGTAGGACTTTATTTATTACATTTAAGCATAGAAGGTCCTTCCTCGTCCTGAGAGGAGATAAATGAGACAAACGTTATCTTTAAAATTTCTGTTGTTTGTTTTTCTTTAAACATTTGACAGCAGTTGGACAGTTTTCATTATGAAAACATAAGGAAAAACACAAAAAATAAGGCTTAGCCTACGGGAACAAATTTTCTGAAGTACAAAGAAGAGAAAGAGAGGTGGCCAGCCTGATGGGAGAGATATCCTCTTCCTGATTTTCTAGGGGAACATGGAACATCTGGACGTTACTGTTGTCCTCCTCAACATATTTATAGAGCCAACACCACTAAAAGAAAACTCAAAGTGCAGGTGGGCTTCTGAAGAGTGTGACAAAAGTGTTCGCAGACTACCCCAGTGTGGCAAGGTGAAAGGTCACAAGACCAGTTACAAAATGGTATTTGATGCTCAACCAGCTAAATGTCTGGAACCCTCCCCTGCCCCCCATCAGTCTCAATCCCTCCTGATTAGTCCAGGAACTCCCTAGGAAGATGTCTCTCACTTGCTTCCTCCTTGTGGCATTTCTCTGCTACTCCCAGCCCTGACCATTGGAGTTGGGGGCTTTGATTCAGACTGCATAGCTTGCTTCTCGGTGTTTTCTGGAGACTCTGGTAGTATACCAAAAAAAACCAAACCCGTCGCCGACTTCTGGCAACCCTACAGGACACAGTAGAGCTTCCCCATAGCATTTCCAAGGAACGGCTGGTGGATTCAGACTGCCAGTCTTTTGGTTAGCAGCCGAGCTCTTAACCACTGCGCCACCAGGGCCCCCGGGTAGTATTGCTCTTTTATTTGATACCCTATCTACATACTGGCTGGCTACTAGTGTACTCAGAAGTTTTTGAGGACTAAACAGGCTAAGCAAGGTACCCATCCTCTAAAGTATTCATAAAATACTCTGCCCATCTCTATTATTGTTTCAGGGAGTGCAGGGAAGAGTAATGGGCTTACATCAGCTGTGGTACCTTGGACAAGCTGCTTAAGTTCAATGAGCGGCAGTTTCTTCACCTGTAAATGGAAATAATGAATGTACTTACTTCTTCGGGTTTTGGGGAAGATTCCATGAAGTGAGGAGGATGCCTTCATGGGGACGCCCCATTGTATTGGTAATGTTTTGTTTCTTCTCTTCAAAACATAGATGTTTGACCTATGTTCTTTCTACTGCATGTCTGAAAAAGAAAGAAAATATTTTCAAAAGATTAAACAAAATGAAGGCTATGGAGCACTTCTCTCACACCGCAGCCCCTCTCTCCAGCCTCTCACCGTTGACCTATCAGGAGGGCATGGTGCCAAGGCCCCCTCACCTAATGAGCCTTCCAGACATCTGCCTACCAGCTCACCAATGCCACTCACTATGCGTTTCATAATAGTCTCTCCTTCTTCCTTCTTTGGAATTCTCCAGTACAGCCTGCCTGCCCAAGGAGTGTGTGGGGGACCCACGAGGGCTTCCCACTGAAAAATATCTTCGGAACTTTTTCAAACTACACATGTCCCTCACTTCTTTTCCTGGGTATTCCCTTCTCTGGCGCGAGTATGGCAGGGGGCAAGCCAACACTCACCTATTTACTATCTGCCCTTCTTATCAAGAAGGAGCCCTGGTGGCACATGGGCAAGCACTCGACTGAACCTGCTAGCCACTCCGTGGGAGAGAGAAATGGCAGTCTGCTTCTGTAAAGGTTTACAGCATTGGAAACCCTATGAGGCTGTTCTGCTCTGTCCTATAGGGTCGCTACGAGTTGGAATTCACGCAGCAGCAGTGGGTTTGGGTTTTTGTCTCCTTATAAAACAAAAACAAGAAAACAAACAGTGGTGGCTGTAGGTGGAGGAAAAAAAAATTCAATGACATGGGAATATATGGCAATGACGTGATCTGCTCCCATAAAGATTACACCCAAGAAAACCCTGCGGGGCAGTTCTACTCTGTCACAGGGAGTCTCTACGAATTGGAAATCTACTGGATGGCAACTAATAACAAAAAACATATATATAT
>NW_004444028.1:5165532-5167560 GCF_000243295.1 Trichechus manatus latirostris | reverse complement strand
TATAGATAGATAGATAGATAGATAGATAGATAGATCTCCATTGCCGTGAAGTCGATTCTGACTCACAGCAACCCTATAGCACAGAGTAGAACGGCCCCATAGGGATTCCAAGGAGCAGCTGGTGGATTCAAACTGACAACTTTTGGTTAACAGCTGAGCTCTTAACCACTGTGCTACCAGGGCTCCAGTACTACTACTGTTGTTTTGTTGTTGTTAGGTGCTGTCGAGTCGGTTCCGACTCATAGCGACCCTATAAGACAGAGTAGAACTGCCCCATAGGGTTTCCAAGGTGCGGCTGGTGGATTCGAACTGCTGACCTCTTGGTTAGCAGCCAAGCTCTTAATCACTGTACCACCAGCGCTCCATATATATGTATGTATATGTACATGTGTATGTGTACGTATATGAGTAGATAGTCTTCCACATAGGGAAAAGCACAAAGGCTAACACAGCAGACAGATGTGTATCTGCCACCCAGAATAACTTTTCTTCTAACTTCACGTGCAGAAGATTGGAGATTATCCAGTTTATAGCCCATCCTCATCATTGGTCCATGCAAGGCCCTCTAGTTGTATTTCTTTCTTTCATTCCTTCCCCAGTCTATCTGGTTGTGTTCAATATGCTTCTTTTTGTCTGGTTATGTTTATGTATAATGTGTGTTGTTGTTTTGAGTCTGTGTAAACTCATGCAAATGGTATTGTGTTAAATATCTCATTCTCTTCCTTACTGTTTCCAGTCAGCTCTGTGGTTTAAGGTCCATCCATGTTGTTTGTTGCTGTTTCCAATTAACCCATAATATTATCTGGTGTGCATGCTAGGTTGCCTCGAACTCTCCACCACCCTGAGCAATGCTGTGATGAAGATCTTCATGTATATTTCCTCGTGGACATGTATGAAATTTTGATTTGATGAGTCTATGGTATTTACTTTGACTAAGGACTGCCAGATGGCTTGTCTCTTCCAAACACCTGCCCAATGACTCCCGCTAGCAAAGTGTGAGGTGTCCCATATCCTCCAACTCTTGGAATTATCCAATTTCCTATTTTTGACAGTGTTATATCCCAATGCTGTTTTATTCCAATTTCTCCAATTACTAATAAGTTTGAGCATTTCTTTGTTTGCTTATTGGCCTTTTAGGTTGAAATTGAAGTTACTGCATTCTTCGTGTTGATTTTCAGGAGTTCCCGGTATACTTGGGATTGTTGCCGTCTTTAGGTGCCGCTGAGTTGATTCTGATTCATAGCGACCCTACGTACAACAGAACGAGACTCTGCCCAGTTCTGTGCCATCCTCATAATGTTACGCTTGAGCCCATTGTTGCACCCACTGTGTCAATCCATCTCATTGAGGGTCTTCCTCTTTTTTCTCTCTCCCTTAATTACGTTGAGGAATTCTATTCCTATTTTCCTGAGAGTTTTTATCGAAAGCGGGTGTTGGACTTTATCAAATGCCTTTTCTGCATCGATTGAGATGATCATGTGATTCTTTTTCTTTGTTTTATTTACTTGGTGGGTTACTTTGATTTATTTTCTAATGTTGAACCATTGTTGCATACCTGGTATGACTCCCGTTTGGTCATGATGTATTATTGTTTTGAGATGCTGTTGAATTCTATTGGCTAGAATTTTGTTGAGAATTTTTGTGTCTATATTCATGAGGGATATTGGCCTATACTTTCCTTTTTTAGAGATGTCTGCCTGGTTTTGTTATCAGGGTTATGCTGGCTTCATAGAACGAATTCTGGAGTATTCCTTCCTTTTCTATGTTCTGGAAGAGTTTGAATAGTATTGGTGTCAACTCTTCTTTGAAAGTTTGGTAGAATTCTCCAGTGACGCTGTCTGGGCCAGCGCTTTTTTTTTCTTTCTTTAATTGTACTTCAGGTGAAGGCTTACAGAACAAATAGTTTCTCATGAAACAGTAGTACACATATTGTTTTATGGCGTTGGTTAACAACCCCACAACATGTCAACACTATCCCTTCTCCACCTTGGAGGACCTTTTTTTTGGTGAAAATATACATAGCCAAAG
>NW_004444028.1:5160126-5165397 GCF_000243295.1 Trichechus manatus latirostris | reverse complement strand
GGGGCAGTCTACTCCCCGGCTGAACGGTAAACCTCGGAAATGACTTCACCACTGAGCTAAAAGGGTGTCTGGGGGCCACACTCTCAGGGTTTCTCCAGTCTCCTTTAGGCCAGTAAATCAGGTCTTTTTTTGTGAGTTAGAATTATGTTCTACATCCTTCTCCAGCTCTGTCCAGAACCCTCTGTTGTGATGGGCTAGGGCTTTTTTTGTTGGTACTTTTTTTTTTTTTTTTTAATGATTGCTTCAATTTCTTCTTTTGTTATGGGTCTGTTCAGATTTCCTACCTCAGCTTGCGTTAGTTTGGGTAGGTAGTGTGTTTCTAGCAATTTATTCATTACTTCTAGGTATTGGCATCTTCTCCTTCGTCTCTTTTGTCATTTTAGTCCGTGGTTTGTCCCTTCTTTGATCTTTTGAAAGAACCAACTTCTAGTCTTGTTGATTCTTTCAATTGTTTTTCTGTTTTCTGACTGATTTATTCCTGCTCTAATCTTTATTATTTCCTTTCTTCTGGTGGCTCTGGGCTTCTTTTGTTGCTCTTTTTCTATTCATTCAAGTTGTAGGGGTAAGGTATTGATTTTGGCCCTTTCTTCTTTTTTGATGTGTGCATTTATTGCTGTAAATGGACCTCTGGGCACTGTTTTCGCTGTGTCCCAAAGGTTTTGGTATATTGTTGGTCATTCTTATTTGAGTCTAGGAATTTTAAAATTTCATTTTCAATTTCTTATATTACTCAGTGGTTTTTAAGCCAGGTGTTATTTAGTTTCCACGTATTTGATTTTTTCCCTTGTTCTTCCTGTTATTGATTTCTAATTTTAGAGCATTGTGATCTGAGAAGATGTTTGTATTATTTTGATATTTTTTAATTCACTGAGTTATCTTTTTCTGAAAATTTATTGTTAATCTTCTGGATTTCTAGTTGCTGTTTTTGTATGGTTTCTGCCTACTTACTTTATCTTTTTGTTTCTGTATGGTTTTCCTGAAGTCTTCTACAGTTTCGCCTGTGTTTTCCTTGATTTCTTGGAGGATCCTATGTAGAAGTCTTTTGAGTTCTGTATCAGGTAGTTCCGTTACCATTTCTTCCTCAGGAAGGTTTTCTGGCCTTTTGTTTTGGCCATTTGCTTGAGCCATCTTGTCCTGCTTCTTTATGTGACTTGATATTGTCTGTTGTCTCTGAGGCATTAAGGAGGTATTATATTTGTTTATTGATTGTATGATTGTTTGCTTCATCCTGCTATATCCATTTGTTCTGTTCGAACCTCTTTATCTATGTACAGGATCCATATAAGCACAATTAAATGTTCTGGAATTTGCATTTGTCACAATGTTATCCACAATTTATTATGATCCACACAGTTGAATGCCTTTGCATAGTCAATGAAACACAGGTCAACATCTTTCTGGTATTCTCTGCTTTCAGCTAAAAGCCATTGGATGTCAGCAATGATATCCTTCATTCCATGTCCTCTTCTGAATCTGGCCTGAATTTCTGGTAGTTCCCTGTCAATGTACTACCGTAGATCACTTTTTAATTATCTTCAGCAAAATTTTACTTGCATTTAATATTAATGATATTGTTTGATAATTTTTGCATTCTATTGGATCACATTTCTTCGGGGTGGGCACAAATATGGATCTTTTCCAGCTGGTCAGCCAGGTAGCTGTCTACTCATCCTTATCCTTACACCTCTTATTTCTTGTCTTTACTGATATAAGGCATAAGGAGTAATCTAAATATTTAAAGAAATAGGAACATTGTAGTGGATTTCTTTTATGTAATCCTGAATGAACCCTGAAGATACTTCTCTTACTAAAACACTGAGAAACACTTTCATAAAGTGAGTACTAACTTCTTTGAATACAGCTGTAGTGTCTGTTCTCTGTAAGTATAGAGTTCCTGTGGAAAATCTGAGGTAAAGATTGATCCAGTATTCCTAGTTTGTATCAATAAAACAAGTCATTGCAGCTGTTCTGTAATTTCCAGCCGTCCACAGGCCTCAGAATCACTCCTATCAACATTTAAACCTGAATTGATAATCTCCGCCAGGTGGTGCCAAACCTCAAGCAGAACTGATAAGACTGTACAGCACAGACGTTGTCGCTGTTGGGTGCCGGCAAGGCAATTTCAACTCATAGCGACCCTATATGACGGTGGAGAACTGCTCCATAGGGTTTCCTAGGCTGTAATCTGTATGGAGACAGATCACCAAGTCTTTTCTCCTGTGGAGACGCTGGTGGCTTCAAGCCACCAAATTTTTGGTTAGCAGTCAAGTGCTTAACCATTTATTTATTTATTTTGTGTGTGTCTCCCGGGATCCCCATTTTCTGAACATGCAGGGCAGATGGCATACTTCAGGGAGCAGCCTCAACTACACAGAGCAAGTGGCATGCCGGATGAGCGCCAAGCGTGGACCTTGCACATTGATGGATATGAGCCCCCAGCTCCAAGGTGACACATGGAGAAGGGGGCCAAGCAGCACTGACCAGTATGGGCAGCATTACTGCTGACCATGAATTTGTCCTTGGACTTCCCCTCCGCACTGCTCCAAATTTCCCTTCCTCTTCTCGGGGGGTCTTCCCCAGCTGCCAGCTGTTGGCCTTGAGGTGGCAGAGTTTATCAAACTTCATGCTGATGTCCTTGATGGACAGCTGTACAGGTTCAGAACACTGCCAGGTCCTGGGCTGTGGGATGCGGTTTGGCATCAGGGTTCAAGTTTTGCCCACAGAGGCCCTGGAACTACCAGAATTTCAAAGACATCAGTAGCCGGGCACTGCTCACAGCACCAAGGACTTTTCCTAAGACTTAGAGCACGTATAGATCTCTGGAACTAAACCGCCTAGTTCTGAAGGCTCACCTCAATCATTTCATTTACCTCTCAATAACATGACCCTGTATTTTTGGTAATTGATTCTTTTGAACCTCACTTATTGTGTTTTACCATATTTAGCAAACGGCATTATTCCCATATTGGCTTTCTGATCTATTAAGGAAGGTCCAGAAGGAAGGGCCAAGGGGAAGTCTCTGGAATTCTCCTTTTCTATTACATCAAATATGTAGAAAGAGTAACTGGATTCTAATCCTAGCTCTGCTACTTGTGTGGATTTAGGTAAGTCTGCTAAATCTCTCTTTAACTCAGTGTCCTCATCTGAAAAGTGAAGGCAGTAATATCTGAATTGCAGGGTTATTGTAAGGATTCGACGTTTTGTTAAGTGACAGAATAGGCACCCAATCTGACAGCTTTGAGTAGGTAGGATATATAAGTCTGAATCTCAGCTTAGTGGACCATGGGGGGATACTTCATCTAAGTTAGGCCAATCAAATTCTCTCCCCTGAGAATCTGCATCACCTCCCCCACAAGCACACACACTGCTGCTCTGGGAAACACAGGTATGCCAAGGCCAAGTCAGCTCCTGAGAGAACCAGCAGAAAGAAAGATTCCTGGGCCAAGCTCCTGCAGAAAGGGTATTACCTAATTTAAAAGAAAATTGCACAAATGTATTTTTTACTTGAGTCCCTGGGTGGTGCAAACAGCACTCTACTTCTCTGCCAACCTGGACAGGTCTCTCAGCTGCTCTCTGCTTAGCTAGCAGGCCCCTCTGGGCCATGCTAACAGGCCCCTCTCGGCCGTGCATGCCTCTCTGCCTTTAGCCTCTCCGCTGCTAACTGGCCTAACTCACGGCCAGCGTAGCAGCCTGCTCAACTCTCTCAGCTGGTTTCCTAGCAACAGCTTCCTGCCGTCACCACTGGATCTGCCGCTGGGCCTCTTCCGGGCTCCTGGCCGTCTTCAGTGTTACAACCCTTGACTCATATTACAGCTCTTTTAAGAGGTCCCCCTTCTCCTCTGTCTCTCAAGAAAACCTCTCTGGGGTTGGCTGCTCAGATATACAAACCTTGCCACAAGGTGGGACCCTTCCAGTAGGACCACGAACTGACCAACCCTCTTTGTGGATCACAACTTGCTCAATCCTATTGGGTGGATTTTCAAGCCACTGTCTGCATGGCAAATTGATCAGTTTCTGCTAGATTGCATAAAATAGACCAATCATGGGCAGACGGTGGCCCAATCAATTATTTTTGGCAGAATTACAAACCCAGGGCCAGAAAAGCCATATGTAAGGGAAATCCATCGCACTGCACACCTCCTTCACAGCTCTTGTGGTTGTGTGCTGTCTAGTCAATTCTGGCTCCTAGCGACCCTACAGGGCAAAGCAGAACTGCCCCATAGAGCTTCCTAGGCTGTAATCTTTACAGAAGCAGTTGGCCAGGTCTTTTCTCCCACAGAGCAGCTGGTGAGTTCGAACCACTGACCTTTCAGTTAGCAGCCGAGTGCTTAACCATTGCACCACCAGGGCTCCTTTCCTTTATAGCAAGGATCCTTAAAGGAGACATCTAAACAGGCTCTCTTCACTTCCTCACCTCCCAATCACTCATCAACAAGCTGTAGCATCAAACCCAACAGGTCCAACTCTGAACTCATTCCCACCTGGGCTCCGCTTCTGCTCCTCCATGGGTAGGGTTATTTTTTAGTTCTTTTTCTTCCTTACTCTCCCTTCCACACATCAATCAATCACCAGCTCCTCAGTTTATGTCCTAAATATCTTTTACTTTACCCTCTGTCATGGATTGAATTGTGGCCCCCAAAAATATCTGTCAACTTGGCTAGGTCATGATTCCCACTATTGTATGATTGTGTGTTGAAAATGCTATCACTATGATGTAATAAGATGGATTAGCGGCAGTTATACTGATGAGGTCTACAAGATTAGATAGTGTCTTAAGCCAATCTCTTTTGAAATATAAAAGAGAGAAGCGAGCAGAGACACATGGGAACCTCATACCACCAAGAAAGCAGTGCCAGGAGCCGAGCATGTCCTTTGGACCTGAGGTTCCTGCACTGAGATGCTCCCAGACCAAGGAAAGACTGATGCATCACAAGGACCTTCCTCCAGGGCCTACAGAGAGAGAAAGCCTTCTCCTGGAGCCGATGCCCTGAATTTGGACTTGTAGCCTACTGGACTGTGAGAAAATAAACTTCTCTTTGTTAAAGCCATCCACTTGTGGTATTTCTGTTGCAGCAGCACTAGATGACTAAGACATCACCTTTGTCACTGCCTCTTTTCAAGCCTCATTCTTTCCTTTTTTCAATATGTATAGTTTATCTTACTGTGTTGTTGTCATTGAGAATGTACACAGAAAAACACACCAATTCAACAATTTCTACGTGTACAATTCAGTGACATTGATTCCATTCTTTGAGTTGTGCAACCATTCTC
>NW_004444028.1:5156295-5159867 GCF_000243295.1 Trichechus manatus latirostris | reverse complement strand
AAAGGTTTATTTCTTGCTCATTTTACGTGTCCACCATGAGTCAGCAGAGTGTCTGCTCCACGTTGGCCTCACTCAGAGTCACAGGGTGACCGGGCCCTGCCAGCTGGAATGTCTCTGCTTGTCACGACAGGGAGAAGAGAATGACACAGACTTAAAAGCTTCTGCCTAGAGATGACCCATGTCACATGGGCTTACAACGCATTGGCTAAAACAAGTCATAGGACCATGCCTGTCGTCACAGGGGTAGGAAGCACCACCCAGGAGAACTGGGATGTTGGTGGACAGCATTAATGACTGTCACACTCCTTCTGGAGTGTGTGAGTGATATGCAGGGGGTGCGTGTTCTGCATAATTTGCAGAGTACATGCAGTGAAACCTGTGAGAGCTGGAACTCAACAGAACTGCCTTGCTTTTTTGGGGCTCGCCAGTCTTCCACATTTGACAGGGTGCAATCTTACCACTTTCTTCTTCAATTTTTTCAAATTGTACTTTAGATGAAAGTTTACAGAGCGAACAGTTTCTCATTGAACAGTCAGTACACATATTGTTTTCTGACATTGGTTGACAATCCCATGACATGTCAACACTCTCCCTTCTCGACCTTGGAGGACCTTTTTTTTTTTGATGAAAATATACATAGCCAAAGACACATCATTTCAAAAATTTCTACATGTACAATTCAGTGACATCGATTACATTCTTCCAGTTGTGCTGCTATTCTCACTATCCTTTTCCAAATTATTCCATCACTATTATCTTCGACTCACTGCCCCCTAGGCTTCCCATCAAAACTTTTGAGTTGCTGTTGTCAGTTTGATCTCACATAGACAATTTTTTTTTTAACTTTAGATGGAGGTTTACAGAACAAATAGTTTCTCGTTAAACAGTACACGTATTGCCCTATGACAATGGGTAACAACCTCATGACATATCAACACTGTCCCTTCTCAACCTTGGGTTCCTTATCACCAGCTTTCCTGTCCCCTCCTGCCTTCTAATCCTTGTCCTTGGACTGCTGTGCCTCATTAGTTCCACTTTATCTTATGGGGCTGTCCATTCCCTGGCTGAACGGTGAACCTTGGGAGTGACATCACCACTGAATTAAAACGGTGTCTGGGGGCCATACTTTCAGGGTTCCTCCAGTCTGTAAGGCCAGTAAATCTTGTCTTTTTTTTTGGGTTAGAATTTTGTTCTACATCCTTCTCCAGCTCTGTCCAGGACCCTCTGTTGTGATCCCAGTCAGAGCAGTCAGTGGTGGTAGCCGGGCACCATCTAGTTGTGCTGGACTCAGTCTGGTGGAGGCCATGGTAGTTGTGGTCCATTAGTCTTTTGGACTAATCTTTCCCTTGTAGCTTGTTTTCTTCATTCTCCCTTGCTCCCAAAGGGGTGAGACCAGGGGAGTATCTTAGATGGTTGCTCACAGGCTTTTAAGACCCCAGACGCTACTCACCAAGGTAGAATGTAGAACATTGTCTTTATAAACTGTGTTACGCCAATTGAGCTAGATGTTCCCTGAGACCATGGTCCTCAGGGGATATTTTTGGTTTAAGGTTTAAAGGTTATCTCAGGGCAATACTTCTGAGGGTTCATCCTCCCTTCATGGCTCCAGAAATTCTAGGGTCCATGAGAATTTGAAATTCTGTTCTGCATTTCCTGCTTTTTATCAGGATTCTTCTATAGAATCTTTGCTCAAAATGCTCCGTAAAGGTAGTCAGGCACCATCCAGTTCTTTTGGTTTCATGCAAAGGAGGCATGTCCTGGATTGAAGTATCTGTCAACTTGGCTGGGTCATGATTACCAGTATTGTATGATTGTGTACCATTTTGTAATCTGATGTGATTTCCTTATGTGTTGTAAACTCTGTCACTGTGATGTAATAAGACAGATTAGCGGCAGTTATGCTGATGAGGTTTACAAGATGGGATAGTGTCTTAATCCAATCTCTTTTGAGATATAAAAGAGAGAAGCGAGCAGAGAAACATCGGAACCTCATATCACCAAGAAAGCAGTGCCGGGAGCAGAGCACGTCCTTTGGACCTGAGGTTCCTGTGCTGAGATGCTCCCAGACCAAGGGAAGACTGATGCATCAGAAGGACCTTCCTCAAGAGCCAACAAAGAGAGAAAGCCTTCTCTTGGAACTGATGCCCTGAATCTGGATTTGTAACTTACTAGACTGTGAGAGAATAAATTTCTCTTTGTTGAAGCCATCCACTTTTGGTATTTCTGTTATAGCAGCACTAGATGACTAAGACAAGGCAGTTGTTCAGGTGGGCGATTAGCCACACATCCATTCCCTCCTCCTGTTCCTTCTCTCCTATTTCCTCTATTGCTTCAGGCAAACAGAGACCAATTGTACTTTGGATGGCAGCTTGCAAGTTTTTAAGACCCCAGGCACTATGCAATGAACTAGGAGATAGAACAGAAGCAGTAAACATGTTATTAGGCCAATTAACTGGGATGTCCCATGAAACCATGATCCTAAACCTTCAAAGTAAGGAACCAAATTCCATGAGGTGTTTGGCTGTATATAAGCAGCTTCGGTAGCTTCTCTCTCTCTCTCTCTTTTGTCATTGTTGTAAGTATATCTATCACACAATTTTTGCCAATTCAACTTTTTACAGGTATACAACCTATTGACAAAATTTACAATAATCGGCTGTGGAACTCTGCCCTTAATCAGTACGATTTTTCCATCACAGTAAACTGAAACTAAGTACTCCATAAGCAATAACCTCCCCCCTTTCCCCCTCCCTCTCACCCCTGGTAACCACCATTAAACTCTGGTCTCTATACATTTGCCTTTTCTTGTCCTTTTATACAAGTGAGGTCATTCAATATTTGTCCTATTGTGATTGACTTATTTCACTCAGCATAATGTCTTCAAGCCCTATCCATATTCTAGCACTATGAAGACTTCATTTCTCTTACTGGCTGAGTTGCACTGCATTGTATGTATGTACCACATTTTGGTTATCCCTTCATCTGTTGACGGACGTTTAGGTTGTTTCTACCTTCTGGCTATTGTGAATAGTGCTGCAGTGAACATTGGTGTACAAGTCTCTGTTTGAGTCTCTGCTTTCAAGTCTTTTAGGTATATACTGAGTGGAATTGTTGGGTCATATGGTGGTTCTATTTTTGTTTCTTGAGGAACCACCACACTGTTTTCTGCAACGGCTGTACCATTTTATGTTTCCACCAGCTATGGATAAGGTTCTGAAGAAGAGCATTCCAAAACTAAGGCTCGTGACACAACTAAGACTTTTGGCTAAGGTCTAGGCCAAATCCCTTCTTGTCCTAAGTGACTCCATTTTGTATTTTTAAATGCAGTTTCTGTTGTACAAAGCAGCCCATCACTTCTGTAAAATTTCCATTGTACCCCTTGACCTAGAAACAAATAGTTCCAAATAAAAACATGATTTTGTTATGGTTAGAAATGGCTGATGTTAAGAGGAGATAAGCTTTGACCCATACAAGTGCTAAGCTTGTGACTCTAGTGGTCAAGCCAATTCTCAGAAGATATCCTTTAGCCCTCTGTCAGTCATCTAGTGCTGTTGTAACAGAAATATCACAAG
>NW_004444028.1:5153784-5155996 GCF_000243295.1 Trichechus manatus latirostris | reverse complement strand
TCACTTTCCTTTTATCTCTTGTAAGATAAAAGGTGGTGCAGGCCACACCCCAGGGAAACTCCCTTTACATTGGATCAAGGATGTGACCTGAGCAAGGGTGTTACATCCCACCCTAATCCTCTTTAACATAATCTAATCTTACCTCATTAACCACAGGAAGAGATAAGGATTTACAACACATAGGAAAATTATATCAATCACAAAATGGAGGATGACCACACAATACTGGAAATCATGGCCTAACCAAGTTGACATATTTTTTTGGGGGGACACAATTCAATTCATAGCACCTGCCTAGACACTCCCCCCCAGGAAAAAATATTTTTATAATCCACATACCCTACTCTGTAATTTTCCATAATATTGTACAATGTAGAACATCTATGTCTTAGTTATCTAGTGCTGCTGTAGCAGAATAACACAAGTCAATGGCTTTCACAAAGAGAAATTTATTCTCACAGTTTAGGAGGCTAGAAGTCTGAATTCAGGGTGCCAGTTCCAGGGGAATGCTTTCTGTCTCTGTCAGCTCTGGGGAAGGTCCTTATCATCAATCTTCCCTTGGTCTAGGAGCTTCTCAGGCACAGGGACCCAGGATCCAAAGGACATGCTCTGCTCCTGACACTGCTTTCTTGGTGGTATGAGGTCCCCCTGTTTCTCTGCTTGCTTCTCTCTTTTATGTCTCAAAAGAGATTGACTTAAGATACAACCTAATCTTGTAGCTTGAGCCCTGCCTCATTAACATAACTGCCTCTAATCTTGCCTCATTAACATCATAGAGGTAGGATTAACAATACATAGGAAAATCACATCAGATGACAGAAGGATGGACAATCACACAATACTGGGAATCATGGATTAGCCAAGCTGACACATGTTTTTGGTGGGCACCCAATTCAGTCCTTAGCAACCTGCTTATATTTTTTTCTTGTACTGTCAAACAAACAACCAATCAGAGATGTTCCAGCTGCCCCCTCCTCCCTTGTGGTTTTTGCCTTTATTAACCTCGTAACATTGCAGCTCCCTGGAGCATTTTGTCAAGATTCTCCCAACACTGTGTTTCCTGGTTTTGCAAAAATGCTTTTTAGCTGTAATAAAACTTCTTTTTTAAATTTAACAGACTCGTGGTTCTTTCTACTGAAATAGTTCCAGTTTACCTACATCCTCACCAATATTTACTATTTTGTTTTTTGGGTTTTTTTTTTTTAATCTCAGCCATCCTTGTAGGAGTGAAATGGTTATCTCCTTGTGGTTTTGATTTGCATCTCTGACGGCTAATGACATCGAACATCTTTTCATGTGTTTGGTGGTCCTTTGAATGTCCTTTTTGGTGAAACATCTATTCAAGTCCTTGGCCCATTTTATGATTGGGTTATTTGTCTTTTCGTTGTTAAGTTGTTGACATTTTATATCTATTTTGGTTATCAGATTTTTGTTGGATATATGGTTTCCAAAGATATTCTCCCAGTTGGTACCTTGTCTTTTCACATTTTGGTAAAGTCTTCTGATGAACGAAAGTTTTTAATTTTTATGAGATTCTTTTGTTATTATATTAGATAATCCATTGTTAAAAACTAGACCCAACAGCGTTGTGCCTACATTTTCTCCTAAGAATTTTATGTTTTTAATTTTCACATTTAGGTCCTTAATCCATTATGAATTTGTTTTTATGTATGGTGTGAGGCATGGATCCTGTTTTGTTTTTCTGCATGTGGAAATCCAATTTTCCCAACACTGGGGTGGGGCCAAGATGGTGGAGTAGTCAGATGCTTCCGGTGGACCCTCTTAAAACAAAGACCTGAAATACAAGTGATTCGATTATATATGGCAATCTGGGAGCCCTGAACATCAAAGGCAGAATTGAGGAACCGGACTGAGTGGCAGGGGGAGGGAGAGATGGTTCGGAAGCAGTGAAGAGTTGCCAGACCTGACCCAGTGAGAGCCTGAGCCCTTCAGGCCCGAGCGGCTCGGGGGTGAGTGATGAGGCAGGCAAGCGGCGGGCTTTGGGAGGCGTGTTTTCTGCACCAGGAGAGACCCAGTGCCAGAGAATCTACCGGCACCCAGAACCAGTGAGAAGCAGCCCTCATTGGTGAAAGATAAGTAATTGTGTATGGCCTACTGCGTGGATCAAAAACACCCCCCTTAGGGAAAAACCTCTCTCCCATTTACCTCCCCATTCCCTGCTCTGCACTGGGTCCCAGACAGGCTTCAGCAA
>NW_004444028.1:5146275-5148221 GCF_000243295.1 Trichechus manatus latirostris | reverse complement strand
AAAGAGCAGCTGGTGGATTCGAACTGCTGACCTTCTGGTTAGCAGCCTAGCTCTTTGCCACTGCGCCAGCAGGGCTCTGTCAGGTATGATACTGATCATACAAGGAAAAAAAAAGGTAATAGAGGTGGGGGGGGGGACTGACTGTGTAAGGCATTAGGGTGATTGGTGTTTCCTAAAAGAGACGAGAAGCCATTGAAGGATTTTAGCAGAGTGACGTGATCTGACATGGGTGTTAAAAAGACCATCCAGCTTCTGTTTTGTGAAAAGACTGTAGGGAACAAGGGCTGAAGCAGGGACACCTGTTAGGAGGCTGTCGCCATAAACCAGGTTTAGATCAAGAACGGTAGTGATGAGTTGGTGGGGGGTGATCAGATTCCGGATATATTATAAAGCAGAGTTGACAGGGTTGGCTGATGGACGAGACATCAAGGTGAGAAGAGAGGAGTCAAGAATGACTTCCAAGTTTTCTGGCTAGAGCAACTGGAAGAATAAAGTTGCAATTAACTGAAACGGGGAAGACTGTGGAGTGAGCAGGTTAAGGAAGACCAGCAGCTTCGTTTTCGTCTCAGGAAAGGCAAGACACTGCCTAGGTATCCTGGGGGAGAGTTAATGGGCATTGGGATATATTAGATCCTCGGGTGTGGTTACTAAAAGAATCAGGTTAGATGTGACAGAGTTGAAGATGTTTGATTCCTAGTTAACTAAAGGGGCAGGGCTGGTTCCGATTACCTTATTGCCCAGTTCTTGGCCCTGGCTCAGAAACCCTGGAGCACAGCAGGCTGAGCGGCTCTCAGGTTGGGTGTGTTGGGTGTGTTGGGTGTTTGAGGCAAGATTGCCAGGCTTAGCAATTAAAAACATAAAACGCCCTTTGGATAATTTTTTAGTGTCAGTATGTCCCGTGCAACATTCGTATAAGTATGTACTTAGTATAAGTGTGTCCCAAATATTGCATGGGACATACCGATGCTAAAACATTTTTCACTATTTATCTGAAATTCAAATTTAATTGGGGGTCCTGTACTTTAGCAGGCAAATCTAGTCTTCTAAGTTCCTTCTGTGCCAGTGTTGGCTGTGGCCAGGTCTGGGAGCAGTGGTGGTTGCTCTTGTTGACCTTCTGGAAGGTCAGAAACTCCCAGAGAGCTGGTGCAGGCTTAGGAAGCCTGTGCCCTGCCCATGTTCCTAACCGAGGCCTCTGCCCAAACCTACAGGGCAAGCTGGCATGATAAGAGTTCCTGCAAGGTGTCCAGCACTGTGCTAGTTACTTTACACACAGAAGCTCCCTACAGGAGGAGGGTAGGTTTTACTGGCATCACTTACAGGCGGAGACAAGTTTGTCCAAGGTCATGCACTAGTAAGAGGCAGAACTGTTTGAGGGGGAAGAGAATGGACTTCCAGATCAGACAGAGCTGATGTGCTCATTTCTGCCACTTAATAGTTGTGTTACCTTAGGCAAGCTACTTAATTTATCTGCGCTTGACTTCCTAAATTTGTAAATTGGGAATCATACTACTATCTCAAAGGGTTATTGTGAGCATTGAGATTATTATTACTATTGTGTAAAAGTGCCTTGTCCAATGCCCAATATTTGGTAGGAACTCAAATGGAAATGACATTTGGGCAAGAAGGAATATGACGAGTCCATTCTGTCCACGCAGAGCCTCCCAGGCCCTGGGAACCGTGCAAAAGAAATAGAGTTAAGAGTTCTCTCCTGGAGGAGGTGGTGACTTCAGGGATGCAAGGATGCTGAGCAAGGGGAGAAGCGGCAGACCCTGGTGGGCTGCTCTCCTTCACCGGGGCCCCCTTCTCAGATACTTCCCACGAAAGGAAGGCATATGCATTTTTCTCCCGCCAAAGGGAGGCATATGCATTTGTATATAAACATCTGGAAGGTCTATATTTTGCAGACACTGAACATTCTCATCATACTCAGAGCACGTATTAACCCT
>NW_004444028.1:5136100-5145600 GCF_000243295.1 Trichechus manatus latirostris | reverse complement strand
TGGGAAACAGGGATAATGAATAAACAGTTTCTGTCCTCAAGGACTCCTTGATTTAGTAGGAGAGTTGTAAGGAAATAATTAAAATAGTCAGACAACAAGTATTTTTTATTCCATACTTATTTTTATAAAAATATACACATACATCATTTTAAAAGCCTAATAGTCCTACAAGGCTTATTCAGAAAACTGGCAGACCCTGTCCCACCCCTTTTCCACATTTAGCTTTTGTTTTTACTGGTATTTGTCTCCATATTTTTAAATAATGTGATAATACTGCCATTTCTTGATTTTTTAGTTTTACATGTTTTCTATTGTCATTAGCTCTCCTACATCCCCATCCCCAAGCACACACTCCCTTTCTCCCCAATCTCCCAATATAACTATCCCAGTGGGTGCCTTTCATACGGACTGTAGACTAATATGGACCCTTGTGATGCCTATGTAACTGTTGTTCACACTTGAGCCACGCAGTGTGTGCTGACCACACTTCTTTTCTTACATACTTTCTTGTTTTTCCTGAAATTGATAGTTGCCTTTATTTTTTATTTTCTTAGTTTTCTTTGTACCTATTACTCATTCTTTCTCTAATCTTTCCAGTAAAGGGGGGGACATTTCTCCTGTTGACTCATCTGTTGGTTCTGCTCTTTTTCCCTGGTGGAGATCTCCCCGCAGGCATGCTCCCTTTTTCTGTTTCTATCTTCTTAGGTCTCCCTTCCCCGTCATTCCAGTAATTCTCTTTGCCTTTCTCCTGGGTTTGGTTTCTGTTTCCTGGATTCCTCTAGCTTGTTTTACTTTCTCAGTTTGCTCCAGTAGCTTCTAGAGAAAGCATGCAGGGGAGTTAAATTTTTGAGAACTTGAATGTCTGGAAATGTCTTTAGGTAGAATTGTTAGAATTGATTGATCATTGGGCTAGGTTTGGAATTCTGGATAGAAATTAAATTTTCCTTCAGACTGATGATGGCATTACTCCGTTACTTCCAATGTTGTTAAGAAGTCTGATGTTATTTTTATTTCCTGTCTTTGAATTGACCAACCCCCACTGGAAGCTTTTTAAGAATTTCTTTTTCTGGTGCTCTGAAATTTCACAATGATGTGCATAACATGGGATTTTGTTCATTTTGCTGGGAATTCAGAGAACCCTTTCAATTTGGAAGCTCAGTCAATATCCTTGGACTCTGAGAAATTACCTTTGATAGTTTTCCTGTCTCCATTTTCTCTATTCTCTCATTCTGGTATTTCCCTGGCTGGCTCTTCTAATTATTTTCTCATACTAATTTCCCATTTCTTCTTCTTCTTTTTTCTTTCTTGTAATTTCTGGGAGATTTCTTGAACTTTTCCTATTGAAAATTTTATTTCTGCTGCAAAATCTTTAATTTTTGAGAGCTTCTTCTAGACTTCTGAATTCTCTGCTTTTCTCTCTCTTTCCTGCCTTTGTTGGTACAGTATGCAGAGCTAGTGTTCTGAATGCAACATTTTCTCCAATCTATGAGGACATTAATTCTTTGAACTTTTTTTATTCTCTTCCCTGCATTGTTTCCCTTTCCTTATTTCACTTGTTCATTTTAATTTTTGCCTTTCGTCTTGGAGGCTTTCCTCAAATATCCAGTGAACTTTGGCTATTTGTTCATATATACTACCATGGCATTAAAATTTGGTTGAAGCTCTATGTTTAAGAGGAGAGCTCATGGACTGGTGGACCTTACTGTGGGTTTATCAGTTGTCTTAGTTATCCAGTGCTGCTATAACAGAAATACCACAAGTGGATGGCTTTAACAAACAGCAGTTTATTCTCTTACAGTCTAGGAGGCTAGAAGTCCGAATTCAGGGTGCCAGCTCCAGGGGAATGCTTTCTCTCTCTGTCGGCTCTGGAGGAAGGTCCTTGTCATCAATTTTCTCTTGGTCTAGGAGCTTCTCTGTGCAGGAACCCTGGGTTCAAAGGATGTACTCTGCTCTCAGATCTGCTTTCTTGGTGGTATGAGGTCCTCATGTCTCTCTGCTCACTTCTCTTTTTTATATATCTCAAAGCTCTGAAGAGACATTCTACGACTTCAAGAAACCTAGTTTGAAAACCACTCTTGCAAGCCATGGGGACACCTCCTGGAGCTCCATTCTGAATACCGCAACTTCCTGACCAACTCATCTTAGTAAAGATCCTTCTTCTTCCCTTCATCCTGCAGGAGCTCATGGTGGCTCTGTGGCCAAGGCCATTTTGGAGAGCAAAACCTTTGCTGTGAGAGCAGTGACCAGGGACCCAACTCGAACAAAGGCCCTGGCGCTCCAGGACCTTGGCGCCAAGGTGGTAAGAGGTGAGTTGAATGATGAAGCATCAGTGGAGGCTGCTTTAAAAGGTGCCTATGGGGCTTTTGTGTTGACCAACTTCTGGGACCACTTCAGCAAAGAGAAGGAAGTGTGTCAAGTGGGAACCAAACTGTTTCCTTTTCAGCCCTTTCCTCTTCCTTGGCTACCTTTGTCGTTTCTGGAAGGGGGTTGGCCTTCAGTCCGGGCAAAAACATAAGTTTCCCTCCACAGCATCTCTCTGGAGTTTATGAAAGATATGTACCTTCAGTACTTGTTACAGGCGTCTTTGATTATGAAATGACTGTTAGGTAGCACCCTTCTAAATCTCAAGACCTTGGATGTTCTAGAGTGAATATTTAACGGACTTGGTCATTTGGTTCTCTAGTTCTCACTATTTGTTTGTAGATGGCATATGGGGGTGGCAGCAAGGATACCCCACAAATTAAGGTTACTCTGAGGGCAAAATGGGGAGCATAAAAATGTAACGGGTATATTTTCACTTCTGGCACTCTACCCTTCCCCAGGGTCTGGGTCTTCCAGACCCAGTAGGAGGAGGCTGAGGGTTTGGGCATCTTTGAGGTAGAGGCTCTGTTTTGGATACTGGTGGCCACTCACGTGTAACGGGAGCATATTTTGATGCTGGAAGAGCCCCCTCTCTGGCAGTACAAATGAGAACAATAAGACAAAGGGGTGGAGGGGGCCCAGCATCTGCCCTTTAGTGTGTATGGAGATACAGCGGCCGACATAAACAGTTTATTTTCTGGCCCTCAGGGAAAGCTGGTGGCGGATGTGGCCAAGCGCCTGGGTTTGCAGCACGCGCTGTTCAGCGGCTTGGAGAACGTCAAGACGCTGAGCAGCGTCAAGCTGGAGGTGCCGCCCTTTGACGGGAAGGGAGAGGTGGAGGAGTGTTTCTGGTCCATCGGCGTTCCCATGACCAGCGTCCGCGTGGCAGCTTACTACGAAAATTTTGTCTCAGTGTGGAAGCCGGCGAAAGCCACTGATGGAGATTACTACACCTTGGGTAAACGGACGGTGGTAGTGAAAGTTAACCAGACACCTCGCTGCCCTTCTGCCCCCTCTTCTCTCCCTCTCCTCTCGCCCCCTTTTTCTTAGGTGGACACGTATTATTTGAGTGCCTACTGTGTGCCTAGCTCTGTGTGAAGTGCTGAGAGGGATACCCAATTATCCTAGGCTTCACTGGGGCAGTTACCTTATACAGGGCAGAGAACTGGATCCTGGACTGGAAACACAGAGAATCCATTTCCAGTCTAACATACTGACCCTCATTATGTTAAGTAGTTAGCCATGTAAACTCAAGCCTCAATCTCCTCATCTGTAATAGACGAGGTGACTTCTGAGGTCCTTTCCAGCTCATTTGACTCATTTCACCTTCTGTGGCAATGAGAGAGAAGACATCTTCCTCCTGACCTGGGGCCCAGGGTCAAAATTAGAGCTCTAGAGGGACCCAGCCCCACTGGAGACAGGTTGCCAGACCCTCCATCAGAGAGTCTGATTCCCTGGGTATGAGTTGGGGCCCGGACATCTGTAGTTTTAACAAGGACTCCTGGGTAATTCCAATGCTGCCAGTCCACTGGCCAGCATCCCCCTGCCTTTTGAGAACATTCTTTTGGCCATAGCCACAGGCAGCCTCTGTGGAGTCGAGGGAGTACCACTGTGTCAATGGCAGCAATTCAGTCTTTCTTCCCTGACACATAATTAAGACTCATCAAGGGCACGGCTGCTGGCAAAATAGACCTGAGCCAGAGCTAGAGCATCTGCCATACATCACAGATGGCGAAGTGGTTGAGAGCTATGGCTGCTAACCAAAAGGTTGGCAGTTCGAATCCACCAGCCACTCCTTGGAAACCCTATGGGGCAGTTCTACTCTGTCCTATAGGGTCGCTTTGAGTCGGAATCGACTTGACAGCAACGGGCTTAATATACTTCAACAAATGGCTAAAGAAATGCGTAACAGTGATACACCTGCCCACACCTTGTTTAAGCAGTTGGTTAGTTTGCGTTGATGGGACCTGTCAAGCATGTGATGTAACGACCCCTTCTCCTTGTTTTTAAACTAGCAATGCCCATGGGGGACGTACCAATGGATGGCGTCTCTGTTGCTGATGTGGGAGCAGTCGTCTCTGGTATTTTTAATTCTCCGGAGGCGTTTTTAGGCAAGGCTGTGGGTCTCAGTGCAGAAGCTCTAACCATATAGCAATATGCTGATATTTTGTCCAAGATCTTGGGGAAAGAAGTCTGCGAGGCAAAGGTGAGTCCTTGGGAGACAGGAATGTGTCACAAGAGGCCGCTTCGGTTAACGTCCCACTCACATAAATTCTGGTAAATCTTTGATGGATTTGGGCAAGGCTGAACTCAAGCCGTCAGAAGAAGCTGAAGAGGATTCTCGTTCCACCAGACCATCTTAACGTGATGGTGCCGTCTGATCCTCCCGTCATGACTTTATCTTTTTGGGTTAAGGTTTCCCAGCTTTTTAAGGAAAATTAATTTTGGATAGATATCTTCTCATCTTTCATGAGATCAGGGAAGTTTTCTACAGGAAAATTAATTTTGGGAGTAAAGAACTTAGAATCTGAGGACTGAGACACTTTTTCATATATACTATACCAGCTCTGAGGAGCCCTGTTGGTTAAGTGCTTGGCTGCTAACCAAAAGGTTGGTGGTTTGAACCCACCAGCTGCTCCACGGGAAGAATATGTGGCAGTCTGCTTCCGTAAAGATACAGCCTTGGAAATGCAATGGGGCAGTTCTACTCTGTCCTATAAGGTTGTTGTAAGTGGGAATTGACTCGCTGGTACACAACCTCAACAACATGCCAGCTCTTTCCATAAGCACTCACTGTTGATCCCTTCAATCTGCCAGAGTTAGCTGATGTGGGGCAAGATGCTTAGCCTCTCTGAGCCTCAGCTTCCACATCTGTAAAATGGGGATGCTACTTTGGGGTGCTCTTGTGATATTTTATTGATAGTTGTTAGGTGCTGTTGAGTCAATTCCGACTCATAGTGACCCTGTGTACAACAGAACGAAACACTGCCTGGTCCTGCGCCATCCTCACAATTGTTGTTATGTTTGAGCTCATTGTTGCAGCCATTGTTGCAGACCCATCCCGTTGACGGTCTTCCTCTTTTTCACTGACTCTGTACTTTATGAAGCATAATGTCCTTCTCTAGGGACTGGTCCCTCCTGATAACATGTCTAAAGTATGTGAGACAAAGTCTTGCCATCCTCGCTTCTAAGGAGCATTCTGGCTGTACTTCTTCCAAGACAGATTTGTTTGTTCTTCTGGCAGTCCATAGTGTATTCAATATTCTTCGCCAACACCATAATTCAAAGGCATCAATTCTTCTTCAGTCTTCCTTATTCATTGTCCAGCTTTCCCATGCATATGAGGCGATTGAAAACACCATGGCTTGGGTCAGGCACACCTTAGCCCTTAAAGTGACATCTGAGTGTGGCTAGGATGGACCTTTTACAGAAAAGTGAGAGGAACTGGTGATACTGAGCATTATCAGCCATTCTCCCCAAGCAAGTGATGGCAAGAGGAAGGAGAAAGAGAGCAGGGTTTCTGAGAAGAAGATGTGTTGGTGTTGTGTCCCAGGGGCACCGTCAGGGTTGAAAGGAGGACCCACACTCTCTGGCAAGCTGGCACGGCAATAGCTGACTTGCTCTTTGTCTCACTTGGCTGCGGTTCTCCCACGTGGGACGTGAGTGTTTGGGTGATTGCTGAAGTGGTCCTGGCACTAACATCTCTCTAGAGCAGGGGTCCCCAAACTGTGACTCATGGCCTGTTCATGTAAATAAGGTTCAACTGGCACACAGCCCGGCCAGTTCCTTTATGTAGTTAGGACACGCATTGTGTACGGCTGCTTTCGCCATGTGAGGGCAGAGTTAAGTAGTTGCAGTAGAGACATGTGGCCCCCCCAAACCTAAAATATTTATATCCAGCCCTTTAAGAAAAAAGTTTGCCAACCCCCACCCTAGGGTGTTTCGTAGAGCTGGGCAGTGAAGACGGGTTCTTACTCTCATCTGTAAGTCTTGGTCTGGGAGTCTTGAGGGGGTTTCTAGAATCCCACTTCAGCCTCATGTGCTGGAGTTACGGTGTCAGTTCCGCCACAGAACCACCTCTGGGATCTCCCTGAAACCATATGAAATTTCATGAAGAAGTAGGTTACATCCAAACCCAAGAAGGCAGCCACCCACTCGAAGCTGGGCTCAGGAGATGGTCTGCAGGGTCACTCGTCCCCGGCTGCAGACTTTCTTCTCAGTGACTCCTGTCCCGGGGGCATTTGTATTTTGGGTCTTACATACATTTTGTCTTGCGGGGTTTGAACTGTCTGTAAGAAAGGAAGAAAGGGGGAGCCGTGTGGACGTGTGCGTGTGTGTGCGCGCGCGCGCGTGCATGCGACGCTCATTCCCAGAGGGAGGGGCAGACATGGTTTTGGACAGCTGAAGACCTTGCAAGCATCTCTCAGTCACATGCTGGGTCCCTGACTCTTCTTGGTACCTAAAGTTGTCTCATGAGCAGCTGAAACTTCTCTGGCACCGAAAGTTCTAGGGCATTAGAGCCTGGCGGTTCTAAAAAACGGTTAATGCTGTTCTTAGGGACTAGCCTGACTTGAGAGCCTTGGTGGTGAGGTGGTTAGGAGCTACGGCTGCCCACCAAAAGGTCGGCAGTTGGAATCCACCAGCTGCTCCTTGGAAACCCTCTGCGGCAGTTCCACTCTGTCCTGTAGGGTCGCTATGAGTCGGAATCGACTCGACGGCAACGGGTACATTCTGACTTGAGGACGCTGCCCGCAGGCCTAGAGTGGGAAAATCCTCAAGCAGGAATCCCTGGGTGCTGCAAATGTTTAACGGGCTTGGGTGCCAACTGAAAGTTTGGAAGTTCAGGTCCACCCAGAGGTGCCTCAGAAGAAAGGCCTGGTGGTCTACTTCTGAAAGATCAGCCATTGAAAACCCTCTGGAGCACAGTTCTATTCTGATACGCATAGGGTTGTCAGGAGTCCTGATCTACTCCATGGCAGCTGGTTTGGGTTTTTTTTTTCAGTGTGCGGAAGGATGCATCTGGCCACAAGGTGGCGATCCAGCCTGCGAAGTCTGACTTCCCCACCTAGTGTCTGGCTAGGGAGTCGGCTGTTAGTTTTAACAGCGTCAGTGAATGGAGGCTCCGGAACAAACTCCCATTAGGAACTCTGGTCTGGCTGAAACTGTCGGATCTGCAGAGGAGCGTGGCTCTCTCAGAAAGTGAGATAACAGAACAAATCTCTTTTCTTCCGAAATCTGTAGTGAAGAGTAACTCATTGACGGAGGGGTATTAGCCATTTTGTCAAAACGACGGGACGAAAGAGTGACTCGAGCAGAAAGACGTTTTAGACGTCATCTTCCATGTTCTCACAAAGAGTCTTCTATTTCCAAACTCACTTAAAATTTTGATTTTTTTCTGATTTCAAAAATAATAAATGCTGATTGCGGGAAAATATAGAAAATTATTTAAAAAAGAAAAGAAAAACCACAAGTAGTTTAATCTGTCAGAGACAGCTACTGTTAAGATTTGATACATTTTCTTCCAGTCTATTTCCAGTATATGAAAATATATATGTACACAGACACACACACACACACACATACATACATAATAAAATTAAAATAACCTACTATCTGTACCATTTTTATCTGGCTTTTCCAGTTATTATAAGTCTTTTTCTGTTTTGTTAAACTTCTTTACAAACCTTAATTTAAATAACTGCATAAATATTCTTAGAATGGATATACCACAATTTTTTAACCATTCCTCCACTGTTGAACATGTAAGTTGTTCTTGATTTTTCATTAGTATAAATGGTATTGTGACAATCATTGTTTCACACAAGTGATTTGTGTCTGTGACATTTTTCTAAGGCCAAGCGGAATTGCTAGGACAGTTTCTCTCTGGGAGCTAGGGACGGATAACCCTGGATCAGATAGTAAGATACGACCTTTGCTGATTCACTAGAAACTATTGATCTAGTTAGTGTCAGAAAGGATTCGAGGGGTGAATTTTGTGGAGGATGACACATGGTGGCCAGTAGGTGTGTGGTGAGCTGCATTTCTGTTTGGACTTGGCCCTGGAGGGGTCTGGAATGGTTGAAGGCAAAACGTTCATCTCTAACCAAGGAGGCAAGTGAGGCTGGGAGAGACAGGAGCCAGGTGGGAAGGACAGAGAGCCGAGGGCCAGAGTGGGGGGCCTTGATGCTTCATCGAGGGCCTGGTAGATGTAATGTCTCCAGGGGTGGATTATCCAATAAGCAAGGTAAGCATGGGCTTAATTGTGCTTACTTATCTATAGTAAACAATTCCACATTTCTTCACACGTCAAAGATTCTGCTTCTAGGTCTGGCTGGCATCTGTCTCTCTCCCAACCCCAGAGCACCCTCCTATCGAATCAAAGCCTCTTTTCAAATTTACAATCCCTGACAGGGGTGGATGACTCAGTATGCAAGGTAAGCACAGGCTTGATTGTGCTTGCTAATCTGAGTGAACAGTTTCACATGGGTTTCACTTTGATGTGATGTGGTGAAACCCATGTGAAATTGTTCACTACAGATTAGTAAGTAAGCACGAGTAAGCCTGTGTTTACCCTGCTTATTGGATAACCTACCCCTGATGCCTCACAGGGCTGCTGGGAGAATCCCATGAGGAAACGTATATGATCTGTGAAGTGCTCTACAGATGAAGGGTGGTTTAGATCCACTGTACCTTACCCAAAATCCTTGGGGCCAGAGGCAGTTTGGATTTCAGAATCATTCAGCTTCTAGATAGGCTATGATCTACATATGTAATGTCACATCCTCAGCAGGGGCTAGGCCAAGAACCTGTAATGAAACACATCAACAGTTTTTTTGCAGCAAAATAGAATAATATTTCCACTAAATGGGATAAAGACAATAAATAGCCTTGTACCAGTTCAGGTCAGGTTTTGCTACTGCATTGGTTCAGAGAAGTCAGAGTTAGCTGCCAAGTGGCTTATGAAAAAAAACTTCAGTTCCTTGGACTTGAGAGGCTAAAAAATTGTGGATCTGTGTCGTCATCAAGATGAGTGGTTTCTTCTGAAACGATTTTAAGAGTGGGCTATAACATTTCCCGAGTTTTCACTTGTTCTTAAAAAATCACCCCGGAAGCTTACGAGAAGTTGGGATTCCCTGCAG
>NW_004444028.1:5132987-5134930 GCF_000243295.1 Trichechus manatus latirostris | reverse complement strand
TTAGCATTTCAACACCACATCGCTAGTGTCTCATTTCTAGTCTTCCTCCCAGCTGTGAGTGACTTTATCCCAGTGCCTGGCACAGAACAGATGATTCATACTGTTGATTGACTAAGCGAGCGAATAAAGTGAATTGATCATATGGTTATAAGAAAAGGGAAATAAATATGTACAAAGGTTGGGAAGTGGTAAGAACCAGCGATCAATACTGCAGAGGTGAGAGGTTGCCCACTTCTGGAAGAGGAGGCAAACCTATTACCGTAGGCGGGCAGTGTATTGTGTGGGGAGTGATTTAGCAAGGGGGGTGGTGGGCGCCCCTGTGAGAGGAGCCGGGGGCCTAGGATCATACTCAGAGAAGAAGGAGCGTTGGTGATGTTAACATCAGCCTGTTTTGTTCTTTTTGGTCTTTTAAAGCATCGAGGAATAAGTATGGGTTGAATGAATGATGTTGAAGTTATTGCAGACACATTTTGATTCTTGTGGGGAAATCACAATGTATATTCGAGGACCATTCTTTTCAAAGTACACACCAAAAAAGAAAATTCAGTGTTGTTGAGTCAATTCTGACCTATAATGACCCTATAGGCCACAGTAGGACTGCCCCATAGGGTTTCCAAGGAGTGGCTGGTAGATTCGAACTGCCAACCTTTATGGTTAGCAGCTGTAGCTCTTAACCATTGAGCCACCAGGGCTCCTTAAAGTGCATAAGCCCCCTAGAAATAAACTCAATGCAACTCAAGCTCTCGACTCTGGGAAATGGGTCTGGATAAATTTCTAAAAGGGGAAAAGAAGGAAATACAAAACCCTGAACTAAAAATAGGTGGTTTATTACTCATCTGGGGGGGCCAGGCAGGAAGGCTGCTGCTCGCTAAATAAACCTCAGGGTCCCTTAAATGGAGAGTGGTTGAAGGCTCCTGGGCCCTCTGGCCCTGCTGTGGGTTCATTGGGGTGGCAGGCTGGTCCTTTTAGACTCTGGGATGTGGCTGGGGAAGAACTGAGCCTGCGGGGGCCATTGTTCCTGGGGGGCATGAGAAGGCCTCTCTGTGTTCAGAAGCAAACTGGACAGCGGCTGATCTGAAACGAGGCTGTGCCTTTCAGGGGCCTAGTCTATCTCCCCGTTTCACACAAGCAATAGGGAAAAGAACTTTGAACATTGGCCTTCAACATTGTAACATTTATTAACGTTGACAAGGGACTCTCACACTTCCAGTCTCCACCCAGACTGAGGGAAGAAAGCTTCCTTTTGGATTTGCTCAGGGTAGAGACTTCGGGACTCAAAAGGGGCACAGAGGTGGAACTAGGATTGTGTATCACAGTGAACAAGCCCAGCCTTTTTGGCCCGGGAATGGGGGAGGGTGGGGGGACACACAGAAGGGATGCAGAAGATTTCTCTCTGCCACTCTAGAAATGTTCCTAGAAACCCAAGCTATGAAGTCAGACAACCCTGGATTTGAGTCCTGCCTCTGCCGCTGACTAGTTTTCTGAAGTTGGGCGGGTTATTTGACTTGTCTGAGCCTCAGCTTCCTCATTCTCACCAGGGGCTCTGAGAGGCTTTAACGATGCAAAGTATGCAAGCAGTGAGTACCTTCTTTGGCTACTAGTAAGTGCTCACTAAACAGCAGTTGTAATTATTATTGAGGGTTATTCCTGCCCTTGCGTTCTTTAGACACCCGAGTTCCCAGGTGCCCACCAGGCGGCCCCGGGTCTTCCCCTGGCCTGCCCACCCGGCCATGGCCCCGAGGCCTGCAGGTTCATCGCGCTCAGTCTGCCCTCTGCTGGGCGTTTCCTGGATGTGCAGCTTCCTTTTCCCGCCGCTAGATGGCAGCATAGGTCCAGCATGAGAAAGGCCCCAAAGACCGAGTCGTTCCAACCTCTTCCCAGGTGGGGTGTTCTTTGGGGACAACGCCAAAGGAGACAGTTTAAAAACCAAAAAACCAAAAAAA
>NW_004444028.1:5127785-5131249 GCF_000243295.1 Trichechus manatus latirostris | reverse complement strand
AATTCTTTAAAACTTGCATTTGTAAAAAATTTTTACTGAGGAGGAAAGAGCTTATTATGTTTTAAGTGAAAATGCTGGATGGAAACAACATTATAGCTAGCATAATCCTCATGGTGTAAAAAACCCAAAATGTTAATAGTGGTTTTTATCAAGCAATGAGATTTTTGGATGATTTTTCTTTTATTGTTTAAAGTTCCTCCTTTTACCCAGTTTTCTATAATTAAGATGTTACTTTAATGTTGAACTTTTGTGTTACAAAAGTTATTTTAAAAATTTAACAAATACCATAGGTTGTCCTTATTCTTCCTTAAAACAAAAAACCCATTGCCCCTGAGTCAATTCCAACTCATAGAGACCTTATGGGACCGTCTGTCCCATAGGGTTTACCAATGAGCGGTGGGTGGATTTGAACTGCTGACCTCTTGGTTAGCACCCATGCTCTTAACCACTGCACCACCAGGGCTCCAACAGTCACTATACTACAAACTGTGTATACACACTCTCATTAACTCTTTGTACCAACACTTTACGCAAGACCATCTCCCCATTTTACAGATAAAGAGACATACTTCAGAGAGTTTAGGTAACATGCCCAAAGTCACACAGCTAGTAGGCGACAGAGCCTAGATTTTAATCCAAGTCTGTCTGTCTGCAAAGTCCGTGAGCTTCCCACCATATCAGAGCCTCGATCAATGCAATTCTCAACTTACGAAAATATTAGGTCATCAAATTCGTTCAGAATCCAATTGTTTAGAATTGGGGACATATTTTCTCTTAGAAACACTGTATAAATGCTAACCTGCAATACCGTCTTAAGGCCAAACCCTCCAGAAGCTGGTGACACCACATCTATTCATGTACCGAGAAACCACAACTTTCAGAAGATATTGTTGCGAATCCTCTCTTCCAGCTGCACACGCAAGAACGTAACGAAGCTAACATCGGGATGAGGTCCTGGAGGAGTCACTAAAGCTGTGTGTGCATACAGAGAGAGGAAGCAGAGCCAAGGTGTGCGTCAGGGCGTGGGTGAAAGCCGCGAAGTCTGAATGGCGGACTGGGAAGGCATCCAAGATAAGGGTGTGGGATTGCGTGTGGAAGCTCTAGAGGACATCTAGGGAGCTCCCAGTAGATCTTGGGGATCCCACACCTGTATGTTTCCAAGACTCAGGCAAGTAAATGAACGAAGCTGGCCAGATGTAAGACAATAGGGAATGGTGGGGACTGTGGCAGTGAACGATAGGCATTAAAAAGAAATTTTAACAAAAACATAGTGACAGTCACACAGGATTTGCCCTGACTGTTTCTAAAATGGTGGTTTTCGGACATCTGAAATTGCTAATTTGGGGAAGGGTAGGGACCTAGTGAAGCTGTAGGGATTGTGGGTAGAGGGCTTGATCATGAGAGGAAGAAGTAAGAACAAGATTCCAGCGTCTCCTGCTTTGTCAGTGGGGAACATGTTGGGCAAGACTATGGGGACTGAGGAACTTGTTGACTGAAGCTGCCCCTATTTGTGGGTCTTTTCAAATGAAGCATTTCCTCGTTGCTTCTAGCAAAATTTGGCCATGCAGGAAGAGGAAGAAGAAAGGAGCCAATGTTTGTTGAAAACTGTACTGTTTTACATCCACTGTCTCACTTAAGCTTTGCAATCTCTTTGAAAAGTTGGGTTATGTGGCAAAGACGAGCTAGATGTTTACTAAACCTATTTCCTCGTCTTCCTTGGCACACCAAAACCCAACCCAACCCAGTGCTATCAAGTCAATTCCAACTCCTGGAGACCCCATGTGTGTCAGAGTAGAAATGCACTCTATAGGGTTGTCAACTTACAGAAGTAGATCACCAGGCCTTTCTTCCAAGGCGCCGCTGGGTGATTTGAACTGCCAACCTTTTGGTTAGTAGCTGGGTGTGAATTGTTTGTGCCACCCAGGGACCTTCCTTGGCACACAGCTGGACCTTATTTCCCAGTTTTCTTTGTACTTAATTGCAATCATTGACTGTGTTATACACACTAGTGTGTGAGTGGATGTGATGCGTGCCCCTTCTAGGCCTGGCATAAAACTCTTTCCCTTGCCATGTCCTCTGTCATCTTCCCCTACCTTTGGATTGATGTCTGTGAACCTGACAGCCTTGATAGCCATGTGTAGAAAGGAGCTCAGGTGCCTAAATTCCCTCTTGAAGGAGAGCAGCCCACACATCAGTTAGGAACAGCTGTTTTGGAAACAAACCTCATAACGTCAGTCAATTTACATTTTTTTTTGTCTGTTTATTGCAGCAACTAGCATTGCCTTAACCAATACGGTGTTTTTATGCCCATTTTATAGAGGAGGAAATGGAAGCACAGAGAGGTCAAGTAATTTGCTCAAGGTCACACAGCTGAAAAGGAATGAATCGGAGCCCAGGTTTATCCAGCTCCCAGCCCCAGGCTCTTTCCAGAGCAACATACTGTTTCCAAGATAACTGTCTTCATTACCTAGTACGGCTGTCACACAAATACCTCAGTGAGTGGCCTTAGAGAACAGAAATTTATTTTCTCAGAGTTCAGGAGGCTACAAGTCCAAATCAGGGTCTCAGCTGTGTTGGTAGGTCTGGGTATTCCTTGATTCCTCGGCTTGTAGACACCCTCACGTCACCTCTGCTTCCCCTCCCCTTTTCTGTCTCTAAGTCTAGTCTGGTCTTTTTACTATTATTATTATTTGTTTATTGTACTTTAAATGAAGGTTTACAGAACAAACTAGCTTCTCATTAAACAGTTAGTACACTTATTGTTTTGGGACATTGGTTACCAACTCCACGACATGTCAACACTTTCCCCTTCTCAATCTTGGGCTCCCTATTACCAGCTTTCCTGTCCCCTCCTGCCTTCTCGTCCTTGCCCCTGGGCTGGTGTGCCCCTTGAGTCTCGTTTTGTTTTATGGGCCTGTCTAATCTTTGGCTTGATCTTTTTTTCTTTTTTTTAATTCAGAAGTGGTTAGGATTAGGTTTAGGATCCACCCTACACTGGAAACCCTGGTGGTGTAGCGGTTAAGAGCTATGGCCCTTAACTCAAAGATTGGCAGTTTGACTCTACCAGGTGCTCCTTGGAAACCCTGTGGAGCAGTTCTGCCTCCTCTGTCCCGTAGGGTCGCTGGGAGTCAGAACTGACTAAATGGCAACAGGTTTCTTTGTATTTTTTTTTTAATACCGATATGGCCTCATTAACATAACAAAAGAAAACCCTATTTCCAAACAGGATCACAGTGTAGATCCACATCCCCATCTACAAGGGCGAGGAATTCAACACGTATTTTTTGGGGAGAGACAATTCCATCCGTAATAGTAACCCACAGATTCTATGGTGCCTAACTAATCTGTGCTTTCTCATCCTGTTGTAACTCCCGCCCGCTCCCCAATCCTGGGAGCCTCTAAAATGCAAGTAAGGGAGAGGAAAAAGGTGGGGTAACGGGGGCTGAGTCAGCACGGGCACTCTG
>NW_004444028.1:5109889-5127509 GCF_000243295.1 Trichechus manatus latirostris | reverse complement strand
GAGAAAGATGTGGGAATCTGCTTCCATAGAGATTTACAGCCTTGGAAACCCTATGGGGCGGTTCTAGCCTGTCCTCTAGGGTCGCTGTGAGTTGGAATCGAGTCAGTGGCAGTGGGTTTTTGTTCATTCACATCTGTGTCCCTCCAATCTGGGCTTCGGGCTGAGCTCCGTGAACTGCTCAAAGAGACCCTGCTACCCCTTTGTTCAAACAGACAATGGCCGCAGTAACAAAGAGGAAAATCAGTTGCAGGTGAAACTTTATTTTTAGCATTTCTGAGGCCAAATGAGGATTTAACATGAAAATCGGAGCCCTCGCCACCGCCGGCTGTCTACGAAAGGGGGTTTGGCCAGTCAGGACTCTTGAACCAACACGCCTGGACTCCTTCCAAGCAAGTGCCCCGCAGGATGAAACGGACAGTTCAAAGTTTCTCTGGGGCCTTCTTTTGGCAAGAAATAGACATTTTATTTGGGGGTGGGGTTAACCTTGGGCCACAGGGTGTGATCAGCTTAGGAAGTCGTGTTGTTTGGCTGCTCTGTGATTTCTGTACATTTTAGGCAGATCAGGCCCAAGCCTGAATAAATGTGTGGCAAATGAAAAGTCTGAAACCGGTAGGCTGAAAGCTCCATTGGGTCGGGCCCCAAGCACACTCCTCTGCAGCTTCCATAAGCCAACACCAAACCAAACCCATTGCTGTTCAGTCCATACCAATTCATGGCGATGCCACATGGTACAGACACATCTGGGCTCCCTAGGGTTTCCAATGGCTGGGACCTCTCAGAAGGAGTCCTGGTGGCGCAGTGGTTAAGCGCTTGGCAGCTAACTGGCAGATCAGCAGTTTGAACCGCGTGAGAGTTCCAAAACTGAGCCACCTCACTCGTAGCAGAATGATCAGCCCAGGTCTGAGCCCTGACTCCATCTCAGCTTTTGCTCATTTCCCCTGCAACTGTCAAACCCTTAGTCAGACTTGAGTACATAACAAAGGAAACGTTTTTCTCTGTGGTTAAACTAAGAATGTAGAAAGAATGTTTCTAAGGGAGGGTCTTGACACAAGATCCTTATAAGGAATCCCTTAGCAGCCCTCAGGAAATGTTTTAAGGCAATTACCTCGTGACCGCCCTGTAAAGCCTCACTTAGCATGCATTGAAACTAACCAATCCAAATAGTCCACATTCTGTTTCCAACCACTCACTCTAACACCCCCTCCTTGAGTTGTCCCACCTCCTGCTTACCTAATCTTGCAACTTCCAGTCAGAATGTTGTGTTTCACCTCATAAATATGCCTCTGTGATGCCGCCATTTTGGAGAGCTTGGTTTCACTTTGTGAGATCAGACACGTCCCTAGTTCCAACTATCTGGAACCTTCAATGAATCTCTCTATGTTTATTTTTAACAGAGTATCTGCATTCTTACTCCTTTAAAGAACCCACCAGCTGCTCCACAGGAGAAAGATGTGACAGTTGACTTCTGCAGAGATTTACAGCCTTAGAAACCCTACGGGACAGTTCTACTCTGTTCTATAAGGTCACTGTGAGTTGGAATCGACTCGATGGCCATGAGTTTTGGGTTTGGGTGAACTTTCAGAAGCAGATAGCCAGGTCTTTCTTCTGAAGCACCTCTTGGGTGGATTCAAATTGCCAACCTTTCAGTTAGTAGTTGAGCACAAACCGTTTGCGCCGCCAGGGCTGCCTGCAGCTCCTGTAACCAACACAACCCAGCTGCTGCAGAGTCCATTCCGACTCACGGCAACCCCATGTGTGTCAGAGTAGAACTATGCTCCACAGCATTTTCGTTGGCTGTGACCTTTCAGAAATAAATTGCCAGGGCTTTTTTCTGAGGAGCCTCTGGGTGGATTCAAACCACCAACCTTATTCAGCACCTACTATGTGCCACACACTGTATTAGACACCAGTGAATAAGACAGATCTGGTTCAGTTGGGGAGTTAGGTAACAGGCTATATTACACCCACTCCTCTCTTAATGACATGGTTAGGTTCCAAAAACTAGGTTGTTATGTGAAAATCGGCATTATGCAAAAATGGAGGATGACCATATCAGACCACGAAATGGAGGATGACTACATCATTGCATGACTGCTAAATTATATCATTATAGAAGTGCCAGATGATATCAGTACATAACTGCCAAACCACATCATTATATAATGGCCAAATTACATTATTACATAACTGCCAAACGACTGAGAATCATGGCCCTGCCAAGTTGACACATTACCTTACCCATCACAGCCAGCATTATAGTCCCCTTGCACCTCGCACCTCCCTTGGCGTTCATGACTGTCAAATGTACGTTGTTAATGTGCAAAATGGCCAGATAGTAGATTTTTCACTATTGTTGTAAATGCAAACTATCAGATACCGAGATAGTCGATAAGTGAGGAGTAGGTGTTCAGTGCCACGGGATGAGTGTGGCGATGGAAGAAGCAGAGACTGCTATGGAAGCCCTTGGGGGCCCTAATCCAGATGGGGGCAGGTGTTAGGGGAGGCCTGCATCTTCCTGCCAGACTCATCCTCATAAAATCACGGTGTATCTTGTTTCAACTAAAATTGGCTTCCTGTTACTTCCGCTCCTTCAGGTTCAATCTTGGTAACTTGAGATACCAGGCCCTCCCTTGTAGGCCCAGCTTCAACACAGGACCTTCCCGTGGTAGTAAAATTAGAAGTTGCATCTAATGATTACTACCATTATCATTATCCATTACTATCATAATGATAGTAATAATACTAGTAGTAGAAACTTCATTAAGATTATATATGCCCAGGCCCTCTCTAAGTGCTTTTCCTACATTAACTCCACTCAGCTTTCTCTATGGAGGAGGTGCTATTGTTACCACCATTTACAGATGAGTAAACTGAGGTACAGGTAGGGTAGATGGCAGAACCTGGGTTCCAATCCAGGTGGTGTGGCTCCAGGCCTGGCCTGTGACCATGACACCATTGTGTCTCCGTGTAAACCTACCATGTGGATTGCAGACTCTCTACTGGTTACCCTAAATTCTCCCTGGAGGCCTTTTTTCCTGGTGCTCTCTCTCCTGGGAATGCCTTTCCCTTTCTTATCAAACCCAATCTCTTTTACAAAGTCTCCCTCTATGAAAAAGAAATGTGTCTGGACTCAGTTCTGTGTTCAAGTCCCAGTTTCCAGCTGTCAAATCCTTCCTCCCTGACTCTCAGTTCTCCCATCTCTGCAACGGGAATATTACTCTCCTTCAACAGTGCTGTTTTGAGGACACTGTGAGATAATGTATATGAGCATGCTTTGCAAGAATAGCATGCTTTTCAAGAATAGATTTGACTCATTGAACACTAATGACCGAAGACCAGACAAGCTGTGGGATGACATCAAGGGCATTATACATGAAGAAAGCAAAAGGTCATTAAAAAGACAGAAAAGAAATGTGAGACAAAAATGAATGTCAGAAGGGACTCTGAAACTTGCTCTAGGACGTAGAGTAGCTAAAGTGAATAGAAGAAATGATGAAGTAAAAGAGCTGAATGGAAGATTTCAAAGGGTGGCTAGAGAAGACAAAGTAAAGTATTATAATGCAATGTGCAAAGACCTGGAGTTAGAAAACCAAAAGAGAAAAACACGCTCGGCATATCTCCAGGTGAAAGAACTGAAGAAAAAATTCAAGCCTAGAGGATTCTATGGGCAAAAAATTGAACTACACAGGAAGCTTCATAAGAAGATGGCAGGAATACACAGAGTCATTGTACCAAAAAGAATTGGTTATGTTCAACCATTTCAGGAGGTAGCTTATGATCAAGAGCCAATAGTATTGAAGGAAAAAGTCCAAGTTGCACTGCAGACATTGTGGGAAAACATGAATTGAGGGAATACCAATTGAGATGTTTCAACAAAAGGATGCAGTGCTGGAAGCACACTCGTCTATGCCAAGAAATTCGGAAGAGAGTTATCCTGGCCAATTGACTGCAAGAGATCCATAAATGTGCCCCTTCCAAATAAAGATGAACCAACAGAATGTGGAAATTATTGCACAATATCATTAATATCACATGCCAGGAATATCATGCTGAAGATAATTCAAAAACAGTTACAGCAGTACATTGCAAGGGAACTGCTAGAACTTCAAGCCGGATTCAGAAGAGGATGTGGAATGAGGGATATCATTGCTGATGTCAGATGGATCTTGGCTGAAAGCAGAGAATACCAGAAAGATGCTTACCTGTGTTTTATTGACTATGCAAAGGCATTTGACTGGGTGGATCATAACAAATTATCGACAACATTGCGAAGAATGGGAATTCCAGAACACTTAATTGTGCTCATGTGGAACTTGTACATAAACAAAGAGGCAGTTGTTAGAACAGAACAAGGGGATACTGCGTGCTTTAAAATCAGGAAAGGTGTGCATCAGGGTTGTATCCTTTCACCGTACTTATTCAAGCTGTATGCTGAACAAATAACCCTAGAAGCTGGAGTATATGAAGAACACTGCATCAGGACTGGTGGAAGACTCATTAACAACCTGTGTTACGCAGATGACACAACCTTGCTTGCTGTAAGTGAAGAGGACTTAAAGCACTTACTGATAAAGATCAAAGACCACAGTTTTCAATATGGATTACACCTTAACATAAAGAAAACAAAAATCCTCACAACTAGACCAATAAGCCACATCACGATAAACGGAGAAAAGATTGAAGTTGTCAAGGATTTCATTATACTTAGATCCACAATTAACACCCATGGAAGCAGCAGTCAAGAAATCAAATGACATGTTGCATTGGACAAATATGCAGCAAAAGATCTCTTTAAATTGTTGAAAAGCAGAGATGTCACGTTGAGGACTAAGGTTTGCCTGACCTGAGCCATGATATTTTCAATTGCCTCATATGCATGGGAAAGCTGGACTATGAATAAGGAAGACTGAAGAAGAATTGAAGCCTTTGAATTATGGTGTTGGTGAAGGATATTGAACATACCATGGACTGGCAGAAGAATGAACAAGGCTCTCTTGGAAGAAGTACAGCCAGAATGCTCCTTGGAAGCAAGGATGACGAGACTTTGTCTCATGTACTTTGGACATGTTCTCAGGAGGGACCAGTCCCTGAAGAAGGACATCATACTTGATAAAGCAGAGGGTCAGCGAAAAAGAGGAAGTCCCTCAACAAGATGGATTGACACAGTGGCTGCAACAATGGGTTCAAACATAACAACGATTGTGAGGCTGGCACACGACCGGGCAGTGTTTCATTCTGTTGTACACGGGGTTGCTGTGATTCAGAACCGACTTGATGGCACCTAACAACAACAGCATGCTTTGCAAACTCTTACGTTCTGTATAAATATTCGGGAACCAGCATCCCTTTTCCCTCGTTTCCCAAAATAAAGCTATTTCTATACAGTCTGTACTTCGCTATAGCGAAGTTTCCTTACACATTCCCTTGGACACATGACTTCATCTTTCTAAACCTGACTTTCCTCATCTGTGAAACGGGGATAATACCACCTACATTATAGAGTGATTGTGAGGATTACATGAAATAATGTTTTGAATGGATTGGATGTGTAACAGACACACAAGTCTGTGCATGGCATGCCCTCCAAGCCCTGACTTTTCTCTGGCTCCTGGGGTAAATAATTTCTGTCTCTCATCAGCAGAGGGCAATCCAGAGTCATCCTTCTCCTTCCTCCATTCTTTAAATGAATCAATGCTCCTGTCTTCTAGGAGCTTCTGATCTCTAATTCAGCATCAACACCATAATATTTGTTTACCAAAGAACAATCCCTCCCTTGTTCCATGTGACTGGGCCGTCCTCATGCACAGCCATCTGTAGCCCAAAGCTAGTCCTAACACAGCAGAACATTCCGCGACCACAGCGTCACTCTGTAAGCCGTGGAACGCTTGTTCAGCTGAAATGATGTGCGTCTGGCACAGACCTTCTCTTCTGACTTTGGCAGAACTTCAGGGAGTGAGAAAGCTGGGTTAGTGTTAGTGCTGGGTTTAAAATATGGGACTCAGCAGATCATACTGTTAACACTTCTCCTCTTTGCTAACTTTATGAAGTTCAAGAAAAGCTTTCTGGGGAATGGCACCCATGTATTTGCCAAAAGCTGAGATGGGCCAAGGAAGATGTAGTCAGCATCTGGAATCTCCTTGCTTAAAATTTAACAGCCAAGGAGGGAAGAAGGATATGCTGGGGAGCGAGGGAGTTGGGGGGCTGTGGGGGGTAGATGTGTAAAAGGGATTTGGAAGGAAGTGGGATGCTGAACAGGCTTGGCTCCTTGCGGTTCCACCCCCACAAGCCATCCTTTCCTCTCTTTCTGTAGCACAGCACCTTGTCCTGGCCCTCATCATCCTCCCCAAATAGGGTGACACTTTACGAGAGACCTCCTCGCCCCTCCTGCTCATCGCCAACACGGCTGCCAGTCTGTATTCCTCGCCTTCAGGCTTCCCAGTGCTTATGAAAGAGAAGATCCTCCTTGTAGTGCTGTGTTCAAGACCCCCACAAGCAGACCCCCAACTACCCCTTTGTCCTCATCCCATCTCTCACCCTCCACAAAGCCTCTAACCCCCGCCAGCCGATGGGTGCTATCCCCCAGACACGTGGACCTTTGTGCAGGCTGGCCCCTCGGCCTAGATGGCTCTCCCCCGCCCCCATATTTGTCTGGTAAATTTCTCCCCATCCTCCTGGGCCCAGTTCAAATAGGCTCTTCCTGTGAAGCCTTTCTCAACTCTTCCTGGCAAAGTGGATGCCACCTCATTTCTACCCCATGGGACTTGAGTACTGCACTAGTTTGTGTGTGCCTCTATGTGGCCCTGGGGACAGGACTACGTCTTATTTATAATTATGCACTCCCCTCCGGCCAGCCTCACCCAGTGCCTTGTTCAGCATATATTGTTTTATGTGAATTATTGAAAGCTGACAGAGCAAACTCTCATCGTGCCAAGGAGCTGCCAGAACATTAGATGGAGTTCTGGGCTGTGTCTGGCTCATCGATTCGGCCTTCCCTGCTCCCCAGAAGAGTGCAGTGTATGGGGATAGGTACTGGGCAAATGCCTCCTTGTTTACCATGGGCAACTGCTCCCTGATGATGTGTCTGTCTTCGAGAAGGTGTCCCAATTTCAGCCCAATTGAACTCCCCAACAGTTATCCCTACTGCATGGCTGAATCTGTGTTGGATTCTGGGGACAGAGATATGATGGCGACACTGTCCCTGACTTGGAGATCCTCACAGCTTAGTCAGGGAGACACACACACACAATTCTAAGAAAAGGCATGAAGTTCAGCCCAGCCTGGGAGCATCCAGGTAGGCTTCTTGGAGGAGGTGACTCCTGAGTGGAATACTGAAGGATGCACAGGAGTTAGACAGGCAAAGACAGAGATTGTAACCAACACAGGCTGAAGCTACCATGAGGATTCAGAACTGGAAGATCGTTGTTGGTGGGGGAGGGAGGAGATGAGATGAAGAAAGACAGAGATACCGACGGAGAAGATGGCAGCCTTTGAGTTAGGCTTTGAAGGATAAGAGAGTGTGGGGTAGATAGACTAGAAAAGGATATCGACTGAAGGGAAATCCAGGCAGAGGAACATGAAAGGCATGGACGAGCGAGGCAGCTAGCTCTGAGTGATCAACTACAAGAAGGTTATCACTGGAGCATTAGGTAGGAGATGGATTAGGGTGAACGCTGGGGCTGGAGGGAAGCTAGGAGCCAGGTCACGGAGGGTCTGAGTGTCATGCTGAGGTGCTGAACTTGATCCAGAGCGCAATGGGCGGTGACATGGTAAGACGTACGACTTGGCCAGATTCTGATGATCTCCTACTAACAGTGGGGTCTGCAGAACTGCAAGACAGGGTGCCTGGGTCTTGGTCACCTCTAACATCAACCGGCAAAAATCCAGCAGGTTAATCACATCTTTTGTCTTCTCATTCCTGTGTTGGTATGATCAAGCTGACCCACCTAGCAGTAGAGCTAGGAATTAAAGCAACTCAGGGCCCCAGGGGGCTGAGATCCTGTCCAGAGGCAAAGCAGGCGCCTCTCTGCGACAAAACAGTTGCCTAAACATCCCTCCCTGAAAGATCAGCCAGAGCACTTCCTGCCACGCAAGCGTGTTCTCAGACAGTTAAGTTCTTCAGTGTTGGGCATTTCAGATGGGTTGGAGGGCATGTCCCCAACCCAAACCCATTGCCGTCGAGTCGATTTCAATTCATAGTGACCCTATGGGACACAGCAGGACTGCCCCCCATAGGATTTCCAAGGAGCAGCTTATGGATTTGAACTGCTAACCTTTTTGTTAGCAGCCAAACTCTTAACCACTGCACCACCAGGGCCCCTCAAAGAAAACCAAGCCCATTGCCGTTGAGTCGATTTTGACTCACAGTGACCCTATGGGACAGAGTAGAACTGCCCCACAGGGTTTCCAAGGAGCAGCTGGTGGATTTGAACTGCCAACCTTTTGGTTAGCAGCCTCCTGCAAGTAGGCTGGAGGAATCTTAGGTCAGGGCCCAAAGGAGAGGGCTGTGAGATGGTTCATCAGCCTCCAGGAGACCTCAAGCTTGTTCCAATAATCCTCTCTGCTCTCAGCCCCAGGCTCTGCCAGGAACATGATTTGTTGGAATGTGGGAATCCCGACAGGTTCTGGGAAACAATAGGAGTCTGGCTAAATGGAAGAAACTCCTTTCTCTAGGTGCACAGCACATAGAACCCTGGGGTTCCTGACTGAGGGTTTAATACTGGGTTCCCGCGTGAAATGTCTAAGAACAGCCTCCTGCTTAGCGGCAGAATAAACAGCTGGCCCCAACTCTTATGGAAACTGCCGTATTTCAGGGTCTATTTGAGGAGGGGTGGGCAACAAGTCGGGTGAAACCGGCCTTTATGGTTTCAACTGGAACCTTTAAGCTGATGGCTTAGTCATATCCCTAGCAACGAAAACCTGTGGATCTCTGCTGATGACCCAGGAGGGGTCCTGGCCTTGCATCGGTAATGGCCTGGGGAGAGGACAAAGAAGTCTCTCCTAGCTTCCTAGAGCTCTGGGACTTGATCAGAAATGTCCTGTTGAGCACTCTTAACTTCATCTGAGAACTAATGGTTTCATACCTACTATGTGCCAGGCGGAGCCCTGGTGGTGCAGTGGTTAAGAGCGCTGCTAACCAAAAGGTCACCTGTTCGAATCCACCAGCCACTCCTTGGAAACCCTATGGGGCAGCTCTATCCTGTACTATAGGGTCTCTATGAGTCGGAATCGACTTGACGGCAACAGCTGTGCCAGGTACTGATATGGCTCCTAGAGATGCAACTGCAGATAAGATCCTGTCTCTGCTTTCGAAAAGCACACTGTCTAGTTGCAATGGGTGGCAGTTTGAATCCACCCAGAAGCACATAGGAAGAAAGGCCTGGCAATCACACCACCACTAGTTGCTGTTGAGTTGATCCTGACTCACGGTGACTCCTTGTGTTTCAGAGTTGAACTGCACGTAGGGTTTCCAATGGCTGTGACCTTTCGGAAGTAGATCACCGGCCCTTTCTTCTGAGATGTCTCCCGGTGAATCGAACCACCAAGCTTTACGGTGAGTAACTGAGCGCTTAACCATCTGCACAGCCCAGGGACTCCCCAGAAAATCATAGCCATTGAAAACCCTAGGGAGTGCAGTTCTACTCTGATACTCCTGGACTGCCATGAGCTGAAACTGACTTCACGCCACTGATACTCCAGTTGCAATAGGAGGGATGGGGAATGAGGCTTATCAGTTAGGACCCTTTTGTTGGCAAGTGGTGAAAGATGCTGCCTCCATCTGACCTAAGCAAAGAAAGACGAGAGGCCTAACAGGGGCAACTCACTCAGGGTCCAGTTTTTCTCTTTCTGGGTTAGCTCCATTCTCAGACAGGCTTTTCCCTTGTGACGGCAAGACGGTTCCTAACACCTACTGAGGGTTATAAGCAAAAGCCTCACAATGTATCACAGGCTCTCGCCAGGTCACTAGCTCACTTCTGAGCCAATCATTGCAGTGGAGGGTGCAGGGGGATGACGCATCGATGAACTTAGGTCTAGCTTACGTGCATCATCTTCGAACAAGGGATTGGACCCCACCTGAATTACTAGGCTGAAGGTTGGGGAGGGAAATAGGTGGTTACCTGACAACAAAAAATGAGATACTCCAAGGTACATTAAGATAATAGTTAGGTTCCTGATTACAGAACAGAAAGAAGAGTAACCCAAAGCAAGTAAATAAAAAACAGAAATGTTTTGGAATGATACTGGCATAGGGTCGCAGGATCAAATAAAGAGTTGATAGAATTTTCCAGAAGGAGAGAAACCAGAGCAGCTCCTGCACTATGCAGAGATCTTTGTGAATGACTCTCTAATCTGTTCTGCCCCCAGTGATTAGCCAATCGTGGTAGCCAACAAGTAGAGTGGAGGGATGGAAAAAACCTGGGTCTTGGTGACATTGCTGAGCTATCTTACCTCAGGTGACGTGAGACAATTAATTTTTCATTTTTATTTTCATTTTGTTCATGGTTTGAGTTCAAAGTCTGCTACTTTCACCTAAAACCATCCAAACTGGTACCCCTTTAGGACTCTGCCGTTCACCTGGGTTTCTCTGTAAATGCCGGCTTTATTCTATCACAGGAAGACTCCTCTGCATGACAGGCTCCACGCAAACATCCTGATTGCTCTGTTTCAAAGATTGTGGGAAAGAGCTCTGATTGGTCAGGCATTAAAAGTCTGCCTACCCTTTGGACCAATCATGGGCCCAGGGGCGTGATATAGTCTGATCGGCACAGCTTGGGTTAATTATCTCTAAATCAAAAAACCCTGCTGTTGTGGAGTGGATTCTGATTCATAGTGACTGTCTTAGTCATCCAGTGCTGCTATAACAGAAATACCACAAGTGGATGACTTTAACAAAGAGAAATTTATTCTCTCACAATTTTAGGAGGCTAGAAATCTGAATTCAGGGTACCAGCTCCAGGGGAAGGCTTTCTCTCTCTGTTGCCTCTGGTGGAAGGGCCTCATCATCAATCTTGCCCTAGTCTAGGAGATTTTCAGCGCAGGGACCCTGGGTCCAAAGGACGCGCTTTTCTCCTGGCTCTCGCTTCTTGGTGGTATGAGGTTCCCATGTTTCTCTGCTCGCTTCTCTCTTTTATATCTCAAAAGAGATTGGTTTAAGACACAACCTAATCTTGTAGATTGAGTCTTGCCTTATCAACAGAACTGCTGCTAATCCCACCTCATTAACATCATAGAGATAGGAATTAGAACACATAGGCAAAACACATCAGATGACAAAATGGTGGACAATCACACAATACTGGGACTCATGGCCCAGCCAAGTTGACAGACATTTTTGGGGGACACAATTCAATCCATGACAGTAACCCTATAGGACAGAGTAGAACTGCCCATAGAGTTTCTTTATGGAAGCAGATTGCCACATCTTTCTCCCACGGAATGTCTAATGAGTTCAAACCGCTGACCTTTTGGTTAGTAGCCAAGTGCTCAACCACTGCACCACTGGGACTCTTTCTAATTATCTCTATTCTTGGATTGATCAGCGGAGGGTAAGGGTTGAGGAAGGAATGGACCAGACACTGCTCCTGGGGGTGGGCGGCCTATCGCATTTGTATCTACTACAACAATGGTTTTCAAAGTGTGGTCCCCAGACTAGCAGAATCAATCTCACGGGGGAAATTGTTAGAAATGCAAATTTTCAGGTCCCACCTCAGATCTGCTGAATCCAGAAATCTGGGGGTGAGGCCCAGCAATCACCTCCAGGTGTTCTAATGGACACTAACGTTTGAGAACCATTGGGTCACAATCATACAAGAACTAACATCAAATTCTACAATGGTTCAAAGAAGACCCTATGTACAACAGGACAAAACACTGCCCGGTCCTGTGCCATCCTCACAATCGTTGTTATGCCTGAGCCCATTGTTGCAGCCGCTGTGTCAATCCATCTCTTTGAGGGTCTTCCTCTTTTTTCGACGACCCTCTACTTTATCAAGCTTGATGTCCTTCTTCCCTTTTACCTATGGTCTTTTCCATTCTTGCATGAGGAAATGTACATATTTATTTGTAACTAACATAGGTAAGTTTTTCCACTTAATATTTTTCTTTATAATACATTCATGTTTTCTATTATATGAGCATTCTAACCATTTACAAACAATTTGGAAAGAGTCATTAAAGAAAATTTGAGAACTTATCTATGAACTTACCACCCTAACTAAACTGTTACAATCATTTCCTTCCAGTCTTTTTTTTCCTATGGAAATTATTTAGATAATTGGTATAATAGCAGCTGAATATTATAGATATATATTTATCTTTGTAGCACAATCATTCTTGTTCATTACCGCAAAGTTTTCATAGTCATAATTTTCACAACTACATAAGAGGTCAGTAAATAAATTTATCATTATTTAACCAATCTCCTATTACTGGATATTTTGGTTGTTTCCAGTTTCTGCTGTGATAAACATCTTTGTGTATAAAGTGCTTTCTCCCACATTTTAAATTATTTCCTTAGAATGGATTTCAGAAGTGGAATTACAGGGTCACAGGATACGAAACTTTTTATGGTTCTTGATACATTTTGCCAAATTTCTTCCAAAAGGTTTGTACCAATTTACATTGCCACCAGCGATGTTTAAGAGTGCCAGTTTTCCCATACTGCTGGCAGTTTTGGGTCTTGTAATTAAGACAATTTTTTTTGCCAATTTAATAGGGGAAGAACTTTACCTCATTTTAATTTGCATTTTTATTACTTATCATTACTTAATAAAATTTTTTCCATGTTGTTTCAGTCCTCTTAATAAGTCCTTTTATGGTTGCCAAGCACTTTTATGGTCAAATTTTGATAAGTAAAGATAAGGAAAGGGCAATCCAGTTTACAGACCACTGCGAGTACCAGGAGGGTGGGTGTGATGGATTGAATTGTGCCCCCCCAAAATGTGTGTCAACTTGGCTAGGCCATGATTCCTAGTGTTGCGTGATTGTCCACGATTTTGTGATTTTTCTACGTGTTATAAATCCTACCTCTATGATGTTAATGAGGCAGGATAAGAGGCAGTTATGTTAATGAGGCAAGACTCAATCTACAAGATTAGGCTGTGTCTTTGAGGGACAGAGTAGCAGGGGCGGAGGTCTGGAGACCATGGTTTCAGGGGACATCTAGGTCAATTGACATAACAAAGTTTATTAACAAGATGTTCTGCATCCCACTTTGGTGAGTGGCATCTGGGGTCTTAAAAGCTAGTGAGTGACCATCTAAGATGCATCAGTTGGTCCCAACCCACCTAGAGCAAAGGAGAATGAAGAACACCAAAAACACAAGGAAAATATGAGCCCAAGAGACAGAAAGGACCACATAAACCAGAGACTCCATCAGCCTGAGACCAGAAGAACTAGATGGTGCCTGGCTACCACCAATGACCGCCCTGACAAGGAACACAACCGAGAGTCCCTGATGGAGCAGGAGAAAAATGGGGTACAGAACTCAAATTCTAGCAAAGGGACCGGACTTAATGGTTTGACTGAGACTGGAAGGACCCCAGAAGACATGGCCCCCGGACTCTCTATTAGCCCAAAACTAAAACAATTCCAGAGGACAACTCTTCAGACAAAGATTAGACTGGACTATGGGACCTAAATGAAACTCATAAAGAGTGTGCTTCTTAGTTCAAGTAGATACATGTGACTAAATGGGCAGCTCCTGTCCGGAGGCAAGATGAGAAGGTAGAGAGGGTCAAGAGCTGGTTGAATGGACATGGGAAACCTGAGGTAGAAAGGAGGAGTGTGCTGTCACAGTATAGGGAAAGCAACTAGGGTCACATAACAATGTATGCATAAATTTTTGTATGAGACTAACTTGAATTGTAAACTTTCACTTAAAGCCCAACAATAAAATAAATAAATAAATAAAAAGAACTGAACTCATTGTTTTCATCACCCATCCTCTTCCTGGGCCCCCTGTCTTAGTGAAAAGCACCACCAGCCACCTAGCTATTCAAGCCCAAACCTGGGTGTCATTGTTGACACCTCCTTGCCCCTCATCATCTAAATCCAATCAATTATCGAGTATTCTAAATTACTCTTGAAACCATTTCTCCATCCCGACTGCTACTACCTGAGTTCAGGTCATTATCATCTCTTCCTGAAATGACTGCAAAAGGCTCCTGATGGGTTTCGTTTTGCCCCAAACCATGCTCCACGTTGCAGACAGAGCTATCTTTCGCAAACCCAGATAGGACTGAAGTCTTCTATCAACTTCTCGTGGCTCTCTGGATGAAGTCCTAAAATTTCTCAGTCAATTTTATAAGCCCTCAATGATCTGAACTCTGCCCTATTCTATTCCAAGTGGTACAACCAGGAGATTATACTTGGGTTTTCCCATAAGCCATACAGTGATCGTGCCCCAGGCCTTTGGCGATGACAATCACATTTGCAAAATGGCTGACTGGGGCTGGAATTGAATGATGGGAAGCACTACCTTGTTCACACCAGCAGCCTTACTAACCTGCCCTCTATTCATACCAGCTGACTGGATTGTGTTTTAATCCAGAGGTAGGAGTCCCTGGGTGGTGCAAACAACTAATGAGCTTAGCTGCTAACCGAAAGGTTGGAGATTTGAGTCCATGCAGAGACACTTGCGAAGAAAGGCCTAGTGATCTACTTCCAAAAACTCAGCCATTGAAAACCCTATGGAGCATAGTTCTACTCTAACCAGGGCTTTGAACTGATTCTTCCTGGTTCAGTCATGGCCACAGAAGCAACACGGGAACAGACCTGAATTTTTAAAATTTGAGTAAACCAGAACCATAACCAGAACGGGAAAAATCACGGGTCGAAGTCCTGCTAGAAACTTAATCTCCCTCTTAGAAAACAAGGACAGTGTACATGTTGCATAGCAACCAAATCTCTTGCTTGTCGGATCTTGTACAGAATCAGAAACAGCACTGCCCCACTCAAAGATGGTGGCTGATTGCCGTATTGAATGTGTGTCACACTCCTCAGTCCTGGCAATAATCCAATCTCACGCATCAGGCTCCTGAAAGGGCTCACTATGTCTCTTCCGAGTCTCTCATTCCAGGGATATGACCTGTAATTTTTCCTGCTCTTGTTATAGCTCTGGATCACCTAAATTTTAAATGTTTGGATCTGTTCCAGTTTTGCTTTGTTGGCCATGATTGAACCAGTTTGAAATGGTTCAAAGCCCTGACTGATAAACGTAGGTTTGCCATAAGCTGGAGTTGACTCTACAGCAACTGATTTTTAGTCAAAGTAGCTCTAGGTTTGGTCCACTGAAGTGTTTGTCATTGGTTCACGGTGAGGTGAGTATAGGAACAGAGAATAGGCATTTAGAAACTATTACAGGAATTTCGTAGAATAATTTTATGTATAGAATCTAATAATAAAAATGAGTTTTGTGTATCTTTTTTCATTTCGTTTTCTAATCATTTGATTTTATTGTATTTTACAAAAATATTGGTCTGTGATGGATTGGAAATTAAAAAAAAAACAGAAGTGTTTTGACTGCAGATAGCTTGAATTGAATTCTTTTGGAAAAGTTCAGTCTGGAGCAAATGACCTTTGCATAAACTTTGTAAATGCACTTTCTGGAGTTGAGATGTTTGAATTCTCCTCTAGGAATGCGTGTTTCAAAGACTGAAAAAAAATCACAAACAGAAAGAAAGCACAACTTTAATTTATATCTTAACTGTTGGTGATTTTCATGGAGACACTGGTTAAAATAAAAAGTTCTGACTCCTGACGATTAAGACCAGATGTAACGATACTTGATATATTGAACAAGACGGTACGTGGAGCGCTTCAGAGGGGGAATTGGTTTCAAGCGCTTCCTTGTTTTCCTGGTCTGTAAACTGAGGGGGTGGGAATGAAAAAAACTTCCATTGTTCCTTTTAGGCTCTAAAATCAGTGCTTTCATAACTCCATGCTTGACTACTTACTTTAAAACTTTTCCTAATAAAAGTAATTGTTTGTATCTGCCATAGAATAATGAGAGCTTGAAAAAAGAAGTAGGTGGATAACCATCATTCTTATTCTTTTTTTTTTTTTTTAACTTTCTACCAATTCAACACATTTTTTAATGAAAGGAACTGCCAAAGACTGAATTATCTGCCAGAGGCCTGGGTTCTCCCCTCCTAACTAGCTGAAGTTAGTGAGTGAAGACAGATTGCCTTCACTCGTTTGTGCCATCTGCTTCATAACGAGGGTGTAGACCGTTGCTAGCATCCCTAGATGTGTCAAGCGGTCCCAGAGGGGCTGCAGAGGAGAAAGATGGGGAGTAGAAAGTGCCAAGTAGATGGGGTTCTTCTCGAGGGTTCACCAACTCTCAGCCAGGGCAGGTCCTCTTTTGTATTTAGAGATCAGGGCTTTGTGTAAAATTTTATTAGAAGAAATACATCGCAGCTATCAAAAGCGTTGGGAAAACAATTAGGCTATATGACTGCCAGTGTCCCTTCTAGCTCTGTGTACCATTTGGTAGCAGATTCCTGGACTGCAGGCACAGTGTCTAGGAGACATAACGTCTAGGAGATAAGCAAGCTATGTAAATGAATGAAGAGGGCTGGGCATATGCCCAAGTGGGAGTAGTGAGGACTATGGTGAACTAGGAAGTGCATGCCTCATTTAGAGGGAATCTCTGAAATTCAGCTTCTACCCACTGCTGCCATTTGGGTACATGGACACTGCTCTAGGGCCTGTGCATCCAATATGTGTTCTGGGAGCATAATGTGACTCATTTGCCTCCAGACTGTGGCTCACCTGGGATTCTTAGGATTTTTTCTAAGCTAAGCAGCTAGCACCCATGAACCAGCAGGCTGGTGGGCCTGTTCGTCTTCCCAGTTGCATAGTGCTGTATCTGACACACGGTAAACAGACCATGGATGCTAGCCGTCATTATTAGCATCATCATCATTACCTAATCATGATGCTGCAGACTTGGATCTGTTAATAATTGCAATGGAATTGTAACATAATTATACAATTTTGTGTTACTCAAGTTTAAAAGCCATATCATAAAACGAGTATTTTTGGAGGATTACTGACAACAGGAAAAAAGAAAGAAAGGAAGCGTCCCTATGAACTTGAGTCATGTCCAAGGTGAATCCTATACTCCTCTGCCAAGTGAGGCCCTTCAGACTCATCATGGCTCACGGTGAAAAATGGGTGTGTGCCCAGCACAACTGAACACTTGGATATGCTTGCGCTGTGTTGCTCAAAGTCAGACCTATCCCAGTGAAAACAAAGCAACTCAGTCACAGATAGGAGACTGGATCTTCGGCTGACAGAAGCTTTTTAATCACTTGCATAATTACTGTAGCTTTAAAATAAGTTTTCATATCTATAGAACAATGCTCCCTTTCTTACTCCTTTTAAAAAATGTCTTGGCTTGTCTTTCAAGTTTACAAATTCATTTTCTAGATAAACTTGTTTACTCATGTGGGATATAATGCTCAGAGCCTGATTTCAGATACCCCAGTGAAATCCTGTCTGGGAATTAGGAAAAAAAAGTAAAACAAAACAGAGAGAGAGAGAGAGAAAAAAAAAAAAAGCTTTCTCAGCTCCACCAGCCTAAACAAAATTATTATCATTTCTCTGCATTCCCTCTTGT
>NW_004444028.1:5037982-5109654 GCF_000243295.1 Trichechus manatus latirostris | reverse complement strand
GGGTTTTCTAGGCTGTAATCTTTACGGGAACAGATCTCCAGGTCTTTCTTCCAAGGAGCTGCTGGGTGAGTTTGAATTGTCAACTTTTTGGTTAGCAGTTGAGAGCTGTTCCCGCTGGTCTCGAGTCAATTTCAACTCACAGCGACCCTGTAGGACAGAGTAGAACTGCCCCATTGGGTTTCCAAGGAGCGGATGGTGGAGGTTACAAAAATGAGTAGGACAGAGTTTCAAAGGAGGGAGACAGAGAGATTAAAGAATAATCTTAGAGTATGACAAGAGTGAGGAGAGGGGCGGCAAGGAAAAGAAAGTACAAAGGAGTAAAAGTGATTAACTCTAGGGATAGAATTACCTAGCCTAAAGGTTCCAAACTGAGTCACTTTGAAACCTGTTCCAGCTGAGGGTTTCTGATGCTGGGGTCCCAATTGGGCCTGGGGATTAGGGTTATATTTATTACGTATGTACAGTTTTGTGCTTTCCTTTTTTAAAATTTTATACTAAGAAATAAACCTTTTCCTGTGTTGCTATAAAGCCTTCGTAATTATTTTTTTGGAATCTACTGAAATATTCCCCTTGTATCTAGGTATATATGTTATATCCAGTTTATCACTAATATGAAGAACACTGTGATAAACATCTTTATATAGTGAGATCTCTCTCTTGTTTTTTTTTCCATTATTTAACTTATTTCCTTAGGATAAACTCTGGGGAATTGGGAGTGTTGGACTTAAAGACGTAATTATTATTTTGACTTGTGCCACAATGCCCAGTTGTCTTCCTAGAGGCTGATACGAATTTACATTGCTACTGGAAATTTAGCAGAATTTCAATTTTCCTGTAGACGTCCCAGAATTGGATTTTTATAATTTTTGTTTTTCATTCTAATTTGTGTCTTTGAAGGTTAATGAGACAGACACTCTTTTAAAACTGCTGGTGTATTATTTTTATTTTTTCTTGCTTTATTGGCTACTAATGTCTTTCCCATTTGTTGAATAGGGCCTAGGTGATGTTCTTACATATGTATTTAGCCACTCTTATATACAGTATAAATGATAACTCTTCGACAGTTATTTTTACAAATAGTTATATGATCAGCTGTTGCTCTTTTTAAATCTTAGTTAATTAAGTTTATGTGAAATCTACCCTGAGCTCCACCGGCTTCACTGTACCAGCAGGTTGTGTTACGATGATTGGTTGACTTGTCTCTCCCCCCCTTATTGAACCATGAGCTCCTTTCTGTATTCCTAACACCTCGCATAAGATCTTTTTTTTTTTTTTGGTATATTTTGTAAATTCTAAAATATTTTATTAAAAGTCTGATACATCCTCAATTTTTTCCAAAGTTAACAATTTTGCTTAACATTAAATACACACAAAAGAAAAATGCTTGAACTTTCAAATACATTCAAACCCCACTAAGAAAGTGCCCTTCCACCTCGCACTCCTGCCCGCCCATAGTGGCATCTAATAGGCACCGTAAACGTGTGTGCTCTCTGAAACGCAGACGGACTGATTCAATTGCCAACTTGTATAGAATTTTGACTCTTAGATATATAGTGGATGAAGAAAATGAAACAGTACGAATTTTACTCCAAAGAATATCTCTCCACACTTCTATCCCCACACCAACACAGATGTACACATACAGGCATCACTTCTTAACTGTCTCTGGGAATGTCCAGAACCAGTTATTCCTTCTGTGAAGTACGAAGATTTTTTTGTCTCGTGTCGAACACTGCTCAGCCAGGATGAGGGAGCAGGGAGTCGATGTTCTCGTTTCCAAATGAGCTTTTGTTTGAGGGGGTTTGTCACCACTCTTAGTCTTTAAGTTTTAAATTACCCTTTTCCCTGTCCTTGGATTGTGTCCCACTATTCTGTGTATTGATATCACATACATATTTTACATACGTCCCGTTCTTAATCCCCGCTGTCATCAAAAAAGCGTAAGGAAGAATGCAGGCTGAACAAACGAAATCAACGCTCTTCACTGCTTTGCTCTTCTGAACGTTATTTGTGGAGCTACCTCAAGTCTGTCATTCCATGAAAAAAGTGTTCTGTTTCATCTTCCCGTTTTCATTGTGTGCCTCACCAAAATCCCCTCAAGCTCGACAGCAGTGGATAAACCTCGGTCCGTGGACCAAATCCTAGCTTCTGCTTGTTTTTTTTTTTTTTTTTTTTACAATATTTTTATTTTGTTGTGTTTTTGGTGAAAGTTTACAAGTAAATTAGGTTCCCATTTGACAATTTCTATACAAATTGTTCAGCGACATTAGTTACATTTTTCACACTGTGTCCACATTCTCTTCAATTGCATTCTGGTCGTGGGGTTTTGCGTAGGGTCTTGTACATAATAAACAAAAAAACCCTCGTCATCGAGTTGATTCCGACTCATTGCGACCCTAGAGGACAGAGTAGAACCGCCCCATAGGGTTTCCAAAGAGCGGCTGGTGGACTCGAACTGCTGACCTTTTGGTTAGCCCCCAAGCTTTTAACCACGGCACCACCAGGGCTCCTTGTGCCTAATATTTGCTCAAAACTGCTTGCTGAGGTTTTGAAGAGAATGAATGTTTGACTGGAGGAATGAAAGAAGGAATGCACTGCAGCGATACCGCCATTTTGAATTTCTAGAGCTGGAGCCAGACCCGAGAGTTCTTCCTTCAGTCAGGAAGACGGGAAGGAAAACCTCTGGCTGACCCTGTGAGGAGGTCTAGTGGCTGGAGATCAGGTCTTCCTTTCTCCCCTGGGGCGTCACTCAAGATTCTGAGGTGCTGCTTGGAGAGTCCTGGGGGTCTGGGTGCACAGCTGCTTTCCTTTGGCGCCACTTCCTGGGCAAAAGCTTCCAGTGTTTGGATTTTATTAGCCAATAAAATTATGGGGAAAATGCTGGAAAAAAATCACAGCACACTGTTGTTACTCTTGTGTGAATGAGTAACATAACTTGCAACTAGACTATTAATGTCTAAATGGAGTTTCTGTGCACCAAGCCAAAACACATTTCATAAAGTAGCAGAGATGGACGGCATCCCAATTAATGAAAACAGTCGTGGGTGAGGGATGCCTGGTCTAGCAGAAAGCAGCTGATTGATGCGAGGTCCTGAGATTGTTGCATTTCAATCTAATTTTATTTTTAAATAAGAACAAAACATGTCACTAAACAGTTGAACTTAAGCATTATTGCCAAACCCAAAATGCAAACGGTGTATTTACTGAGCAAGCTTTTGGAGACATAAATATGTAGATGGGCTTTCTTGAGGTATCTTGAGTTAAATTTCAACATTGTATTATCAGTCAGTTTAATCCAATCCTAGTGTTCCCCTAGTCTTAAGCAAGAATGTTTCTTTTTAAATCACATTTTTTTGTTTTTGTTTTTTTTTCTTTCTGTTTTTTTATTGTACTTTAGATGAAGGTTTACAGAACAAATAACTTCTCATTAAACAGTTAGTACACATATTGTTTTATGACAATGGTTAACAACCCCACGACATGTCAACACTATCCTTTCTTAACTTTGGGTTCCCTATTACCAGCTTTCCTGTCCCTTCCTGCCTTCTAGTCCTTGTCCCTGAACTATTGTGCCCCATTAGTCTCGTTTTGTTTTATGGGCCTGTCTAATCTTTGGTTGAACTGTGAACCTCGGGAGTGACTTCATTACTGAGCTAAAAGGGTGTCCGGGGGCCATACTCTCGGGGTTTCTCCAGTCTCTGTCAGGCCAGTAAGTCTGGTCTTTTTTTGTGAGTTAGAATTTTGTTCTCACATCTTTCTCCAGCTCTGTCCAGGACCCTCTGTTGTGATCCCAGTCAGAGCAGTCAGTGGTGGTAGCCGGGCACCATCTAGATGTGCTGGACTCAGTCTGGTGGAGGTCGTGGTAGTTATGGTCCATTAGTCCTTCGGACTAATCTTTCCTTTGAATCTTGTTTTCTTCATTCTCCCTTGCTCCTGAAGGGGTGAGACCAGTGGAGTATCTTAGATGGCTGCTCACAGGCTTTTGAGACTCTAGATGTTACTCACCAAGGTGGAATGTAGAACATTTTCTTTATAAACTGTGTTATGCCAATTGAGCTGGATGTTCCCTGAGACCGCGGTCCCCACAGCCCACCACCCAGCACTTCAGTCCCTCAGGGAGTTTGGATGTGTCTAGGGAGCTTCCATGACCTTTCCTTATACAAGTTGTGCTGGCTTCCCCAGTATTGTGTACTGTCTTACCCTTCACCAAAGATACCACTTATCTAGTATTTTCCCCTCCCACCCCTTCCATCCCTTGTAACCAACAAAATTGTTTCTTTTTCTGTGTAAACTTTTTCATGAGTTTTTACAGTAGAGGTCTCATAAAATATTTGTCCTTTTGTGATTGACTTATTTCTCTCAGCATAATGTCCTCCAGTTTCATCCATGTTACGAGATGCTTTACAGATTCATCATTGTTCTTTATCATTGTGTAATACTCCATTGTGTGTATGTACCATAGTTTGTTTATCCATTCCTCTGTTGATGGGCATCTAGGTTGTTTCCATCCCTTTGCTATTAAATCACAATTGCTTATTTTTTGAAGTAATTATTCTTCACCCCAGAACTGATGCACAGTTCCAGAATTTTAACTTAACACTTAAAAACAAAACAAAAACTCTCCAGATTCTGGCAGCTGTGGTTACCTTAGCTCAGAGAAGCGTTCCTGTGAGCACCCTCCTTCACAATCTATTGTTTTAAAATGTATTTCAGGATTTAACTTCCTTAAAACCAAAAAACCAAACCAGTTGCTGTCGAGTCAATTCTAACTCATGGCAACCCCATGCGGGTCAGAGTCGAACTTCTCCATAGGGTTTTCGATGGCTGATTTTTCAGAAATGGATTGCCAGGCTCTTCTTCCAAGGCACATCTGGGTCTCAAAACTCCAGCCTTTCAGTTAGCAGTGAGCGCATTAAGTGTTTGCACCATCCAGCGAGTCCTTAGCCTTTTGAAAACCAAAAAAACCAAGCTGTTGCCATCGACTCTGACTCGTAGTGACCCTGTAAGACAGAGTAGAATTGTCCCATAGGGTCTCCAAGGCTGTCATCTTTATGGAAGCAGACTGCCACATCTTTCTCTCGCAGAGTGGTTGGTGGGTTTGAACTGCCGACCTTTCGGTAAGCAACCGAGCACTTAACCACTGTGTCACCAGTCCTCCTTTTAGCTTTTTTAGAGCTTCCAGGATACTCAGCCAAAGAAGAAAAGAAAGAATGCGAGTACTGAAAACCCAAAAGGCCCAGGCCTAGGATTTTTTTTTTTTTCCCGTCTGAAAAAGATAACTTGTCATCTTATTCTTGGAAAGCTTCCCTATCCTAACAGATCTCTTAGTGGGGCTCGGTGGCTGGTGGCTGGTGGGGGATGTCATTTGAAATCGCAACCTCCCCTTTCAACAAGGCTGTAACAATGATTAAGAAGCACATTGAATGGGACATGAACTGCTTGATTAAAGTAGTGAGAATCCTGTAGGTAATAGTTTTGCTTTTTTCACACCTGTAATACAGGTATAGTGCAGAAAAATGATAACACAAAAAATAATATTTTATATATACATGGAAATGTGCCAAAGGTGTTACTTCTAGGTCGTGGAATTGGGAGTGATTTTTATTTCATTTTGTATTTATTTGTTTGCTTTTTTGTTTTGCAACAAATACGCACTTCTTGGAGCCCTGGTGGCACAGTGGTTAAGCATTCAGCTGCTAACCAAAAGGTCGGCAGTTTGAATCCTCCAGCTGCTCCTTGGAAATGCTATGGGGCAGTTGTACTCTGTCCTGTTGGGTCGCTATAAGTCGGAATCTACTCGACAGCGACGGATTAAAGTGGGGAGAGAAATACTTCCTTACAGGGTTGCAAGGAGAGAGAAGTTGTTCAACTGTAGCGCATCGGGTCATCTGTTCTTCCCTTTCTTTATCACTCAGCTGCATTTTCCAGGCTTTTCCCTAAGCTGACTTCTTGTTTGAGGTTGTAAAAATGCCAAAGGGCACATCAAATATCCACGTGGCTCAGTGGTAGCGTTCTCTCCCACGCAGGAGACCCGGGTTTGACTCCCGGCCAATGCACCTCACGAGCAGCCACCACTCCTCCTCCAGTGGAGGCTTGTGTGTTGCTGTGATGCTGAGAAGTTTCAGCGGCCCTTCTAAGAGGGACTAGGAAGAAAAGCCTGGTGATCTACTTCTGATACATCAGCCAGCAAAAACCCTGTGGGTCACAATGGTCTAATCCCCAGCCAATCATGGATATGGTACAGGACTGGGCGGCGTTTTGTTCCATTGTATGTGGATCCGCCACGAGTCAAGGCCAACAGATGGCAGCTAACAACAACGACATGTTCAGACACCACAAAGGCTTGCTCTGAAGCATACAGCCCATGGCACTACAGTATAATAGTGTGAATGTGTGTGCCTGTGTGTGTTAAAGACAGAGAAAGAAAGGGTAAGAGGGAGAGAGAGGTCGATGACCCTTCCGGTCTTCAGATTCTTTGAATCAAGATCAGCAGCATCTCGGGCGAGATAATATACCTGAGGAATGTGCTTCTTAGTTTAATCAGATATAGGAGACCAAATGGGCAGCTCCTGTCCAAAAGCAGGATGAGAAGGCAGGAAGGGACAGGAACTGGTAGAATGGACACAGGGAACCTGGAGTGGAAATGGGGAGTGTGCTGTCACATTGTGGGGATTGCAACCAATGTCACAGAACAGTATGTGTATACATTTTTGAATGAGAAATTAACTTGAGGTGTAAACTTTAACCTAAAGCACGATTTGAAAAAAAAAAAAAAAGAATCTGGGTGAGAATGGTTGCACGGCTCAAAGAATGTAATCAATGTCACTAAATTGTACATGTAGAAACTGTTGAATTAGTGTATGTTTTGCTGTGTATATTCTCAACAACAACAAAGTACTTAAAATCTAGACAGAAAGAGAAAGAGAAGGAGAATCTAAGCTTGGTGCTTTTATGCTGGGTGGAGCCCTTGGCTCTGTCTGGAAAATTCCAGGAGGAGGCTTCTTCAGTACATATGTCTGAGAAGAGCTGATTTGTTCTAAAAGGAGCCAGCACAAGTGCGTGGGTTGCTTCTTACTGCTGCTCCTCAGCACCCTCCCCTTGCCCCCACTTCTGCAAACGCCAGCTCTCTGTCAGCTGAGGAACCTCAACCACCACTGCTCCTTCCTCTCCAGACTCCCTTAGGGGAAGAGGACACGTCCAGCATCTGGTCCTCAGCCCCTTTCTCCTCCTTCTTCATGACAACGAAGATCAGAACGCCCATTTTAGAGATGCTCGTTCCTGGAACTTAGAATCATCTAGTCCAGCGCCTCTCACTCCTGGCTACACTTTAGAATCACTTAAAACCAAAACCAAACCCGTTGCCGTTGAGCCAATTCCGACTCATAGCGACCCTATAGGACAGAGTAGAACTGCCTCACAGGGTTTCCAAGGAGCGGCTGGTGGATTTGAACTGCCGACCTCTTGGTTAGCAGCTGAGCTCTTAACCCACCGCACCACCGGAAAGTAGACTGATACCTGGGCCCCATCGTTAGGGATTCTCATTTAAGTGAACTGGGGAGAAGCTCAGGCATTGGTTTTTTGGGGGAAAAAAAAAAAAAAAAGATCCCCAGGTGACTCTAAAGTCCTGCCAAGACTTAGAACCCCTGCCGCAGTCCAGGGGTCTAGACCATCTCTTACTGAAAGCAGAGAGCTGCTGATCTGGCTTGCTCACTACCATCACCTCCGACCACTGGCACCACAAGTATTTGTTGACTAAGTGAGCAAATTCACTCCTCAGAGGCTGGGAGCCCTCTGGACGCCAGTGAGGGCTGGGAAGGGGAGGGGTAATTTTCTGGGCCTCCAGGCCCCCGTCCCTACTTCACCTGGAAGAGTTTGCTCTTATCTTTTAACTGTTTTATGCTTCCAGTAAGATATGACTGATATGAACAAAATTCACTTATCTAATTGAAGCCTATCATTTATTAATGTTGTTGTGTGCCATCGAGTCGATTCCAACTCATAGCGACCCTACAGGACAGAGGAGAACTGCCCCATAGGGTTTCCAAGGAGCAGCTGGTGGATTCGAACTGCCGACTTTTAGTTAGCAGCCTGAGCTCTTAAGCACTTCACCACGAGGGCCCCACCCCATTTACTAATAAATCTTTCCAACTGAGGGTCTTGTCCAAGGTCACAGGCTAGACAGCCCGTCACCTGTCCGAGAAGAGCTGACTTCCCGTCCGGGTTTTAGCTGCCATGTCACTTTCCCTCCGCTGTGGATTGAATTGTGTCTCCTTGAAATCTGTGTTGAATCCTAACCCCTGCACCCATGGATGTGATCCTGTCTGGAAATAGGATATTTTTTGTTATGTTAATAAGGACATGTCAGTGTAGAGATATGTCCCAAAACTACTCACTTCTGAGTTATAAAAAGAGTGGATTAGGCAAAGAGACACACACACGGGAGAAGGCAGAAGCCATGTGAGGCTTGTTTGTAAGGAACACCAAGAAACCAAGGGGCCACCCAAAAGGAAGGAATCAACACAGCCAAGAGCCTGATTTGGACTTTTAGCCTCCAGAACTGTGAGAAAACAAATGTCTGTTCTTTAAAGAACTCTATGGGGCGGTTCTACTCTGTCCTATAGGGTCACTGTGAGTCAGAATCGACTTGATGGCAAAGGTTTAGAAACCTTGAGGCATACTGGTTAAGAAGTATGGCTGCTAACCAGAAAGTTGGCATTTCAAATCCACCAGCTACTCCTTGGAAATCCTATAGGGCAGTTCTACTTTGTCTTCTAGGATCGCTATGGGTCAGAATCCACTTGAGGGCAGTGGGTGGGGTTATTTTGTGCCAGGCACTATGCTATGCTTTTGGGGTACAAGATAAGTAAGATAGTATGGTCCCTTCCCTCAAAGGGTCTCTAATCTGGCGGGGAAGACAGAAAATTGAACATGGAGTTGGAGTCTCATGTGATAAGTGCTGGGTTTGGTTTGTTAGTCAAAGTCCTCCATGTTGCCTGGATGAGGAGTATGAACTTTATCCTGAGGAAAATGGGGGTCCATTGAAGAGTTCTGAGTGGGATAGTGACATGATCAGATCCACCTTTTCAAAGCGTCATTCTGGCTGCAGATGGATGGCCAGGAGAGGCTGGCAGGGGAGTGAGGCAAGCAGAAGCTTATTACAAGAACCCAGACAGGAAGGGATGAGCATCTCAACTGGAGCAGAGGTATGAGAATGGAGAGAAGATAGATTTCGGAGACATTTCAGGTCTTGGCAATGAGTTTGTGTGTTCCTGGAGACCAAATGAGTTGTAGGGATTTCAGAGATAAGGTACTTCAGCTGCACCTTGTACCATTTTCTACAGAAGAAAAACCCACTGTTGTTGAGTCGATTCTGACTCCTAGTGACCCTAAAGGATAGAGTAGAACTGCCCCATAAGGTTTCCAAGGAGCTGCCGGTGGATTCAAACTGCTAACCTTTTGGTTAGCAGCTGAGCTCTTTACCACTGTGCCACCAGGGCTCCACAGAAGGAAAAGGGAAGTGAATTACCTAAGATCACTCAGGTACTGGAGACACCAGGCTTAGGATCTGGAAGTCCTGGCTCTCCATCCAGAGTCCTGGCTTTCCATTGCACCTGCCTTTAGCAGCCCTCTCCTGACTGCATACGTGTGCGCTGCTGCCTGGATACGCACCCACACGTTGTCAGAGACAGGAGACGTTTGTTGTTAGCTGCCACCCAGTTGGCTCCTGACTCATGGCACCTCTGCTCACAATGGAACAAAATGCTGCCTGGTCCTGCAACCTCCCATGAAAAGTTGCAGATCAGACCATTGTAATCCATAAGGCTTTCACTGGCTGATTTTCAGAAGTAAATCACCAGGCCTTTTTCTTCCTAGTCCATCTTAGTCTGGAAGATCTGCTGAAACCTGTTCAGCATCTCAGCAACACACAAGCTTCCACTGACAGATGGGTGGTGGTGGCTACTCTTGAAGTGTACTGGCCAGGAATTGAATCTGGGTAGTTAGGATATGGGAACCCTGGTGGCGCAGTGGTTAAGAGCTGGGCTGCTAACCAAAAGGTTGGCAGTTCAAATCCACCATCCGCTCCTTGGAAACCCTACATGCAGTTCTACTCTGTCCTATCAGCTTGCTATGATTTCTACTTGACAGTAACAGGTTTGGTTTTGGTTTAGTTAGGAAAGATTTACCAGAATCGCTAATGAAGCTTATGCTCCAGGGTCTCTCACTTGCCCAGGTGCCTTTCTAAGGTGCTGGATGGTCTTTAGTAATGTAGTCACCTTGTCATTTTTTTTTCAAGTAAGTAATTTTTTAAATTTATGATTTCTTGTTCTAAATAAGTATTATTTTTAGACCTAATTTGTTATTCATAATTTTGTATGCTTTTCTTTCAAAGGGTCCCCCGGATTGTAAATTTTAGGCCCCACAAAACCTGGATCTCTTTCTGGTGAGAGAGGACTGAAACGAGCCAAGAAGCTAGGAATGAAGTCCAAAGACTCAACAGTCAGCGTCAAAAAAGGGACAAGATGGCGGACGTGGGATGTAGCTGGCTCAGCCAAGGGGTGGGGACCATTTGCCACGCAGGGACTTCATCTTACTAACCCAGCAATTTTGGGCAGTTACTCCCACTTGTAGTCTAGTTTCCCTCGTTTATAAAATGGGAGTTGTAATAATACTCCACAGGGCTAATGGGAGGATTGAACAAAATAATGCAAGTGAAAATGTTTTATAACCATCAAGATTTTTACAAAAGAGAACATAGTTATTGTCTAAGATGCTAGATGCCTAGCTTAGTAAGTCTGGGAACAGCCCAGCCCAAAGAGGTTACAAAGTGGAGGATTTGGGGTTTACGTTGCCTGAGACTACGTGGCATTGGCAGAATTGGCTGTGACCACTGTTTACCATCTTGGAGGAAGGGGCCAGCCACGATGTGATGACAGAATCTGGGCAAGTCAAAAGCTGAAGGATACACTTTCCTATCTGGTATGAAACACTCATTTTCAAAATGGATGAGAAGGATTGGTGAATTGCCCAGTCACATGGCTCAGTAATGATGGGTTGAACCTTGACCCCAGAAGCTGATTTCCAGGCACGTCTCCTGTAAGGTTTCCTACCAGAGGTACAATTGTATTTTGAACAGTATAATCTTCATTGTGCAGGACTTTCCAGATCACTGCAGAAAGTTTAGCATCTCTGGTCACCATCCACTCAATGTCAGTAGCATCCCCTTGTCTTATGACTACCAAAAGGGCCTTCACACACCTGCCATCACATCCAGGGGGCAGTACAGCCTCATAGATGACCACTCCTAATAAAGAGGAAACAGCACTGGATCAGGAGTCAGAAAATTATGTTTTAGTCCCAATTCTACCCTTAACTAGTTCTGTAACCTGAAGAATACAATTTCATGTCTCCAAACCTTAGTTTCTCCATCTACAAAATGAGCGAGGGAGCAGGTCCAGAGACCCTCTGAGGTATCCTACATGCCTCTGTACACAGGCCTCCCTCTCTGGCCTACCTGTCTCTGAAATGCCTCTATTAATGAGCCTCCACTTTAGGTCTTGAAGGAGCCCTGGTGGCGTAGTGGTTAAAAGCTCAGCTACTAACCAAAATGTCAGCAGTTCAAATCCACCAGCCACTCCTTGGAAACCCTATGGAGCAGTTCTACTCTGTCCTATAGGGTTGCTATGAGTCAGACTCAACTTGAAGACAACAGGTTTTAGGTCTTGGAATGATGGGTGATTTTTATTTCTGTATGGATTGAATTGAGTCCCCCCAAAATATGTTGGAATCATTGAGTGACAACACATACTCTGTTTAAAATGAAAGTAATTTATTGAAAGCAAAAGCAGCTTAAGCTAGGGGCACATTAGCTCTCACAAAGTGAAAACCAGTGCTCGAAAAAGTGCAGTCGTGTGGGCAGGGTTACAGGGTTGAATTAGGAACTAAGTTTACAATATTCTGGTTGGTAGGTGAGGAATCAGTAAAGTAGAAGGTGGAGTATCTTGAAGTGGGGATTTGGTTGGGATTGGTTAACAGAGTCTATGTTGGTTAAGGGGGCTGGGTACATTCACATAATTGTGGAAGTACCGCTTGCAAGATGATTGATAGGGGGGCCAAGGTCTACCGGTTCCACCCAGCTAGAGGTCCAAGGTTACATGCATATGAAAGGGAAGAAGTCAATCTGCTGGTTCCAACCGGTCAGAGGCCCAGGGCCATATGCATATGAGGAAGTCAAGGTTAAATTCTCAGGAATACAGAAGCAGAAGTCACCAAATGGAGTCCGGCCTACACCTGAGCCAGCCTCTCTAGGCATGCCAGTCACCTTAGTTTTGGAAACCTTGCACAAATCCTAACCCCTGGTGGCATAGTAGTTAAGAGCTCGGCTGCCAACCAAAATGTCAACAGTTTGAATCCACCAGCTGCTCTTGGAAAACTTATGGGGCATTCTACTCTGTCCTATAGGGTTGCTATGAGTCAGAGTCGACTCCACAGCAATGGGTTTTGGTTATACCTCTGGATACAATCGAAACCCTGGTGGCATAGTAGTTAAGTGCTACGGCTGTTAACCAAAAGATGGGCAGTTCAAATCCACCAGGCACTCCTTGGAAACTCTATGGGGCAGTTCTACTCTGTCCTATAGGGTCGCTATGAGTCAGAATCCACTCGATGGCAATTGGTTTTGTTTGGTTTGTGGATACAATCCCATTAGGGAATAGGGTTTTCTTTGTTATGTTAATGAGTCCATATCCATGTAGCATGGATCCTAAGCCTAATCACTTCTGAGTGATATAAAGAGCAGCATAGACACAGCATAGCAGCAGCAACCACCACTCCTCTGTCAGTTTGTTGTACTGTGGTGGTTTCTGTGTTGCTGTGATGCTGGAAAGCTATGCCGCTGGTGGACAGGATTCATTGGAGCTTCCAGATTAAGACAGACTAGGAAGGACTTGGCAGTCTACTTCTTCAAAAAATTGGCCAGTGAAAATCTTATGGATAGCAGCAGGACATTGTCTGATAATAGTGCCAGAAGATGAACCTCTCGGATTGGAAGGCACTCAAAATATGACTGTCGGAGAGCTGCCTCCTCAAAGTAGAGTAGACCTTCATGATGTGGATGGAGTAAAGCTTTCAGGACCTTCATTTACTGAGGTGGCACGACTCAAAACTAGAAGAAACAGCTGCAAACCTCCATTAATAATTGGAATGTGGAATTATGAAGTATGAATCTAGGAAAATTGGAAGTTGTCAAAAATGAAATGGAACACACAAAGATCAATATCCTAGGCATTAGTAAGCTGACATGAACTGGTGTTGGTCATTTTGAATCAGACAATCACATGGTCAACTATGCCGGGAATGACAAACTGAAGAGAAATAGTGTCACCTTCATTGTCAAAAAGAACATTTCAAGATCTATCCTGAAGAACAACGCTGTCAGTGATAGGATAATATCCATACACCTACAAGGAAGGCCAGTTAATACGACTATTATTCAGATTTACGCACCAACCACTAATGCCAAAGATGAAGAAGTTGAAGACTTTTATCAACTTTTGCAGTCTGAAATTGATCAAACATGCAATAGAGATGCATTGATAATTACTGGTGATTGGAATATGAAAGTTGGAAACAAAGAATGATCAGTAATTGGAAAATATGGCCTCAGTGATAGAAATGACACCAGAGATTGCATGATAGAATCTTGCAAGACCAAAGACATATTCATTGGACATACCTTTTTCCAACAACTATACACATGACAACTATACATGTGGACGTTGCTAGATGTAATACGCAGGAATCAATTTGACAACATCTGTGGAAAGAGATGATGGGGAAGCTCAATATCATCAGTCAGAACAAGGCTAGGGGCCGACTGCAGAACAGACCATTAATAGCTCATAAGCAAGTTCAAGTTGAAGCTGAAGAACATTAAAATAAGTCCACAAGAGCCAAAGTATGAACTTGAGTATATCCCACCTGAATGTGGAGACCATCTCAGGAATAGATTTTATGCAACGGACACTAATGATCGAAGAACAGAGAAGTTGTGGGATGACATCAAGGACACCATACATGAAGAAAGCAAAATGTCATTAAAAAGACAGGAAAGAAAGAAAAGACCAAAATGTATATCAGAAGAGACTCTGAAACTTGCTCTTGAACGTAGAGTAGCTAAAGTGAATGAAGGAAAGATAGTAAAAGAGCTGAACAGAAAATCTCAAAGGGCAGCACGAGAAGAAAAAGTAAAGTATTATAATGAAATGTGCAAAGACCTGGAGTTAGAAAACCAAAAGGGAAGAACATGCTTGGCATTTCTCAAGATGAAAGAACTGAAGAAAAAATTCAAACCTCCAGTTACAATATTGAAGGATTCTACGAGGAAAATAGTAAACTATGCAGGAAGCATCAAAGGAAGGTGAAAGGAATACACAGAGTCACTGTACCAACAATAATTGGTCGACACTCAACCATTTCAGGAGGTAGTATATGATCAAGAAACAATGGTACTGAAGGAAGAGGTCCAAGTTGCACTGAAAGCATTGGGGAAAAACAAGGTTCCAGGAATTGATGGGGTACCAATTGAGATGTTTCACTCATCTATGCCAAGAAATTTGGAAGACATCTATCCTGGCCAGTTGACTGGAAGAAATCTATATTTATGCCCATTCAAAGAAAGGCGATCCAACAGAATGTGGAAATTATCAAACAACATCATTAATATCACACACAAGTAAAATTTTGCTGAAGATAATTCAAAAGCAGCTAGCTGCAGCAGTACATCAACAGGGAACTACAAGAAATTCAAGCTGGATTCAGAAGAAGGTGTAGAACAAGGATATCATTGCTGATGTCAGATGGATTTTGGCTGAAAGCAGAGAATACTGGAAAGATGTTTACCGGTGTTTTATTGACCATGCAAAGGCATTCGATTGTGTGGATCATAACAAATTATGGATAACATTTTGAAACATGGGAATTCCAGAACACTTAATTGTGCTCATGGGGAACCAATACATAGACCAAGAGGCAGTGGTTCAAACAGAACAAGTGGATACCACGTGGTTTAAAATCAGGAAAGGTGTGTATCAAGGTTGTATCCTTTCACCATATTTATTTAATCTCTATACTAGGGAAATAATCCGAGAAGCTGGACTATATGAAGAAGAACTCAGTTTCAGGGTTAGAGGAAGATTCATTAACAACTTGCAGTATGTAAATGACACAATCTTGCTTGCTGAAAGTGAAGAAGACTTGAAACACTTACAGATGAAGATCAAAGACTACAGCCTTCAGTATGGATTTTTGTAAAGAAAACAAAAATCCTCACAACTGAACTAATAAGCAACATCATGATAAATGGAGAAGATATTGAAATTGTCAAGGATTTGATTTTACCCGGATCCACAATCAATCCCATGGAAGCAGCAGTCAAGAAATGAAACGACATATTGCACTGAGTAAATCTGCTGCAAAAGACTTCTTTAGAGTGTTAAAAAGCAAAGATGTCACTTTGAGGACTAAGGTGTGCCAGACCCAAAACCAAAAAAAACTGAATCCGTTGCCATCGATTCCGCCTCATAGCGACCCTATAGGACAGAGTAGAAATGCCCCGTGGAGTTTCCAAGAAGTGGCTAGTGGATTCGAACTGCCAGCTTTTCGATTAGCAGCCAAGCTATTAACCACTGTGTGACCAGGGCTCAGGTCATAGTATTTTCAATCACTTCATAGGCATGAGAAAGCTGGACAATGAATAAGGAAGACTGAAGAAGAATTGATGCCTTTGAATTATGGTGCTGGCAAAGAATATTGAATATACCATGGACTGCCAGAAGGAAGAACAATTCTATCTTGGAAGATGTACAGCCAAAGTGCTCCTTAGAAGCGAGGTTGTCAAGACTTCGTCTCATGTACTTTGGACATGTTATCAAGAGGGACTAATCCCTGGAGAAGGACATCATGCTTGGTAGAGGGTCAACGAAAGAGAGGAACACCCTCAAGGAGAAGGATTAACATGGTGGCTGCAAGAATGGTAAGACAGAGGTCCCCAGGCTATGGAAAATTCCACTGCCTCAAGTAGCTTGCTTAACACATCCTGTAGCTTTACATTAAAATCCTGATTCCCCTCTCCTTAACTGCTGCCCCAAAACTAGAGGAAATTGACAGAAACTGGTTTAGGTGCCATGTTGACATTCAGGATAACCTTTTAGACCTCATACATGGTAACTTCCTCACCTCTGGGTGGAATTTAACTGCCATTTTCTGAACACGTGATGCATGAAGCTATATGTAAACCCTACTGGGCCTGCATAGTATGATTAAGAATGTTGCTGATGTAACTTGTATGAACTTCCTACCTGTAAACTGCTTAAGAGTAACCTTCCCCCTCATCCTTGATGAGCAGTCTTGGCAGCATCAGCTCTGATTGCTCCTTTCTTTGCACAATGAAATAAAGGCACCTTTCTACTCTTCCACCTCGGCCTCTTACTTATGTTGGCTGAGACAAGTTGTGCCAAGTAGACCCTGGAGTTTCCACCCAGCAACAATGGGCTCAAGCATAGCAAAGATTGTGAGGATGACACAGGACTGGGCAGTGTTTTGTTCTGTTGTACATAGGGTTGCTATGAGTGGGAAATGATTCCACGGCACCCAACAACAACAACAATATAGACATAGAAGCAAATGAGCACAAAAGAGGGAGGGGAAGGGGGAGGGAATATAGTTGTCACGTGGAGATTGCCAAGGAACCAAGGAACAGAAGCTGAAAGAGACAAGGTCTTCTCCCAGAGCCCACAGAGAGAGGGCCTACTCCTAGAGCTGCACACCAAATTTTGAGCTCTAGTTCCTGAACTGAGAAAATAAATTTCTCTTCCTTACAAATACCCTCTTGTGGTATTTCTGTTACAGTAGCACTAGATAACTAGGAAAACTCCCATATATATATATATTTCTGTATTTTCTTGTTTTTGTACTTTGAACTTATATTGCTTTTTACAGTCACAAACATTTCCTTATTCTTTGTATTTTCTCTTGCTCTTGCACTCTTTCTTACTGTGGTGCACACTCAGTTTACCCCTTTTCTTCAACCTGTCCCCTCTACTGGCAGCTTTCCATCAGTATTTGAATCTCCTCAAGTCTCTCTCATTACAAAAAGAAGAGAAAAGAAAACAAACAAAAAAAACCCACCCAAAGAAACTTCAAAACCTTCCACCAACTTCTTTTTCATAACAATCAAAGCTGTTTCAAAAAAATTATGTCCTTGTTTTTCTGCTTATAAAAGTAATGTGTGCCGATTTAAAAAAAAAAACTTAATTTTTCTACTAATTTTAGATTTACATAAATTTGCAAGAAGGGTATAAAGAATTTCCACATAGTTTTCACCCACATTTTTAAAATATTTATGTTTTACCAAATTTGCCTTATCTATCAAACTATCTACCTACCTACCCACCTACCTACCTACCTACCTACCTCTCTCTCTCTCTCTCTATCCTATTGTTAAAAATGATCAAAACTCAAAGAAATTGAAACCTAAGGTTTATTCTGAGCAGTTATTCTATATGCACATAGGGAGACCAATCTAATTCTAAAAAAAGCAAATAGCTTGAAGTAGGCTTGTTATAATGAGCTTAGAATTAGAATTAGAATTAGAAGATCAACCACTGGCTAATCTTAACATGATTGATTGAACTCTGTCCTCCTTTTACTAAGATCAGCTGATATCAGAATACTAGGTAGTCTCTAGCCTGGCAGCTAAAAAATTGGCCCTCCACCCACCTACAGCCATGGGACCTTCTGAAATTTAAATTAAGTAAGCTTAGATTATTTCTCATTAAATCTCGTGGTAATGGTTTTGCTATTGACTGCTCTTTCCAACAGGAAAGAAAAGTCAATTAGCAACTTCGGATGGAAAAAAGCAGGCCAACAAAGCCACAAGCAGGATTAATTTTGGGTCAGGAGTTTTTAGGTTCATGGATAAGAAAATCCTCTTGCAATAAATGTAAATCGCCTATTTTTAATAATAATAATAAAGCCTATCTATCTATACATATTAAACCTGTTGCCATTGAGTCAAGTTCAACCCATAGTGACCCTATAGGACAGAGTAGAACCACCCCATAGAGTTTCCAAGGAGCAGCTGGTGGATTTCAACCGCCGACTTTTTGGGTAGCAGCCAAGCTCTTAACCACTGCACCACCAGGGCTCCTCTGTACATACAGTATTATATAAATGTATAAATATTTCTTTCTTTAACTGAGAGTCAGTTGCACACAGATGCTCCTTTACCCCTAAATAAGTCAGTGTGTGTTTCCTATAAACTAAAGTACAATTTTGAAAATGCCAAAATTCACATTGATATAGTATTCCCTAATCTATAGACCTTATTCAAATCTCACCAAATTATTTCGATAATATCCTTAATAGCAAAGGAAAATTTGGGATCACATTTTGCATCCAGTTGTCTTGTCTCTTTAGTCTCTTTTTTTTAAATCTGGAAAAGTTCCTCAGTTTTTTCTTTGTTTCCTGACATTGCTATTTTTGTAACATATCCCTTGTCTGATGCTTTCTTCCACCCATAAGTGATGCCGTGTTCTTCTCAGGGCATCGTATCAGATGGCACATGATGCTGGTTTCTCCTCCTACTGCTGATCTTAACTGTGATCACCACTTGGTGTTTACCAGGTTTTTCCACTGTAAATTTATTACTTTTTCTTTTGCAACTAATAGGCATCTTTTGGGGAGATACACCGAGATGATGCAAACAGCACGTTAGTCCTCAAACTTTTCACCTACTTGTTTTAGCACCCATTGATGATTCTTAGTTTGAATCAATTATATTATTATGATGGCTACCAAATGATGGTTTTCGAATTTCTTCATTCCTGCTATGTTTACTGATTTTAATTCATGCTGTTTTAATATTGTCAAATGTCTTTTCAGTGTCCATGGAAATGATCATATGATTTTTCCTCTTAGATCAATTAATACGAATTATACCGATAGATCTGTTTGTTAGTATCAAACCATCCATGAATTCTTAGGGTAAACCTCACATAGTCATTTTATTTATTTAAGTCTACCAGAGTCTGTTAACATTTTATTCAGGATTCTTGCATCCATATTTATAAATAAGATTGATTTATAGTTTTTGTGTGCAATCTTTATTATCTATCAATACAGTTTTGTATTCTTATATAATCGTTTAGAAGATTTCCTTTTTTTCTAAGCTGTGGAAAAGTTTAAATAGCATTGGCATTATCAATTCTCAAAGGTTTGTAAAAATTCCCTGTGAAATTCTCTGAGCCTGCTGCTTTCTGAGGGTGTAGCTCCCTGATGAATTTCTCAAATTCCTTTATGACAATTGGTCTACTTGTATTTCCTACCTCTTCTGGTATTGGTTTTGGAAAATGACGTTTTCCTAGAAATCTGTTTCATTTTGGCTTTTAACTTTTTTCCCATAGAGTTAGCAAATTAGTCTCATGATTCTTTTATTTCCTCTAACTCCAGGTTTATTCCTCCCTTGTCATTTCTTATTTTGTGAAGTTGAACTTCCCCTTGAATTAGTTTTCTATTACTGCTGTAACAAATCACCATATTACATGGCTTAAACAACACGGATTTATTATCTTACAGTTCAGGAGGTGGGAAGTCCAACACAAGTCTCACTAGGCTAAGATCATCCTATAGGGTTGCTATGAGTTGGGATAGACTCAACAGCAATGGATTTGGTGGTTTTGGTTTTGGTATAACGAGGGTGAGCCCACCTGAATAATCCAGGATAATCTCCCATCTCAGTCTTTAACCTTAATCACATCTGCAAAGTTCCTTTTATCATGTATGGTAACATATTCACAGGTTCTGGGGATTACAGTGTGGATATCTTTGGCAGGCCATTATTCTCCCAACCAATACTTTTTTTTTCTTGATAAGTTTGGCTAAATTTTTATCTATTTTATTTTATTTTTCTATTTTAGTCATTATGTCTTGATTTCTTCATTATTCTTATGATTTCTCTGTTTGCTAACACATTAATTTATGCTTTTATCTTTATTAATTTTGTCCTAATTAGCTTTGGTTTATTTTGTTGTTCTTTTTCTAATTTTGGCGTCAGATGCTTAATTTGTTTTCCTTTTTTCTTCTTAAATCATTAAAACTGTGGAATCTCCTTTGAACGCTGTTGTAGCTCTATTTCATAGGCTCTGATATGCTGTTTTTATCATTATTGTTTCTAGGTATCTACAAATCTTATTGGTCTTTTCTCTTAAACCCTATGGTTGTTTAAGGCAGAATTTCAACATTTTCAGATGGAATGGTCTTTTTATTTTCTAATTTTCTCGTTAGTTCTCGTTTTAGTGTATGCTAGTCTGAGAATAATTTCTTGTGGCCTAACATTTAGTCAATTTTCATGGGCCCTTGAACGAAAAAAAAAAAGTGTATTCTTTGTTTTCAGGGTCCAGAGTTCAAATTTTACCTGTCAGAACTTCCTTGCTAATAATTTTACACAAACCAAGCAGAAAAACAAACCTGTTGCCATCGAGTCCATTCTGACTCATATCCACCCTGTAGGACAGAGTAGAACTTCCCCACAGGGTTTCCAAGGAGCATCTGGTGGATTCAAACTGCCAACCTTTTGCTCAACAGCCGTAGCTCTTAACCACTGTGCCACCAGGGCTCCTAATTTTATATCTAAAGTCTTAGCTATCATTGTTTGTTTGCCTGCTTGACCTGTCATGGATAGAGATAGCTGAATGAAAGTCTCCTACTAATGTGTTTTTTGCTTATTTCTTTTCGTGTCTTGTATAATTCATGTTTTATGATAGTTGTTATATTACTTGGTGAATGGATTTTTTATAACTATTGTATCTTCATTGTGGATCTTCCTTATCTCATTTGTATGGTGTTTATGATGTACAAAGGCTTTTAAGGTTTTATATGGTCAAATTTTATTGATATTATCCTTTCTGGTTTCTGTGTTTTGTGCCATGCTTAAAAAGGCTTTCTATATTCCAAGCTTTTGAAAGTATTCAGTCATGCTTTCTTTCAGTACTTTTGTGGTTTTATTTTTTTACACAAGATTTGTAATTCATCTGGAATTTATTTTGACATAAAGAGTAAGTAGGTGCCTAGCTTTACCCCTCTCCCACAACATACACAACCTTGGTCTTTTCAAATGGCTTATCAGATGTCTAAACATCTTTACTGAATAATCAGTTATAGGGGACATCTGTTGATCTGCCTTCTGCCCAGTTTCTATTGCCTCTTCTTTTAATAACAGCCCCTCTACCTTCCTTGCGGAGCCATCTCTCCTTCCACGTGGTTTGTTTGCAACTGACACCAGCTCCCCTTGTGGTTGGGGAACCTGCTCCAGGCTTGGGTACATAAATCAACCTGTTCACATTTCCCTGCCTACAGTTCAGGAATGGGATGTGACCCAAGCTAAGTCAATCAAAGTCAAGGAAATTCAACTCTGAGGCTTCTATTGTTATTATTTCAGAAGAGACTCTTTTTCTGTTGGACTTAAAGTTGTAAAAGTGTAATCCCAGAGCTTCCAGGGACCACCACCATATGTAGCCCTAGGGTGAAACCAACACAGTGAAAAGCAGAGCCTTATGTGATGGAGAGATTAGGTATTGTTGAAATCATTTGAACTTCTGGGTCCAGTTATGTTCTACCCCTGGACGTTTCAGTTACGTGAGCTATTATATATATATAAAATCTTTAGCTATTTTGAGTGGGGGTTTTCACTTTCAATCAAAAACAGCCCTGACTAAAATATCCCCTGGTTTGAAATAATACTTTTATCATATGTAATATTCTGATATGAACTTGTTCCTCTAATCTGTTCCATTGACCCATTCATCTATTCTAAGGGTCATAAACTAGAGGAACTTGGTTTTCAGATGTCTTCTGTTTGGTTAGCTCAATATTTAAAGACTTTTTAAATTTCTGTGCTGTTGATTATGTCGGCTGATAACAGTTCTTAGCTGCCCCCTTCTTCAGAGAATTGCTTTTGGCCAAATGGGAGTCCTCTCTCCATAAAGGCTATGTCCTCTGGGCATCCCCAGACTCTCCCCATGGCTGACTGGCATGGAGTACTAAAGGCCATTCTTATTGTCTGAAGGTGGGATTAACTTTGTGTTCCAGAAAATTCTTGCTTAGCTTTTCTTCCTTACCCTGTCCTACTGCCTTTCTTTCCTCTCTTCTGGGAGCCAAAACCAAACCAAACCAGTTGCCGCCTAGTTGACTCCAACTCATGGTAACCCCACGTATGTCAGAGTAGAATTGTGCTTCATAGGGTTTTCAGTGGCTGAGTTTTTTTGAAGTAGATTGCAAGACCTCTCTTCTGAGGAACCTCTGGGTACTTAAACTCCAACCTCTCTGTTAGCAGCTGAACACATAAACCATTTGCACTCCCCAGGGATTCCCTTCTGAGAGCACTCCCCAGTAAATCACTTGAGCAAATATCCCCACCTAAGGCTCTGCTTCTAAGGAGCATGGCCTAGGAAAGAAAGGAATTATTTTCAGCTATCCTCGATACTCATCCCTAGTTGCTCTCACTAACTGGAAGGAGTCACCCCTCTAAAAACTGAAGCAGTGCAGATTAGGGATGTTAATTCTTTTCAATGTACCTGCAAAGTTTTCTGGATCTACTAACCTTTCAAGACATACTGGATAATCAACATTGGGCAACCACCAATGTGTAATTTGATTCAGGCAAGATCATCAGAGGATTATGTAAACCATCGGGTGAAGTTTAGCTGGGGAACAGGTTACTTGTGAATTGCATCGGGGAAAAGGTACTTTTATAACATAACTGGCACCACCTCCTTAACCAAATGATCAAGCTCTGCCTCACTAATAGTGGGACCAGTTGACATGACGTGCCTTCTGAGGTGATGTGACAGGAAGTACAAAATAGCACTTAAGTAGTATTCCTGCCAAAAATGTTTAACCTGAATCCAAGATAGAGAAAATGTCAGACAAGTCCAGCTACTGTCTACTAGACAGTAGGCTTGGAGAAGTTACTTGTACCGAGGAGCTGAAGTTCATTAAAAAGTGTATAGATAGAAGGATAGATGAATTTAAGCAAAGTGTTTACGTATGTCCATTATACTATTCTTTCAACTTTATACAGATATGAAGTAAAAAATCAACAAATTTGCAAAAAGTGTTCTTCATAGAAGCACACGAAATATATGCTATATAAAAATCTCATGTGCTTTTTCAAATTTAGTGTGCCTCGTTCAATTGAATAGTTAAAACCCATTTTATCAAATCATATTGTGAAATGTGTATTATCATTATAGTCAATACTCATCTTATTTCAGCTGATAATGAGATTTTCTACCTCCTATTAGCAAAAAATAAAATTACATGCTTGCTGCTGGACGAATTAGTTTTAGCAGTGTATACCTTTCTTTTTCATTAACTATGTGGGAAATATAAACATATGTCTAATGAAATTAATGGAGCTATTTTGGACTTTTTATGCATTCTTTTATTTCGTTATTCTCAACAGCTGTACACCAGCGTTCAGTACTCACCCGGACACACATTTACTGAAGGAGTACCTCGCCTGTAGTCATACTCATCACATCAATAATAATTGATAAATCTAGCCACCCTTCACACTGGATAATTATAAAATAATGAGGAATACCATTATCATCTTATTCTGGTAACTTGAATGTGATTAATTATATTAGATCTGCATCAGTGTAACCACGACCTGATTGCTTTTAGTATTCTTTCTCACAATATGCATTGCAAAATGTGTTATTCCAGGTTTTTTATACTACTTCTTAAAATGTATATGAACACAGTTATTTGAATTGAAAAATGACACCAGACTTTTTGTGACAGAAAGTAAGTCTGATTTGGCTGATTGGTTTGACAATGAGGTCCAGTTCTGCCAAAAAATATCTTCTGGTAAATATTTTCCAGAATATTTATTAGTGCATGGTCTAAATGGAATCTTTGAGTTTTAAAATATATTTAAAGCATGTGATAACACAAAGGCATTTAGACAAAAATATTGGGTGATGTGGCAGATAGGTTTTAAGATGACCCCATGGTCCCTACTTCCTGGAAGGGTCCGATTTTTTGGATATTATCCTTCATGACTGCTGTGTTTGGTGTCATGTTTAAAAGGGCCTTGAGTGTGGATGGGACCCGGGACTTATTTCTAATCAATAGATAATAGCAAAGGTGATGGGATGTATGAGCTTATGTGTATGTGATCACGTTGTGTAAGATGGTAACACCCATTTGGGCAGGAGAGACTCTCTCCCTTGCTGGCTTTGAGGATGCAAGTGTCCATGGTGGGAAGACCCATGTGGCAAAGAGCTGAGTGTGGCCTCCAGCTACAGCCAGCCAGGAAGTGGATGCTGCCAGCAACCACGTGAGTTTAGAAGTAGATCCTCCCCAGTTGTGCCTCAGATGAGATCAGTACCCTGGCTGACACCTTGATTGCAGCCTTGTGAGTCCCTGAAGCAGAATTCAGCTGTGACTGGGACTCCTGACCCACAGAGACTGTGAAATAATAAATGTGTGTTGTTTTAGTCTACTACGTTTGTGGTAATATATATTTTATACTTAATTTATTTTTTGGTCTCAATTTTTTATTTTATTTTGGTAAAAATAAATATAACAAAACATTTGCCAATTCAACATTTTTTACATGTACAATTCAGTGACATCGATTACGTCCATCATGTTGTGCAACCACCCACTTCCAAATTATTCCACCACCATTGTGGGAGTATTTTTCTGCAGCAAGAGATAACTAATGCTAATGAATGGTATGTGGAAATTACTCTTTCAATTTTCGAGCCCTTTGGAATCTATCAGAGTAAATAAAGCTCCTCTTGATGAAAGAGTTACAGGTATAATTAGATTTAAAAAAATAAAAAAAACCAGAACTCATTTCTGTCAAGTGGATTCCGACTCATAGCGACCCTATAGGACAGGGTTTCCAAGGACCACGTGGTGGATTTGAACTGCCAGACTTTTGGTTAGCAGTCGAACTCTTAATCACTATGCCACCAGGGTTTCCACCGTGCCACCAGGGCTCCATAATGTGGATTAGTGGCTCACAAATTTGAGTAGGTATCAGAATCACTTGGATGGCTGTGATTGCTGGGCTCTGCCCCCACATTTTCTAAATCAGTAGGTCTGAGGTGGATCCTGGAGCCGTAGGGGCACAGTGGTTAAGCGTTGGGCTGCTAACCAAAAGGTTAGCAGTTCGAATCCACTAGCCGCTCCATGGGAGAAAGATGTGGCAATCTGCTTCTGTAAGGATTTACAACCTTGGAAACCTTATGGGGCAGTTCTACTCTGTCATATAGGATCACTATGAGTTGCAATCGACTCGATGGCCGCGGGTTTGGTTTGGAGACGGGTCCCAAGAATTTGCATTTTTAACAAGTTCCCAGGTGATACTGATGCTGCTTACTAGGATCTACACTTCGAGAACCAATGATGTAAAGTCATTTGGTAGCTAAGTCTTGGTAAAGCTTTTTGGTATATTTCTCAGAAATTGAGAAAATGAATAGATTCCAGTGACTGTCACAAATTCTTTTGCAAGGTAAGTTGTTTACAATTCTTTTATTTTCAACAAAATTGAAGGAGGACCTAATAGAGTTGTCAAATGATAAATCATTAAGAATAATTTCTGATGAAAGATTATGCAGTGCAGTGAATTACTTAATATGGCCCTTCTAGCCATTCATGGTCTTGTGACTTCTACAAAATGATTGGGTGGGACTATGCAAATAAGGTGCTTGCGGCCCACCAAGGGGATTGGACAGCTTGCCAAAAATGCAAATAAGGTGTATGGAACCCTAATGAGGGGATTGGTCAGTTTTACCAACCTCCTAGGCTTAAAATGAGCCATCCCACAGGTGGAAAGAGGAGAGCTCACTATTATCAAGAAGAAGAACCAGGAGTAGGGTGTGTGCTTTGGACTTAGGGTCCTGTGCTGAGAACCTCTTAGATCCAGGAGACAGAGAGAGCTACAACATTGGAGATGGAGCAAGAGGGTGAGAAACAACGACAAGCATGGCAGAGAAACAGCAGCAGCAGAACCAGGAGACCAGCACAAGATGGCACAGTAGGCTCCCTGGTCCACAGAATGAGCAGCTACAGTGGGTGTATGAGAGAGACAGTGCGCGTGTGCTCAACGAGAGAGCTGAGTTCCTTCAGGTAGAAAGCTTCCTGGCAGAGTGGGGTGCCTATGAGCTCTTGCTGAGCTAGGTTCGCTGACCCACAAAGTGAGAGAGCTGAATGCCTTCGGGCCAATGCTTACTGGCAGAGTGAGGTGCCTCCAGGCACTTACTGATGGAGCTAAAGAGCTTTGTAACACTTGCCTGAACAGGTAAGAGGCCAGACCGAGAGGCCAAGGGGCCTGGGGGCTGAGAAGCCACGAGAGAGGGCTGCCTTTGGACACAGCCAAGAAGTTGTCCTGACCAAAGAACTTTATCCTGAGTTGTTCCTGGTCCTGAATTGAACCTGATCCTTCCCTAATAAATCCCATAATTGTGAGTATGATCTTTGAGTTCTGTGTGGCCATTGTAACAAATTATCGAACACAGAAGAATAGTAGAGAAAGCCGTGGGAGGGCCGGCTGATGTCAGAATTGGTAAAAAGGTTGGAGAGAGGAGGTATGTCTGACCTCCACCTCATAGGAATCAGCCTTGGGCTGCTGCTGAACTTGATTCTCTCTCCTCCCCTTTGTGAAGTTAGATGAGGACTTTGGCCAACACGCCATTTTTACAAATCAGTATGTGAACTTTGGCACGTAACTTCTAAGAATGGAATGGCATTTCTATTAGACACACACACACACACACACACAACTCCTCCTATCCCTAAGTACTGGTTTAATTGAACACAGTGTATTAGAATAGGTGAAACTGCTTTTACCAACAGACCCAAACATGTGATGGTTCAAATATTACCACCACCACCACCAGCTGCGATCGAGTCAATTCTGACTCATGATTGCTCTCATGTGTGTCAGAGTAGAACTGTGCTCCATAGGGTTTTCAATGGCTGATTTGTTTGGAAGTAGATCACCAGGTCTTTCTTCTGAGGTGTCTCTGGGTAGACTTGAATCTCCTGCCTTTCAGTTAGTAGCCAAGCATGTTAACAGCTGGCAACACCAGGGACTCCGGTTCAAATATAGTAGAAGTTTATTTCTTAATTGGCAGGTAGTCTCCTGTTTGGGGTGAATCAGAGACCCAGACTCCTTCCATCTTGAGGCTCTGCCAGCCCTCTGGGTCTTGTCATAATCTACATCCAATCGGAAGAGCCCGTGGAAGAGGCACGCCTGCTCTCTTAAAATCTCTGGCCCAGAAATAGCACACATCATTTCTACTTACCTTTAACTATCCAGAACGAAGTAACATGACCCTGTATCTATCTGGATCCAATCAGGAGAGAGAAACCACAAAGTTATTTGAATAGGGAAAGTTTAATATGAAGAATTATTACCTATTACAGGGGATTAGAGTAACAAGGGATTGTCAATTAAGAAGTAAAGGAATAGCAGAAATAAAGAACAGACACTCCCCTCTAGGGATGAGGTAGAGTGCAGGAAGACCCCTTCCCTCCTCCCTCCTCCTTCCTCCCCGTCCTCCCTCTCCCTGAGAGCTAAGATCTAGACCTTGTTATAGACGACACAGCCGTGGCTCAGTGAAGGCCAGAGAAATCACTGCGGTGCTTTGCTGGTGGAACTTGCTAGAAATCTACCCTCTAGGATGCCAGGGAAAGCTTTTGAAGGTGCTCTGCTACAAAACCACCTGGGAGGAGGTGGTACCCAGGGAAGCTAGCGTATATAGAATCCATTGTTAAATTGGAATAATTTTATTTTAAAATGTCAGAATTTACAATGAATTAGAGATTGTATTGTTTTCAACTTTTAATATTGTGATGGAAAATAGTAAATGTCAACTTAGAATAGTGCTGGGGTACCTAGCTTTCCAAAATTCTTTCAGAGGGTATTATGAGCAAAAAAATGTGAAAGCTACTGGTCTAATTCAACCGTGTATTCTCAGCATCAAGCTTGGTATATGGTACATAATAGGTACTCAGTAAATACCATCTGAATAAATAAAAAAGAAATGAATGGCAAATAATCACTTAACCACTGCATCACCAAGGCTCCAATATAGGTATAAATATAAATAATACCTGGTATAGACAAAGGAGCCCTGGTGGCACAGTGGTTAAGAGTTCGGCTGCTAACTAAAAGGCTGGCAGTTCGAATCCACCAGCCCCTCCTTGGAAACCCTATGGGGTAGTTCTACTCTGTCCTATAGGGTAATCGACTGGACGGCAACAGGTTTGGTTTGGTTTGGATAGACAAAAGTTGAAGACCCAGGCAGTCTTCTACTGATTCAGGTACAAACTAATACAGTAATTTCTAGAGGACTATTTGAAGTCCATATAAATAGCTTAAAAATGTGTCTAGGCTTTGAGAAAGCAGTTCATCTTCTAAGAATTTATACTGAAAATCATAAATGAATAAGGATGTTCATTACTATATTCGCTCATGGAATAAACACCAAAAAACCAAACCCATTGCTGTTGAGTCAATGCCGACTTAACAGACATTTCTTAAGCACCTACTCTGCTTTGAGGATAAAGCAGTTATCAAAATAGACATGACCTTGTCTTCATGGAGCTTACAGTTTACTGGCGGAGGACAGTCAACTAATCTTGCACATAAATGAATAATTAAGAATTGTAAGAAGCGCGATGAAAAAAAGATAATGGGAACTGAAAGAGTATATCATGGGAGACGAGAGCAAATCAGGACAGCCAGATAAGGTTTTCCCTTGGAGACCCTTGAACAAGCTGCTTTGAGGGTGGAGATGGACTCCGAGGTGGGGTAACATTTCAGGTCCAGGGAACAGTGTGTGTCAAGGCTGGAGTGGGAGGGAGCAAGGTACAGCTAAGACAATAGTAGAAGGCTAGGAGTGCTGGAACATTGAAAGCAAAGACAGAATGGTGCGAGATGAGGCCAAAGAGATAGGCAGGGACTCACCTAGTAAGGCCAAGTGAAGGATTTTGGTTTTATCCCAAGAAATGGCTATACATATTTTTTGGAGGTATAATTAACATAAAATAAAATGCACAGACTTCAGGTGTTCCATTCAACGAGTTTTGACAAACATATACACCCATGTAACAACCACCCAAAACAAGACATAGAAGATTTCCATCACCCGAGAATATTCCCTCTGCCCCTTTCCAACCCTTTCCTGCCCACCCATCCCCTGCTACCATTTTCTGATTTCTGTCATCATAGATTTCTTTTGTCTATTCTAGAATTTCATATAAATGGAATCAGCATTTAAAGACCTCTTTGAAGTGTTAAAAACAAAGATGTCGCTTTGAGGACTAAGGTGTACCTGACCCAAACCATGATATTTGAAATCACTTCATCGGCATGTGAAAGCTGGACAACGAATAAGGAAGATGGAAGAAGAACTGATGCATTGATGTCTTCTCCTTCTTCTTCTGCTTCCTCCTCCTCCTCTTCTCCTGTCCTCTTTCTTCTATTTCTCTTAACGTGTTTTTGAGATTCATCCATGGTGCTGCGCTTATCGGTAGATGATTATTTTTTATTGCCGAGTAGTATTTTGTTTTATGGATATAATGACTTATTTATCTGATCTTCTGTTATGGATGTTTGGATTGTTTTTAGTGGCTATTGTGAATAAAACGGCTATCAAGATTCTTACGCAGGTCATTTTGTGAACATAGGTTTATATCTCTCTTGGGTAAATACATTAGATTGGAATTGCTGGGTCATAAGGTACATGTATGTTTACCTTTATAAGAAATTGCCAAACAATTTTTTCAAAGTGATTGCCCCATTTTGGTCTCCCACAGCATTGTATCCTCATCAACATTTGGTGGTGTTATTCTTTTCTATTTTAGCCACTCTAATGGGTATCATTCACTGATGAAGATCAAAGACTACAGCCTTCAGGATGGATTACGCCTCAACATAAAGAAAACAAAAATCCTCACAACTGGACCAGTTAGCAACATCGTGATAAAATGAGAAAATAATTGAAGTTGTCAAGGATTTCATTTTACTTGGGTCCACAATCAACACCTAGGGAAGCAGCAGTCAAGAAATCAGACGATGTATTGCATTGGGCAAATGGGCTGCAAAAGACCTCTTTAAAGTGTTAAAAAGCAAAGATGTCACTTTGAGGACTAAGATGTACCTGACCCAAGCCGTGATATTTTAAATCAGCTCATATGCATGTGAAAGCTGGACAATGAATAGGGAAGACCGAAGAAGAATTGATGCATTTGAATTATAGTGTTGGTGAAGAATATTGAATATACTATGGACTGCCAGAAGAATGAACAAATCTGTCTTGGAAGAAGTACAGCCAGAATGTTCCTTAGAAGCGTTCTATACTTTGGAGGGAGGGATCAGTCCCTGGAGAAGGACATCATGCTTGGTAAAGTGGAAGGTGAGCGAAAAAGAGGAAGACCCTCAACGAGATGGATTGACACAGTGGCTGCAACAATGGGCTCAAGCATAGCAAAGATTGTGAGGGTGGTGCAGGATCGGGCAACGTTTTGTTCTGTTGTACATAGGGTCGCTATAAGTTGGAACCGACTCAAAAGCACCTAACAACAACAACAACAGTATTGATTAGTCCTGTCTAGTACTTCTATCACCCCATGGAACCGGCTCTATCAAGTCATCCGTGACCTCCATGTTGCTAATCCAATGGTTAAGTCCTAGTCCTCACCCTACCTGACACCTCAAAAGCTTCTGACATGGTTGGTCTCTCCTTCTTCCTGGAAACATTCTCCCGGTTATTCCTACTTCACTGGCCACATTTTCAGTCTCCTTTTCTGCTTCCTCTTCACCTTCCTGATCTAGGAGATTAAAACTGGAGCCATTATTCCCTGTTATTGAGCATAAAGAACGTGACCCAGCCGGAGTTGGTCTCATAAGGGCTCTTAAGGACACATCAACTTGGCCCTGAGGTATAAAAACAATAGCTAGGACAATCTTGGAAAACATCTTTTAGGGAAACTTTCACATAAATAAATCATAAACAGAGCACAAAAGACCCACATAGCCTCCACTCTTATCTTTTTATTATTAGGGATTAGTAAACAGTAAGACTTGTTGGACCAATGAAGACCCTCCTGAGTGTCATTACTGAAACCTGTACCAATGATGATTAAGAAAGACCATTCAAAATGTAGAAGCACAGTGATTGAGCAGTTTTTAGCCAGTCTGTGGAAAGGTGAAGCTTTCAATGATTTTACCTATTTGTAATGTTAATACATACTGATGATTCTATAATGTTCCTCGGACTCAGACAGGCATGGCTCTGGTAGCATGCTTGTCCATTTTCCATTTTTGCCTCTTGGAACATATGCCGAATAAAACCTTTCTTTTTGCTTTACTATAACTTTGCGGTGATTTTACCCTAGGACACCCAACCTCTTAATACTGGAGTGCCCGAGGCTCCATCAACAATGGGCTCCAACGTAACACCAGTTGTGAAGCTGGGGCAGGACCAGGCGGTGTTTTGTTCTGTTGTGCACGGGGTCACTATGAGTCGAAACCGACTCGACGGCACCTAACAGCAACAGAGTCAGTCCTTGCAATTTTTCTATAACTGTTCTTATTCCCTTGACGATCTCATCCAGTCTCAGCTTTAAATACTCTCTTACACAGCGGTGGGTCCTAATTTTCCATCTCCAGCCTGTGTCTCTCCCCTGAACTCCAGACTTGTGTATCCAAATCGACATTTCCATTTGGATTTCTAATAAGCAACCCAAACTTTATGAGTCCAAAACAGAACTCCTTTTCTTCCACCCACCCTACCCCAAGTTGTTCTTTCTGCAGTCTTCTCCGTGTCAGTAAACGACAAATTCAACCTTTCTTGTGCTCATGTCAAAAAAACCTGGAGCCATAATTGACTCCTGTGTAAGGGAATTTAAAAAAAATTGAGGTATCCGATAAGATCTGAAATGGCTGGCTTGAGGTTTGGGTGTGATTCCTTAGTTGCTGGTTCTGTTTTCACCCTAGCAGCAGCCACCTTCCCTGCTGTTTCGAAGAGAGGAATGTCTGGTAATGATGATGTAACTACACTGTGACTCCCCTAAGGGAGGACTGTCCGGCAATGATGACATAACTACACTGCAACCTTCCCCCCATATCCCCTTGTCATTGCCACACTGTAATCCCTGGTAGTGCAGCGGTCAAGGGCTCGGCTGCTAACCAAAAGGTTGGCAGTTCAAATCTACCAGCTACTCTTTGGAAACCCTGTAGGGCAGTTCTCCTTTGTCCTGTAGGTTCACTATGAGTCAGAATCTGCTTGACAGCAATTGGGTTTGGGTAACCAATCTAAGAAAGATAAGTATATCCTTTTTAGCCAATCACCTTATGAGCATCCATTACGGGAAGTCCTGCCTTACAGGTTCCCACCACAGGAAGCCCTGCCTTATAATGACCTACTACCAATCAAGTAATGTCTTTTGATTACCTAAGTTCGTAAATACCCGTCAAGTAATGTGCTTCATATCCTTTGTTCTCCCCTTATAAAACGTAACTGCTGAGTCGCCATATTGGATTACTGGATTCTACCGCATTTGCACTTGCTCTTCCTTCTGCTTGGCAAGCTTTTCTCTCAGTTCTCCATCTGGCTACTTTCTTCTTTCTTTCAAGTCTTTGCTCAACTATGATGCCTTTCCTGACCTGTTTAAAATCCCTATCCCCATCCCTCATTGTCTCCTGACCCTCTTTATTTTTCTCCATGGTAGTTAACACCATCTAACATACACTAAGCAGTCCTTGGGTGGTGCAGATGGTTAACGCCCTCAGTTGCTAACCGAAATGCTAGAAGTTCGAATCCACCCAGAGGCTCCTCGCAAGAAAGGCCTGGAGATCTGAAAAATCATACCTCAAAAACCGTACAGAGCACAGTTTTACACATAGGTGGTTGTGTTGTACATGAGGTTGCCATGAGTTAGAACTGACTAGTCAGCAACTGGTTTAACATACACTAGCATTTCTATTTTGCTCTTCACCCTTCAGAAATGTAAGATCCTTGGGAGCGGGGATAAAAACTGTTTTTCCCTTCAACTAATTGTCTTACCTTGTATTCTAGTTTCCTGTATACAAATGATTCCCCCACTAGGCTGTAAAATACTTAAAGGGAGTGTGGAATTCACTGTTTAACCCCCCCCCCCCAGTACAGTGTTTTACACACAATAGGGAGCCTTGGTGGCACAGCAGTTAATAACTCGGCTGCTAACCAAAAGGTCAGCAGTTCAAATCCTCCAGTTGCTCCTTAGAAACCCTATGGGGCAGTTCCACTCTGTCCTACAGGGCCACTATGAGTCAGAATCGACCAGCAATGGCTTTTTTTTTTTTTTAAATTTACACATAATAGATGCCTGATATATGTTTGTTAACTTAATGATGGAAGCGAAGGCTCACCTAGCATAATTATGAAGACAACACGATCATCTGGGTGCCAGCTAACCATTAGAGGTGAGTTCAGCGGACTCCCCTGACGCCTGCTCCACGTCCCCTCAGCCCACCTGAGTTTACGGCATCTGCAAACAGTTCCCACACACTGAGGCCTGCATCTACCCTTTCCTTTCTTCCTGATTATGAAGAACACTGAAGAGTCAACACCTCTGAAGACAACCTTCAAGCAATAGGCAGGAGTTGGTAGACCAATACCCCAACCTCCTAAGCCTCCGGTGGGGTGACTGTGAAGTGAGTGTCACATGGTAAGCCTGAGGGTCCCCACCAGGATCAAGCCCCTATTGCTCCTTCTGCTCGTTTATGCAGCCAGTGTTTCTGTCCCCCTACCCCTTTTCTCCCTTCCTCATTTATGCTTTCTAGCATCACCCTCAAATGAACGGTTTGCACCCGAGTCCTTGACGAAGGGTTTTCCTTTAGTGGGATCCAAGCGAGCCAGTCGGTCATCTTTGCATTTCCAGATGAAAGTAGAAAAAGTTTCCAATAGGATGATGGAGCTCCTTGGGGTCACGAGTCCACCTATGAGCCCTTAAGATCAATTTTAGCTGGGAATTGGGGTACGTTTGGGAGGGACATTAAACATGAGGGCATTAGAAGAGAAAATCCTAGAGCCTTGGACTGCAATGTGGTAAGATTCTAAGATGGTGTGAATAGCGTTTAAGTAAGAGCTGAGAGTAGAGCATTTAAACATTTAAGAGCTCATCACGTGTCTTATAAAAAAGCAAAGCAAAACAAAAAACAAAAAAACAGAAAACAAACTCATTGCCGTCGAGTCGATTCCAACTCATAGCGACCTTATAGGATAGAGTATAACTGCCCCATAGGGTTTCCAAGGAGCGGCTAGCGGATTCAAACTGGTGACCTTTTGGTTAGCAGCTGAGCTCTTAACCACTGCACCACCAGGCTCTGCATGTATTACAGCGCCATGAACAGGGCTTTAGTTTGGAACCGCCACCTTGAATCATTTATATTCAGCATCCAGCAGTGCCTGGCAAACGAAAAAAACATGCTTTTAATGGTGGGACTGAGCACTCTTCGGGGCTTGATGAAAGGTGGTGACTCGATATTGATGTTCTTGTTTTTATAATTTATTCTGTTGTTGTTGAGAGTATACACAGCAGAACATAACACTAATTCCACAATTTCTACAATCCAAAGACATTGATTACCTTCTTCGAGTTGTGCAACCATTCTCACCCTCTTCTTCCGAGTTGTTCCTCCCTCATTAACATAAACTCACTGTCCTCTAAGTTTCCTAGATATTGAAGTTTATAACCATTAAAACACGCACACACCCACCCACACACACACCCTAAGCTTCCAGGGAAACCCTTTCTTTCTCCCTTACCTCCTGAGAGATACGGGTGGCAACAGTTCAACGGTGCCCTCACTGACCTAGGAGGTTAGGGCTAGAATGATTCTCTGTGACCATCTAGTTAAATCCAATCAACCACAGAGCTGGGGCTGGAGCCCAGTGTCCTGCCTCCCAGTGTCTGGCCCTCTTTCCACAGTAGCCACTGGGAACATTCCAAGAAGAAAGTAATTTTGGAGGCTAACAGCCATGAGAATTTTCAGATTCAATTTCAACAAAGTGTTGCCATTTAAGAAAGGCTGCCAAAAAGATAATGGGGATGAAGAAAGGCTCTGTAAAGTGCTATCCAAAGGTTAGCTATCTGTGGTTCACTGCCAGGGTCAACAAACTCAGGCCTGGATGGAGAGCCAGCTCCCGAACTGAAGGAGCTAAGGAAAGGCTGGTCATTCAAGGGGCCCCTCGTGAATGGGACACCAGTGTATTTGCTGGGAGCAAAAGGACACAGTATCTTGCCTATGTGCCGTCCCCACACCCCTATTTCAAGTACAATACACTTAAGCTGACTAGAACTAATACTTACATTACATATTTGTGTTAGAACCTATTGTTTTCTGCGCTTCTGTCCTTTCACTGTGTTTCAGAGGCCACGCTGAGCTCCAGCCGCCTGCACCACGGCGCAGTGGGGTATCTCTCCAAGCTTTCCGACCGGCAGGGCCCATTAGCGGTTTACTTCCACATTAGTTTACATTGGTCCCAGCTGCATTAGAATTTAGATTCTGCACATACTCTGACTCTCAAAACCACATTCTTTTGCCTTCACACTACCTCTTTGTCATCTAACAACTGAATAAGCATTGTTTCCCTGGTTTGGCTCATGAAAGGGGATCCTGATGAAGGGTAAACTTCACATCTTCTGGGCTTCCTTATCCAGGCGCCCAACACTAGAAGGGTGGCAGTGTGTTCGGTGACCTATCCACATCAGGTTAACCATCTGGGTCTGGGCCCGGGCTGGATAATGAGCCCGCGAATAATGGGGAGCTGATTGCAATGCCTTATCACGGTGAAGCTGAGAGGCAGAGGCGCTTTGTCCCCCACCCCCTGGCTCCTCTCCCCAAGGGCCTTTTCTTACACCGTCCAAGCTCCTGGGCTTCTGTGCCGGCCATTCATTCTTCACAAGCCCCGATTCAGGCGGCTGTGCTCGGATTCAGTCTCGGATGTTTCTGCACTTATGGGCTTGTAAAACAGTGGAAGAAAGATAGCAGATAAACGTACAGAAAGCCCCTCTGTTCTCGGCTAGAAAGAAGGCTCTGCTTACTTCCCTACTGTAACAGAAGTCTTGAAAAGCCCAAATTAAAGGTGCAGAGAAGGGGTGAAATAAGAACACTAAAAGGCATGAATACGCAACACAGCGCTGCCAACTTGACTTTCTTCCACCCATTTCCCGAGTGATACAGACCCACGAGAAATAGACAGACTTGGAGGAAAGATTTTTATTGCTGTATGGCTGGAAAAAACAACAGGCAAAACCTCCCTAAGGTGGTTTTTTTTTTTTGAGGGATTAGCCCCTGGTAAGATTTTTACTTGTTAAGATCAGAACTTGTTGGGGGAAAACAATTAGGAAATGAAAGGTCTTATTACGTTCTAACCGGTTCGGCTGGGATAATTCTGGGACGCAAAGCCCTAGACTAGTTAGTCATCTTTTCTTACAGCTCAGAGCCTGGACGGGAGCCATGCTTCTTTAAAAACTGGTCACCAAAGTCGATGAGCAGATGGGCTCAAGGGGCTGGCTTAGTCATGGGTGAGGAAGGAGCCCTCTCTTTACCTCCTGCCTCTTGGGATTAAATTTTAAGTCAGAGTTCAAGAGGTGAGACCGTACAAGGAGCTGTGCACTTCAATTTCCAGGTACTAATTCCCTCAACTACCCTTCACCCCTAAATAGTTAAGAGAGACAGGCAGCCAGCCAGAAACAAGAAGCCAGGTGGGAAGCCAGGTGCTTTTTGCTGGCTTTAAACGAAAGCCCTGAGGGAAAGAAAGAGGCAGGCTGCAGGCGCTTGGTAGACGGAGAGCAAACTTCTTTATTGTACACAGTACAGAATATAACGCAGCTTGGCAGGATGCACACGGTCCTGCGCAGGGAAAGGATTTCAAATCAACTGGCAAGGTAAAGCCTCTCTGCACTGTAGACTTCCCACACTCTGGAAAAGAAGCCAAAAAACAAAACCCCAAAACCCAAATAAAACCACCCAGAGGTGCATGAGTCCGATGGGGATGCGACGGTGGTGCTGCCATCCTCTGTCCCTCCTGTGGCAGCTCAGGCCACGTGGTCACAGCAGGGGAGGCAGAGCTCAGGCAACACAGGATTATTTGCATACTTTAGAAGACAGCATAAATCCACCCAAAAAAAAGAAGAAGAAAAAAAAAACCCAAACCAGGATAAGTAAAGAAAGGAAAAACAAATCCTATACAGCATTTACAACAAATAAATCTCCAGTCAGCTGGGGGTAAAATATGCTTCTATGTATAGACTATGTAGGTTAGAAAGCTATAAATATGGTCTGGAAAGAGTCCTTTGATTAGAGCACAATGCTAATTAAGGCCCAAGCTATAGGTTCAATACCTTTGGGGGCCAATTAGCTTCCAATAAAGGGAAACCTTACGTTTCCGTAGCTATCAAACGCGCCCCTTCGCCCTTGCACCACTGCACAAATGCGCTGTGGGTCAGAGGAGACTTGTGGAGACCACGGAGAGCTCCATTTATAGAAAACCAACCCCAAGGCTGTGTCCTCCGCTCACCAAGTCAGCACGGTCACCTTCACGTGTGAAGAACAGCACAGTCATTGTTAACATGCTCAGTGGCACGGGGGGCACGGAATTACACCGGCGGAGCCGGGGCAAGGTGTTACCACCTCCTAGTAACTTCTCCTCTGCTCGGAGCTCAGCTTTCACATAGCATTAGCTTGGTTGCTGAAAACGTTTTCAGTATAATACAGCAATCAGAATAAACTTTTTAAAAGGAAAAGGGTGGCAGGAAGCTAAAAGGCTAGCACTGTGGTGCCTGTCCGTGCCACACGCAAGTCTCAAACCCTATTGAATCATATGCAGGGTTTAAAGTCCAAGACGGAAAGGAAAAGGCAAACAAAGCAAACTGATGAAATGGCAATTGTCATCAGTCATGCCCAGACAAGTGTCCCTAGGGTTCCCACCAGGTGGCTAGGTTTCGAATGGACATGACATGTATTATGTACACATGCTTTCCAGAGAGGGCATGAACACGGGGAACTGTACACATAGAATCAAAGCTGGGTGTCCAGGCTGCCCTGCACACTTCAAAAATGTACAACTCAGGTGTAAATGTTCCGTCAGACTGGTGCAGAAAGCACAAAGCGGCAACAAGCGGGCTTCTACATGGCTCCGGGGACGGCCTGGGCAAAGCCCCTTTCAAGCTGCAGTGTCTTCGTAAGTCAGCACGGTCCCGTCTAAGGGACGCAGTGCATAGTTACCAAAAGGTTTGTTGTTTATTTTTTTTGCTTTAAATACCAAAACTACAAAAATCAGTTTATAAACTGTTTGTTTTTTTCCCCAAAACAACCACCAAAAGAAAACATCCCCCAAATCAAAGCAAAACAAAATACTGTCCGAAGTGTTAACCGCCCTTCTCCTAAGATTAAAGCCATCCATACACAGCCACGTGACTGGGAAGAGAAAGGGGGCTGGCTCGACTCGGTGACCACGTGGCCAGAAGGTTCCCGAGAACAGTGATGGTTTATTATTTGAGAATCACGGGGTGGGTAACAGCTGTTCTGACTTTCCTATCTTCCTTCTAGACCAAGGAGACACGTTTCAGGTTGAGCTCCGAATTCCAAGATGTATTTTTAACCCTTCACGGCTTGAGCCTCCCCAGCTTAGCCTAGCTACTCTTCTGTGGGTTTGTGATGTTTCCATGCATGGTGCAAATCAGAGCCCCTCCGTGTAAAGGCATTTAGTAGTCCGTGATCAGCGAAGATGGTCACACTCCCTCCCGGTTTGTGGGTACTAACCTGAAGAAGGTATTGCTTTGCATATATTGTCCATGGTAAGGAGGCTCTATTTCAATCTCTACCCAGAAACCTCGTCGGCATCAGAGCGGAGGCAGCCGCCTCTTCCCCTTGGTGGTTTTCTGCCCTCCCTGTTCCCACTCCCTAGCCAAGGTGTCTGTCTTTAAGGGTGCCCGTCCAGAAATGGCTCAGGCTCTCCAGATAATCCTCAAAGGGCAAGCTTTGGGAACTGCCAAAAACACAAACAAAATCACTGCCCTCGTTTGCCTGAACGGGAACTGCTAGCTCTAGGGTTTGGCTGCTCAGCCACTCAGAAGCTTAGTAAGCAAAGCCTTCAGCGTAGGGGAGGCTGCCGCAGCGATCCATGTCCAGGAGGTAAGCGGGGTTGTCTTCAAAGTGGGTCAGTGGCAGGGTATCCTCCTCGTTGAGGTGGCACTCGGACTCTGCCTTCAGAAACGGACGCTGATTGTCAGGGAAGGCCATGGAGAAAAGGGCATCCGGGTCACAGACAAATTTGTAGACATACCGTTCGCCTGCCACCTGAGAGATAAAACGCACCTTTAAGACCCAGCTGGGACAGGGCACGGCCATCAGGGGAAGAATAACGAGATATTTGCAAGTCACCAAGCTCTCAGGGACCCAGGGACCAAAGGAAGCTCATTAGCTAGCTGATTAGCCAAGTCATTCGGATTTATTTGGCTAAATCTTGGGGACCTATTACCTGCCAAGTGTTTTGCTGACACCACAGCTCAGCAGTTGAAAGAGAAGATGTTTGAAATTCCAATTCACACTAGACAGGCTTTTTAAAAAGAAAACCCTCCCTTTCGGTCTCCGAACGGTCACGCTGAGGCTGACGGCTTGGTGTTACGGGGAGTGGGAGTCTCGTCTTCACAGTATGGCTGTTACTTAGACGTGTTAGGAGTTTGATTAGCGAGCCGATGTGGAAATTTCAAGTACGTTTCAAAGCCAAACAGAGTTGCTTTTTGGCTGACCTGCAGTTTTAAATTACTCAATCCATGCTTCCTTCACACTGAAGGAAGATAACTGATAACTGCCTTTATATGAATTTTATGCACCTTAATATTATCAGAACCAAAAAGGTCTTGATTATTCAAGGGCCTGATGGTGTAGCTGATGAGCCACCCAGGCCAACGGGATCACTCACTCTTTGCTGGCCGTTTAGTGACAGTACACAAGGGCATGTACCTCTCAAAATCAAACGCAATGACTGGCTTTGGTGAGGTAATGCAAGGGAACGTGGCCGTAATTACCAACAAAATACACATTTTAGATTCAAAAATTTGAATTGTTGAATTTAATCCTGCCCTTCAGTCCTGGGAAACCAAAGCCCAATGATACGTAATTATTCTGTTGTGATTAAATTTTTCTTAATTGAAGAAATAAGGCTTTCTTTCCAAATCTGGACTTTAAGAGGTGTGCGCTAACAGTGATGGTTATACGGGAACAGTTCCATCATCCCAGTGGGTCTACACATTTCTCTTATGGTGACACTTCTATGTCCAGCCACCAGAACATGGCTGTTCCTTGGAACTCCAACACCGAGGAACTGGGGACTGCATGTATAAAACCACATGATTGGTACCCCATCAAAGGAAGTCTTAAGAGAGGGTGGCAGAGGTATACCATCAACCATCCTTATTTGATTTTTTTGAAACCATAGTTTTATCTTAAATCCCCGGCTCCCGACCACCGAAAGTCAGTCTGTGTGTGTGGAAAAGCAGGGCAGGAGGGCACAGTGGGAATACTACTAAACCAGAAGCCTGGGGACTTGTGACTCTGGAAGGAATGAAAAGGTGACATGTCCATGGAGGGGCTGGCCAGCGAAAGAGGGCACTGGAATGTTCTAGTTCTTAAATAAACCAAAACCAAAACCAAACCGGTCACCGTCGAGTTGATTCCATCTCATAGTGACCCTGTAGGACCGAGTAGAACTGCCTCATAGGGTTCCCAAGGAGCAGCTGGTGGATTTGAACTGTTGAGCTTTTGGTGAGCAATCAAGCTCTTAACCACGGCACCACCAGGGTTCCAGCTCTTAAATACGATGGTAATTGAATAGGTGGGTGTTTTTCCCCTCTTTCCATTTTCTAGCATGCTTGATAACATACATGTATATAACATTTATTCTTTGGTAAAACAAATACACATTAAGACTGGGGAGAATGCCATGCTAAAAAGTCTAGAAGGCTTTCCTCCATGGAAAGCTCTTTAAGATTTTAAGGTAGCCAGGGGACTATGGGGTCACAGTATCATGTGCCTATGACAAAGATGGACCCAGCTCCAGTGAGGACAAACTCTCAGGAACACTGTCCACAAGGCTTCAGCCAAATATACCTTGTTGGTTACTACCACGTAGACTGCTGAAATATATAAAACGCTAGATTCTGGAGAAAAGCACAGTATAAAATTTGGTGGCTAAGGAAGACCAACCAAAGATTTGCAATTCCCATCTTCTGTCTGTACATGGGATTTTAAGACGGTGATCTCTCACCACCTAACTCAATAACGATTTTGTGTCTGGCTTCCTCAAAATATACTTCATCCTCTACTCAGCAAAGAGCATTCTGCTATCCATTGACTCTGCTGCCAATTTATTAAACCAAAACCTGTTGCCATCGAGTTGATTGTGGCTCATAGTGACCCTACAGGACAGAGAAGAACTGCCCCATAGGGTTTCTAAGGACTGGCTGGTGGATTTGAACTGCTAACCTTTTGGTTAGCAGCTATGGCTCTTAACCACTGAGCCACCAGGCCTCCACCAATTTATAAACTTTGGGTTTTTAACTCAAGTTCCAGTTCCTATAGGTTTTGAAAGAGAAATCAGGTTTTCCTATTCCTCTAACACTTTTGAGCGTATCAAACCAACAGATTTGAAGGTCTAGGTGTTTTAACAACTAAAGACTTCAACCAAGCTCTGTGGGAGTGGAGACTTTCGAGCTGATTCATTCATGTGCTCCTTTCTGGACACAATGGTTGGCCTCCTCTTCTGGACATCTTTGTAATTAGAGACAGTGGAACTAAAGCAGAGGAGCCTAACGCTCCTACTGTGTGTTCCACACCAGCATCCAAGAGCTTTAAAGACCCCCCAACGCCTTGTTGGACCTTAAGTTTATTTTCCCTGGATTGTTTTTCCCTATCACAGAATGACTTTCGAGGCTAACATTCTCCCCCACCATTTTAAACGGTCTTATTACAGATTCTCTAGACATTTTCTTTGAAAGTGGCCAGGGTGGCCTAAGTGTGTCTTCCAAATGCCCCACCTTCTGCATGATGCCCTTCTCATAATAGTAACGTAGAGAACGGCTGAGCTTGTCGTAGTTCATGGCTGGCCGGTTCTTCTGGATGCCCCAACGCCGAGCAACCTGAAGAGACGGGAAAGCAGAGAGCGATGGAAACACATTTCCTGCCTCGTGGTTTGCTCTGAGTCCCATTGACTGGGCTTTGGTCAATGTCCCGTTTCCCTGACCTGGAAGGCAAAGGGCTTAATTCTCTCAAGACCAAGCATTCAGCAAAGGTGATGATGCAGTTACAACCGCTAGGGGGTGAGACCTAGAGGCAGAAGAATCCCAGCACTTTAAGATTGCGGAGGGCTTGGCTAACGTCCCAGAGGAAGCAGGCTCTCTCCTGTTTCTTCACATATGAATTATTGACCAATACCCATAGCCCATTAGCATGTTGCCATTAAGTGCTATGGTTTCTGTAGCAGTCAATAAGGAATAATTAGAATGGTCATTCCTGGAACATTAGAAACTCGCTAGTGAGTTGCTAATGGGTGAGCAGAGCAAAAGTTCAATTCTAATAAGATTGGAGAGGGGCTGGGAGATGTTTACTTATTGCAGCTTTTGGAGTAAGGGGGGATCAGATCACTTCAGCCTGCTGCCATCCAATCCCCTGCTCCCAGCAGACTTGCAGAATGGACACTAAAGCACGTAGCACCATTATCCACTTAATGAAAAATTAACAGGGCTTCCCAAACAGTTCTGAAGTGCCTAATATCCAGCCCAGCCCACCTGAGGTGCAGTGATGGGGAGATGTAATTGGAGCTTTGGGCCGAGAAATCTTGTCGCAGGAAAACTTCCTAGTAGGGTTAGCCGATTATCAGAGCAGCCAAGCAATTTCTGTCCTCAAGTATCTCAACATCAAAAATCCTACATATAAGGACGACCGTCAAGGAAGGAGAAGAACAACTTTGGAAATGCGAGTCTCCTCCGAGGTCTTCAGATGTATGCAAGTCAGGAGCCATGTTTTGAACATTTTAGGGATGTTTTGGAAACTTCTTTTTTTAAAAACACAATAACTACTTTCTTTTGATCTTTTAAAAACCAAATGTTAAACATGCAGCAGGAAGTGGGGAGACTGCCAGAGGACAAGTGGATCCTAAAGCAGCACTTCACTTAAAGTATTTGGGCGGAAAAAAAGGAACATCTCCTGAATTCAGGACTCTAAAATCACCTTAATAAATACCAGAAATAGTCAGTGAGGAAGAATAGATCTGTCCTGATCACGTTACAATAATCCAATAGCCAGGATTCATCTCTGCCTTGCAAAAACACCCCTCAATTTCCATCCGTTAGCTTCATGCCTCCGTGGGACCCACGATCCCCCAGGCCTCCCCTTTCGCCATAAGGCACCCATTCCACTCTACCTTCAAACTAGCCAGAAGGGCAAAATGTACAAAACAAAACAAATCCTGCTACCAACGGAAAACAGTAGTAAGAAGGGAAATCTGTTAAAGCAGTCGATACCTGCCCTTCCTCATGGCTGAAAAGCAAGTCCACTCCATGAGACTGTACTTTAATGGCTATCAGCCACAAGTGACGCAGGGAACTTGAAAGGAAACCCCGCCTCCCTCGTTTTACTCTGCGCCATGGTGGAGAACAACTCTGGAATATTCTCAACTTCAGTCGTGACCCTTTTTTGCGCTCACTTGCATATGCGGCAGCTAGCTGGACAGTGGTTTTGCATATGCACAGATTTTCAAGTTGCTCTGGTAGCCATAGTGACTGACTCATCCTCTGGCGCCAAAGTCCTCTGAGTCCGTAGCCCTCTCCAGGGCTGCGCCTTCTACAGTATGGCGTGATGCGGCACAGCTCCGCAGCAGCTGGAAATGAGGGCTGTCCCCTTTTTTGGGGGGTGGGAGGCAGGCAAGAGCTTGTTACTGCTCTTTCTTTTCATCTTTCTCATTAGTTACTGTAATAGCACACATCCAAGGACTGAGGCTGAAGGGGTTAAACCACACACATCTCTCTTCCTCCCCTTTACAGGGAGCGCAGAGAGCAGCTCTCGCGAGCAGCCCATCCTTTTAAACCTCCCCATGGCATCAGTTATCTGCCACATGTTCAACAAACAACCCTACCCCCAAAATATTCATTAATGCAGATTCACAGTTAAAATGGCTCCAGATTAAAGCCGAGTCAGTCATAATTGAGAGGGTGCTAAGCTGGATGACTATCAAAAGACATTTGATTAGGGGGCCTGCCAAAACGCAGTTCTAAAACCACAATTTCCATGCACAGTGTAATGGATATTATGGATAATTACCCAGAGTGCACTATTCAGCCACACAGCTGCCTACAATTACGTCCCAAACAGCTTCCTCCTCCGCTTCACCCTTCAAGCGCCCCACATGACGACTCTAAGCTTAGAGTGTTTTCGAGGGGCTGGTATCTTCCTGAGATTAACAGGGGTAGGTAGGGACCCCAGAGTTGTACAAGGAGCAGTAGGGGAAAGACTCCACAACCATGTATTCGAGGTCAAAGCGCGCATGTGGAACGGAACGGTCCTGGCTTAAGGGAAGGGAATGGTCAGAGCAGATGGAATGCTTGGGACGCAAGTTGGGGTGGAAAGAAGCACTTCCTGAAGAAACAAAGCTGCCCAATCAGCACAGGGAGGCTCAAGGTCACTGCAGGCCTCTCACCGGACTCGGCTGCTAGGCATTTATGAGCATTCTGAATTAATGTGAGTTTCTTTATTAAGTAAGAAAGCCGGGGCCCTTTGCCATCTGTTCATCATTTTCTTTACCACTGGTAGGAAAGCAGAAGATTCAATAACAGCTTTACAAAGGGTCATAACCAGGTTTACCTGCAGCTGTACAGCCTGTGCTTAGGCCCGAGGCGGCGGCAATAAAGTAATAAAAGCTCTTGTTTGTGAAACGAGATATCAGTAAGGGCTACCCACACGACAGACCTACTTTCAGAAAGCCTCGGACATGCTTTCCCCAAGCCTCATCTAAACCAGACCACGTTATTAGGAAAGGAAGTGAGAGGAAAGGGCCGACGTGGGCTAGAGGGCTCTACTGCTACATGACTGGGTGCGAAAGAAATGCTTAGAAAAACAATGATACCAAACTCTGGCTTCGAAGGCAGACGGAGCCTTAACAGACACTGTTTACATATGAGATGCTGACATATTTCCACGTTCATGAATGATTCAAGACAGGGACTACCATACACATATCCTCTTTCACAACTGCCTTTAATAAGCCGTCCTTATTCTCCTGCCCATCAGGATTCCTCTTAAGTTTCCAATCCATACATTGTCCTCCTTTTCCCATCTTAACTCTTAGCCTGTTTCCTTCTTCCAAACCAAGAGCCAGGTTGTTACCTCTTGCTGCCAACCCCCATGCCCACTTATCCCCTCGGTGTGCTAGAGCAAGCCTGGACTTAATTGAACATCTAAGACTGCTGTTCTTCCTCAAACGCCTTCCGAGTGCGTTGTTCTCATTTCAGTCACACCCAACTCAACGATACCTTTTGCTCTGCTGGTTTAATATACGATGTCTAAGTACATGTTACCAAAAGAAGCATATGTCAGTTTCTCAGGGCAGTTATTTCTTCATAATCTATCTAAACTATAAATCAAATAAAAACTAAAAAATCAGCCCATTTAGATGTGCTAAACCAAGAACCTAATTTAATTTACTTTGTTCTGTGATGTTCAGGAAAGGGATTCTATGGTATATCTTCTCCACTGAAGAAGTGATATTGGTTCTCCATAGGCTTTCCTGCCAATAGTTTTGGGCAAACCGACAGTAACAATCCTTTTTTGTTTTTCCTATTAACAAAATAATGGAGGTTTGTGTCATCTCTGAGCTATTGTGATGCCACGTAGCACACTTTAAATGATGTAAGCTCATGAGATTGACCAACCTCTCAGAATCTCATTTCTCCGGGTTAGAGCCATTTGAGACAATCGGTGTGGTAGCTGCAGCCTGTAATATCTTACCAAAATATCACCTAACATGTTCACGTAGCTTCAGATATAGGCTACGACCTATGAGGGCTGAGGCCAAAGCTAGTCTGTATCACCAAAATACCGTTTGAAAAAGGCGTTCCAAGAGAGAAAGCCACCCTGTTTGGATGTAAGCTGTATTCATAGCCTCTCTCCCTGGATTCTGCAGAAGTGTTACAAATACTTCTTACGTATTCTACAGGGGAGAAGGCCTGCTTGTCCATATAGTGTAAACTGTCCTATTGACAGGAAGGGTACTGCCAAGTCACTGACTAGGCCAGAATGCAAATGAGAGCATAGTTAACACAGTAAAAAGTCTCAAGGGATATCTGAACAACCACCACCATCATCTTTATCATCTCAAAAATCTCCTGAGTCCAACACCCAGGGCTTTACCTCCTCAGGTTCTATCAGCTTGAACTCCATGCCTCGGCCTGTCCAGGCAATGAAGTGGGCATTGGCTGGGTCATCGAGAAGGGTGACCAGGAACTGCCACAGCTGTAGGGAACCTCGCCTCTGGTAAGGGGGCCCCTCTCGATACATCGTGGGCTCCTGTTTGACTTTGCCTGTTGGGGGCAAAGACACACATGCAATACTTCAGTCCCAAGTTTCTCAGGTAATTGGGGCAAAAAGGAGTTGTGAATGCCGATTCAATCATTTAACTTGGCAAGACTGATGGAGGTGCTCTGACATCTTTAACTCTCCAGCTTAGCAACAAAACGGGGCTACTTACCTTCCAGTCTCTCAGGCACCACACAAGTGTCGTCGAAGTACAACCGGGGATCTTTTTCATATGAAAAACCTGAAGGAGAATTAAAAAAGAAAGACCATGTTGCTTAACAAATTCTATCTGTGCTGTATTAAAACTATGGATTTAAGGATGACAGTGGTATTCTACCATTGCAGGCCCTAAGCCCTACTGCTGTATCTATGCCAGAATGAATTTTCAAGGACTTCAAAATGACTTAGGTGCTCACGGTGTGACAGTCACCTGAGCCTCGGTCCACAGCAGCATCAATTCCTGTGGTTAGAGCTAAGACAGCTAAGTACCTTCACATCTTGCTTATGAGATCTACATGGATCAGCGTTGCTGTGACTAAGCCTTTATATCTGAAAAGACATCTCATCTATTTCAGTTGTCCTAGTGGATGGATTTGGCTGATCTGTACATAGTCCCACCATTTTCCTTTTAGCTAATATTAATTTCAACCTTTCCTATAACTTGTCCAGACTACTCACATACCTCATCCAATTATGAAAGAACTTGAACTATAGAGAATGTTGCCAGAATGAATAAAGACTTGGGGCCGGTGAAGCATTGCTAAGAGCAGGAGGTTTAAGAGCAAGTTGGAGGTGGTATTACCACAGACACAGTGGGGGAAACTCGAGAGACTCTAGCAATAAAATGTCTTCATTTTATAGATAACAAAACAGAGGTCAAGAAAGGGGAACTGACTGGTCCAACGACACACGTAAGTGGAAATGAAAGGAAGGTAGAGCAAAGAGCTACAGGGTTTAGGAAAAGGAAGGACAACTCAACACTCTCAATCTATAAACCCTCAACACACATTCAGCGCTGACTGCCATGTCACCAGGCACACGGACAAGATCAGTGGTTCAAATCAAAGCCAGTTACCAGACAGCCTTAACGGGAACACATCCTTTCCCGTGGTCTAGCCCATTTCAGAGGTGTGGGGACTCCAGTGCACTCCTCTATCAATGTACTTCTCGGAAGAAAGGCCCATGAGCTCCTGCCTGATAAACAAAGCTTCCCTGTGCTTGGGTCTCTGGGCAATACACCTGGCTGTGCAGTACAGGTGTGTGCATGTCAGTTATGCAGCAGGGACAGTGGGGACAGGCAGGGAATGATGCTCTGCAATGAAGAGCTTTTCTCGGCCTTTGAGAGGGATTCGCTGTGACTTGAATAATCCCATGGGTAAAGGCGCCAAGAAATAATCAGTTGTTCTTTCTTTCTTCACAATCAGCCCAGACCAAGTAGCTTCTTGGCACGCCCAGCACCAAGGCCTGGGACTGGCAGAAGCACTGCCCAGCTTGGAGGACATGGATATCGTTTTGAGGTTTGTTTTACCCTTTTGGTTTCCTCAGCCCCAGGCACTATTTCTCTCTTTGTTGCTTAACTATATCGAGAGTAGTATATTTTATTGGCATTTATTTATTATTTAATCCAGTAAATATTTATGCTAGGCACTGTGCTAGAAGGAGATAGCAAGGGGAATACAGAGCCAGACCTTGTTCTCACGGAGCTTACATCCCTGCTAGAGGAGACAGACAGCAGACTAGGAAGAGAAAGAAATGAAATGTGGTGCAGCATGGAAGTGTGAGTGCAGGCCTCCAGGAGCTGGGTGACGGTGAACACGTTAATTAATCTCATCTGAAAACTGTGGAGGAGCCCTGGTGGTGCAGTGGTTAAGAGCTCGGCTGCTAACCAAAAGGTCGGCAGTTCAAATCCGTCAGCTGCTCCTTGGAAACCCTATGGGGCAGTTCTGCTCTGTCCTCTAGGGCCGCTATGAGTCGGAATTGACTCGACGGCAACAAGTTTGGTTTTTTGGTGGCAAACTGGGGATGGTAATAATTCCTAACTTATAGGGCTGTTGTGAAAATTAAATGAGTTAATACACAGAGCGCTAAGGGTAGCTCCTGGTACAAAAGTGCGTAATAAATGGTAGTTAAAAAGTAAACACAGTAACTGCACACTATGTCAGGTACTATAAAAAAGGTTTCACGTGAAGAATGTGAGAACTTTATTATCCTCTATCACAGACTCTAGAATGCTCCTCAGAAGCAAGGATGGCAAGACTTCGTTTCACATACTTTGGACATGTTATTAGGAGGGACCAGTCCCTGGAGAACGACATCATGCTTGGTAAAGTAGAGGGTCAGCGAAAAAGAGGAAGACCCTCAACGAGATGGACTGACACAGCGGCTGCAACAACGGGCTCAAGAATAACAACGGTTGCGAGGATGGTGCAGGACCGGGCAGTGTTTCCTTCTGTTGTACATAAGGTTGCTCTGAGTTGGAACCGACTCAATGGCACCTAACAACAACATCATAGATTCTAGATTCTTTGAGGATAAGGGCCATGTCGTGAATATTTTAGTATCCTCAAAATACCTGACACGTAATAAGCGCTCAATAAATATTGGAATAAATATGAGAAATTCTATAATCTCCACTTTAAAAATATTTAATACAATGTTATCTTTCAATCAGGGATTTAGTGACTCCTACGATATATTTACTTTCCAATTTGGTACTAGGAAACAGTCTGCCTTTTATGACAAGTTGGTATACTTTATGTTATCAATAAGAACGACATAATTCATCACGCTCCACGCTTTTGCCTTTGGCTAACAGGAAGCTATATATTTCCCAACCCTCCATATGGGTTTTGATATTCCAGTGATATTTTAATGGCCTTATTATAAAGTCTTTATAAATGAACTACTTCAAAGTTTACACCTGTCGAATGTGCCAGGGTATTTTTTTAGAGCTTTTCTTCCTCTAAGGTAAGGATACCACGTTCACAGTACATAAGAAAAAAAAAAAAAGTAAATCTAGATTAAATTCTAGGCTTGGTTTTTCAAACCCAGTCAGATGAAGGACTGCCTATGGAGTATCGTTTGGGTGCATTTTGTGGCTTTTAGCCATTGCCCCGTGTGGCTCTCTGAAACATCTGGAAGATGCTGTTGGTTGAAGTGAAATTTAAGTCGTTGAATTTGCAGCAGCACTTGCATCAGTGTGACCACAACCATCTAATCACTCACAGAAAGGTGGCAGGAAGGAAGAACCTGTTTGAGGGGCAAAGTGGAAATGAAAGATTCAAAACCACATGTAAGGATTCCAGGTGAACGTTCCAGGCAGGATGGCTAGCTTAGCAATCACAGATGCCAACCAGAAACGCTTGTTTTCGTGAACTGTTTGACAGGCATCTGTAGTCAAGCCTGTGTAAGAAGGATAGAACACCATGTCAGGGTAATTTAGAGCAATTAAGACTGCTGGTCTCTTTGAAACCGACTTCTTCCATGTGTGTGGGGCCCGGGGAAGGAATGGGAAAGAGTTGGCAAAGAACACACAAGCTCGCCAGATATTCTGTGTATAGTAAGCAACCCAGTGCCTTACTAAAAATATTTCCTTTAAGAGCATGCTCTTTGCTAAATGTTGTAATTATGCAAAATGCTTCCCTCCCTCTTTCTCCCCCGCTCTCCCCCCTAATTTGCCTGCTGCAGACATCAACTGCTGCATAGAAACATTCAGGAACCTGGAAGAGAGCCCCACACAGCTGTGCCTGTCACAGTCAGTGGCCCAGTAGATGGCCCTTCCTTTCCAGGGCTGGACATCCAAAAATGTCACCAAGCGTCCAGTGCAACCACACCTGATCTCCCGTCTAACCAAGTCAGTGGGAAGCAGCCCCCCACAGAAGCCACTGCTGGGAACTCACCACCTAGCAAAAGCAACCACGCTTCATGGTGCCGCCTGATCAGCTCTTTCCCCTTCCTCTCCAACTCCAGAGAGCAGAGTTCCCAGCCTTGGGTGCACACTGGAATCACCCAGAAAGCTGTGAAAACTCCTGGAGCCTGGGTCCCACCTCAGAATTTCTGATTCAGTTGCTCTGGAGTGAAGCCTGGACACCGGGATGTCTAAAAGCTCCCCAGGTGATGGTGACGCGCAGCCAGAGTTGAGACTCACTACTCTGAGCAGCAGTTCTCCAACTTGAGCTGCATGAGAATCTCCTGGAGGGCTCGTAACACACAGATTGCTGGGCTCTGCTTCCAGGGTGAGGAGCCCTAGTGACACAGTGGTTAAAGCAGTCGGCTGCCAACCAAAAGGTCTGCAGTTCGAACCTACCAGCCTCCCTGTGGGAGACAGTTGTAGCGGTCTGCTTCTGTAAAGATTAGAGCCTTGGCAACCCAGTGGAGCAGTTCTACTCTGCCTTATAAGGTTGCTATGAGTCGGAATTGACTCAACAGCAACGAGTTTTGGTTTTCCGACTCCCAGAGTTTTTGGTTCAGTAGGGTTGAGGTCGGTCCTGAACATTTGCATTTGCAACAAGTCTCAGGTGAAGCTGATGCCACCTGTTTGCGGAATCACTGCTCTGGACATTCACGGAGAGATGTATATGACAGAAGACGTAACTTCTGGGGAATGTGTCCTAAAAAATGTCTTCCCTATTTCAATGCTCAGAAGGGCAACCCCAATCCTACCATCTAAAGTCGTGTCTTTGCCCATAAGGGTAGCTCCAAAGTTCTGCACCTACTTCTCGAGGCCTTTCATGCCCCTCAACTTCATCTCAGTCCCCAACAGCGTTCCTCTCTCCACCAGCTGAGCCAACAGTCCCTTCGTGCAGGAGCTGCTCAGCAAAGCTCCTTCCAGCTCTAGCCACGGATTACCTGCCCTCACAAAAGGCCTCCTCCTTCCTCCTTTTTTTTCTTTGAAGAAACCCTAAATTTTAAAAATCTGTGACAAGCACGAAAAACAAACCACCAACACACACAAGCTGGCCCTCCCAAAGCTGGCAGCGGACACCTTCAAAATGTCACCTCACCTTGCGCCCAGAAATCTTACCTTCAGGAGTTCATCCTCAAGAATTAATCAAAGGAGAGTGTGTGAAATTTAGCTCGATGGATGTCCACCTCAGTTTGGTTTATTTTGGGAATAACGTTACCTATATTTTCAGCAACAGGCGATCAGCTAAGTGCTTACCCATGCAACGGCTACTGGACAGCCACTGAACAGGTAATTGGAGAGGACTGCTGGATGCTATGAGGTCACTGGCTGTAAAATGTGCAGGAGGTGAAGGGTGCTGGGTGCTGGAGCCACAGGACTTAGCTCTGGCTTCCTAGCCGTGTAGCCTTTGGCAAATCTTTGACCTGAGTCTTTGTGTCCTCATGCTATGGGATAACAGGAATATCCGTCTTATAGGACTTCTATAAGGATTAACTGGCTTACATTAATGCCTACAAAGTACTTGGAAGAGTGTTTTCCACATAGTAAGTGCTCAGTTTGTTAACAACTATTATCAAAAGAAAAAACAGACTAACAATAGGTCCTGTATGATTTTTACGATTATACACTTACGTATACACAGAAAAAACTGTAAGACTATATAGCAAAATGTTCACATCACCTCCAGACAGTAAGCTTGCAGTTTCATTTTTTTGCTTATCTGTATTTTCTAAATTTTGTGCAACGAATATTTGTTTGTGATAAGAATAAGTTGTGAAAGTTTACATTTTAAACAAAACTAGCTCAAAAGCAAGTTCCTCCCCCCTCCAAAAAAAGATGTGAGATTCTAGCCCTATTCTGACCACTTCCTTGAAGCTATATCCTGCACAACACTTAGGCATCTTACTTGTTCTAAATTACTTTTGCCCCAATTAGTAGGTCAGTGCTAATGAAGGCAAAGCCATAGGTTCAAGGCTGGCCACCGTCCGTTTGCCTCATGACAGTGAGATTATCCTGAGACCTGCTAAATTAGTTAGTCCCAAAGGGACTGGGCATAAAATTAGGAAACTCTGACACGGAAACATCATCTTCACACAAATAAATGTCAGGATATGTGATGACCCAAGCTTGTGGGTAAATTGTTTTATATGTGTTCTCAGACGTTTCTCCTCTGAGGCATTTTTAATCTATTCAATTAGACAACATTTCTTTTGTGTCCTTCTACAGAGTTCTGTATATAATATACCTCTGCAGAGTCTCATCAACCTCACCCCTCCCTACAGCTCACCTCTTTTGTCAGCCACCTTCCCTCCCAAGTTCAGCCTAAGAACACCGCAGATTTCCCTCCCGTTTTAAAAAGAAACACCCACTTACCATATGATAATAATTACAATAGAGAGTTATCCAACCAAACATCCAAACCAAGTAAAAGGTAGAAAACACATTTAAAGACTCTCTTCTGAAACGTCCCTGACCTGTATAAGATCACCTTCACTGACATAACTCCCAGGTTCCTAAACTGGCTGATGGTAACATATACAGCTAGATAACCTCCTTGTCCGAAAACGGAGAAACCAGATTGGTTCATTTTTCCTTCAGATCATCCCGTGAGCTCTCGAAGGTTAGGGTCATTACTATTCATAATGATGGCAGCCCTCAGTGCTTATTAGGACTGTGCCTCAAATTCTTGGTACGAAATAAATCAAGATTACGATTAATTAGCCCTCATATTCATGAGCTATGGAAGGCTTAACCAATGACCTCAAATCTTAGCTTGGAAATTGAGCAGTTTTAAGCTTCCTTGAGTAATTGGAGCCCTGATGGTGTAGTGGTTAAGAGCTCAGCTGCTAATCAAAAGGCCGGCAGTTTGAATCCACTAGCTGCTCCTTGGAAACCCACGGGGGCAGTTCTACTCTGTCCTATAGGGTCGCAGTGAGTCAGAACTGACTCGACAGCAATGGCTTTATGGGTTTTGGAGTATTATTAAAAAACAAAAAACACTCCTTACCCTCATGGCTGCTGGAGAAATAGCCCCCTCTCAAGTAGGACTGGCAGTTAGGCACTTCTGAAAGGAAAACACAGACGGACACACCCTGGTCAGTAGTTCTGTGGTGGAATTCCTCACACGGTTTAACTGAAGCTCTGCAGTAAAGCCCTAACCCGTCTCCTGCTCCAGGATCATGTCTTCTCGGCCTTGTCCTGGGAAAGAGGCACCACCCAACAGGCAACAGTGGAAACACACTATGGCCTACATCTGAAACTAAGAACTCCAAATCAAGGGCCCGGGGAGGGAAAAAGGATGCCTCACTCTCATATCCCACTCACTGAGAAATTAGTTAACCACCATATCTGGTGAAAGAAGTAATGGGAGAAAGGAAATTGGTTTTCAAAAGACCAAGTCTGGCCTCCTGCCCACACTGACTCAGGAGCTCTGAGGTTGGTAGGGGGAGGAGGATTGCTCTAGATCTTTCTCAATCTGCTCTCCTCTACTGCTGATGGTCTCATCCAATTCTGCTCCAAGAGGTGAAGGTATTTTTAGACCAAAGAGATTAGGGAGTTTGAAGTTATGAAGCCAAGACAAGAACTGGCAGGGCTGGGGAATTTTTAGTTTGGCAAGTACATTTTTGCCATGTTGGGGCCGTTAAATTGAAACCAAATCACACTCAAGAGAGCTCTTCTTCAGGCATATTGTCAAGGTGTCCGTCAAGAGAAAAGACAATGAGTTGAGTTGTGCCCATATGGGCTGAGCCTTCACCCTGGGAAGGCCACTCAGATCCAAGAGTTACAGATAGATATATTTACATCTGCTGAGAGTCTTGTTTTAAGGGAGTGGGGTGGAGTGAGAGAAACCTGCCAGGACAGATGAAAATGCCAATCCCAAAAGAAAAATACTGCTAGCCACGCATGCTCCTGAGAAAAATACAGCAGAGCTGAAGGAAGAATGCCAGTGGAAAGTTTACAAGCTATTGATACCGGAACACTGGGTAATTTTTCTGCCATAATTGTCTCTCCTTCTGTTGACCTCCCCAGCCTTTCCTATATCAATTTCTGCCTGTTATCTCAGAGAAGGTCAAAAGCAAATTCTATACCCCATTCCATTCGTAACAGCCAGTTAAAGTACACACTGCCCGCCCTGCCCAGGATCTTCAAGAAAAGCACACAGGAAAAGGTCGAAAACCTACCAAACGCCCTCAAATCCCCTTAGCACCAACTGTGGGAAGAAAAAATGCAAGAGTGTATTTCTGAAAGGGGAAACGAGGAGGAAGAAACGGCTTCTAAATGTGCGAGCTGCAAAATTCCAACTCTCCTTTCCCCTACCGAGTGGTCTCATTTAATGTGGCTGGCTGGTGGCACAGTGGTTAAAGTGCTCGGCTACTAACCCAAAGGCCAGGGGTTTGAACCCATCAGCCGCTCCGCAGGAGAAAGATGTGACTGTCTGCTTCCATAAAGATTTACAGCCGTGGAAACCCTATGGAGCAGTTCCACTCTGTCCTGTAGGGTTGCCATGAGTCAGAATCAACTCGACGGCTGTGGGGTTTTTTTTTGGCCTATAAAGGATAGGTAGGCAGTGAATGGGGTAGGCGTTAGGGGTCATCCAAGTACAGTTAAACTTTGCGATACGCTTAATTAAGTTCCTAGACAAGAGGTATCCCATAACCAAGCAATAAATGCCCTAACATGTTATACCTCTCCCTGTGTATACCAGCAGCTGCCGATGAACACGGGAACTTTCCCAGTCAAAAGCATTGCAGTAGAGCAGTTATGCCATCAAGCAACCAAAAGGACAGCCCTTCCCAATGGTATACCCAGTACCCCATACTCGTTGCCGTTGAGTAGATTCCGACACACAGCGACCCTACAGGGCAGAGTAGAACTGCCCCATAGGGTTTCCAAGGAGCAGCTGGTGGATTTGAACTGTCGATCTTTTGGTTAACAGCCGAGCTCTTAACCACTGTGCCACCAGGACTCCCAGTATCCCATACAGCCGTGAATTACCAAGTGCTTTCCCAAAAGACCATTCATTTCAAGAAGAGAAGTCATCACGCCCTACGTGTGGACTCTCTTCCTCGTATTTGAGACTTTAGTGGGATTTGTTGTACTCAATAAGAAGGCCACAAAACTGGGGACAGGACTAAAAAGCTGAAATGATATGCCCCGTGTCCAGTGGCCCTAAGGTTATTAGACCTTACAAAGGGCACCACCAAGATTAGACCCCAGCAAGCTTCAGGCTTGGGCTCAGAGGTGTACCTTGTGCCACCACTGAATGCCTGCTGCACTCCCTACTATGTGTATGGCTCTTCTGCTGTGCTTTGTTCACTTATGCATAGTAAAACATGTCTGCTTTCCTATGTGATGGACTCTTTAAGAGACATTCTTAACAAACTATCCCCCAAAGCCCTGCACATGGAAAACACTCAATAAGGATCAGACAGATGAACGAGAGAATGAAGAAACGAATGGCTCGACTTTATGCTAACCTGAATCAACGCAGTAATCCCGGGGCTCCTGCTTGATTCCCACTGGTGACTGGAACCCGTGTGCTGGGGGGCCCGGCATGCCTGGGACCCCGTGTTCATAGAGCGGGTCGTGGTATTCCTGTTTGAATCCCTGAGGGGGCGGGGGAGCTGCAGGGACAATGGGTTCTGACATTTGCCGATGGTAACTGGGACGACTGTCTCCAGGAAGTCCTGACTGAGGGGGGAAGGGGTGGCAGGGTTCAGACAGTTGTCTCTGAAATCTGTAAGAAGAAAGAAGTTATATTGTTTAACAGGAATATGATGAACACCTACTGTGATTTAGCACTGGGGACTAGAAGTTCAGAGTAATGAAATTATTTGTAGAGTACTTATTCTTTTTTTTTTTTTTTGCAAAGTACTGAAGTACTTATTAACGCTTATTTCTGGACATTTTGTTCCCTCTTCCCAAAATTATAAAGCACATTTCAATCGTCTTAAGGGAGTGGTGAAAAAGCAATCAAAGCAGTGACATGGTGGCCTCTCACTTTCCATACATATTTATTTCATGCACGGCCGAGTTATATCGTTGGGCCAAGTTAAGTATCTGAATATATAACAATAATTAATTTCAAGCAGCACTAACATATACATATATGTCTGTTCACTAGCTCATTCATTCTCTCACCTGTAGATAGGATGAGTTTAAATATCAAAGAATATAATCAGTTAGAAAATGTAGTAAAAAAAAAAAAAAAAAGCCCATTCACAATAGCAATTAAAACCATAAAATCCTTGAGATTAATAAAAAAATGTGTAGCTATATAAGAATAAAATCTTATAACTGTTCTCTGTGGAACAGAAAGAAGATTGTAAAGAGAAAAACTGGACATCACAAATACTCAGGACGTTGAGATTGTTGATTCTCTGGAAACTATTCTGTAAAAGCAATGCCTTCCCAACCAATTTGACAAAATTATTCTAGATTTCATCTAAAAGATCAATTTCTGAAAAGAATTAATGACCTAAGAGACAGGTATTGACACATATTGTACAACTACAGTAACTAAAACAGTTAATACAAGAAATGAAAGCTAGATAGATCAAAGGAATTGAATGGAAAGGAAAAAATCGGTGAGTTCATTCCAACATTTAATATAAGGTTAGCCTTTCAAATCAGTGGGGGGAAGTGGCAGACCCCTTTTTTACATCACATGCCAAAATAAATTTCATATGGATTAAACATTTAAATGTAAAGAGCGAAACCATAATACTAATGTAAATATATCTGATAAATTACCTAACCACGCGTGAGGGAAACCCTTTCTAAGCATTAGGAGAACTAACAGCAGCAATCATTGAGACATAAATTAGACATTTCTGTTAGCCAAAAAAGGCCAGGAACAAAACCAAAAGAAAAGCGACAAGCAGGAGAAAAAAATCTGTTAACAGTCAAAAATACCTGAGACAAAACCAAAAGAAAACAAACCAAGGAAAACCCTCTGACAGGTATTTCCAGAGAATCAACGTGAGTATTGCTGACATAAAGAGCTCTTCCAAAATCGGTAAGAAATGAACCCAAACCAGCCAAACCCAACCCATGGCCGTCAAGTCGATTCCGACTCATAGCGACCCTGCGAGACAGAGTAGAACTGCCCCATAGGGTTTCCAAGGAGTGCCTGGTGGATTCGAACTGCAGACCTTTCGGTTTACAGCCCAGCTCTTAACCACTGTGCCGCCAGGGCTCCAAGAAATGAACATCCCAATAGAAAAAACAGGTAAGAGGCATAAACAGGGAAGTCACTAAAGAAGAAATACGAATGGTCATAAACAAATAAACAAAAAGTTCAGCTTCATTAAAAAAAAAAAAAAAACCCGTGGCCGTCAAGTCGATTCCGACTCATAGCGACCCTATAAGATGGAGTAGAACTGCCCTATAGAGTTTCCAAGGAACAGCTGGTGGATTCGAACTGCCGACCCTTTGGTTAGCAGCCATAGCACTGAACCACTAGGCCACCAGGGTTTCATTAGTAATCAACAAGTGCAAAATAAAGAGAGAAACATTTTTTCCTGATAACTTGGAGGATGAGCAGGCAGCTTATAATTCTGTGCTTGGCACATTGAAAACATTGAAATCATGGGTATGGTTAGATACAGCTACAAAGATGGTCACCAGCTCCAATGTGTAACAAGGGAACTGGATAAGTACACTGTGATATAGCCATTTTGTTGAAAGCAATCATTATATATAATGTGATATACTAATACATAAAGTGTTTCTGATATATTTTAAGAAAGGCAGGTTGCTAAACAGTACCTAGAACATCAAATTTTTGCAAAAAAAAAAAAAAGTATTTCAGGCATCATACAAAACCCTGGAAAGATTTATAAACCTCAATGTTAACAATACTTATCTTTGGTGGTTATGATTTTAGGTGATTATTCTTTTTTGCTCATTTACAGTTGAATAATGGATATGTATTATTTTTATAACAAGCCAGAACAAAGAAAGTTTTCTGTTATTGTTATTAATCAATCGAGTATCATTAATGTCCTTTAGCTGTAAGACATTCCAGCTGTGTGCCAGCCGCCCTTTCCTTGTTGGGCAGGCGGAGAGGTAGAAGGGAAAGCCTGAGACGCTAAGTGACACCACTCACTCACTGAATGACCCAGGCAAATTTGCTCGGCTTCAGTTTCCTCATCTGTCACACTGGGACATTATCTATTCTTCAGAATGCTAGTGGAGCGAGGAAAGATGAAATAAAATCACGTCTACAAGGCATAGTTTCTGCCACAGCTGGGATGTTCTGCAGATAAAGACTAATTCTCCACAGACTGTGTGGTAGGCTCTAGAAGGGTGGGTATGCAGGTTAGAGATCAGTGACCCCTCAAGACCGTAAGGCCTGAATCCATGAATGACTTGAGTGCCCACTATGCATCAGGCACTAATCTATGTGCATAAAGCAAAGCATTTGTGAACATATACCTCCAGGTAGAAAGCTGAAGCCAGGAAAAAAAAGGATTTAGAACAACTAACTTCAATGAGTTATTTTTTAATCAACAATATAATCCTGTAATACTACAGCCTTACTCTCTACTTTTAGCGTGGATCCTATTAATAGTTTTTAATCAAACGATGTGAATTTGATTAGAATCAATCTGTGGCAACAGGTGGCCAACAGATCTCTAGAACATCAAGATTTAAAATCTTAAACTGAAGAGATTTTACGCGCAGATAAAACAGTTTCGGTCAGGGCGTAGCATATTCTGTGAGTGTCTTTATCTCCAAAAGCAGCAGAGTAAGATAATTTTATAACTGAACAATTTTACACATACTCATCCTTTTACATCAGGCAACAAGAGTCTCAGAATCTACCTAGTCAATGTCTTAAACAAGTTTTACAAACTATAGGAGCTTCATTAAGTTGAGAGTTTTGCACTACAGTTTAACTTCAGCAGGAATGCGACGTTCAAGGTTGCTGTTACTTAACGAAATTTTTCAGTGGTCTTTGAGGAAGGGTAAATTTGACATTCAGGCTTCGCCTGATGTTTACAGTATGAGTACCGGAACCCACCAGCTACTTCATGGGAGAAAGATGCGGCCGTCTGCTCCTGTAAAGATTACAGCCTTGGAAATCCTATGGACAGTTCTACTCTGTCGTATAGGGTTGCTATGCTTTGGAATTGATTTGACGGCAAGGAGTTTGGGTTTTTATAAGCTGCAAAACTGAAGAGAATTCTGAAGCCGTGGGCAGAAAAGGCAAAGATATTCTTAAGGCTTTATGTTTACAAAGTGCCCAAAACTTATGCTACTTGGAAAGAACGGTCACAAGGGGAGACATCCTCCATTTTCCCTCCCCCACCCCCTCTGCCGCCATCTTGGCAGGTCAAAAGTGACCTCCATAGCTCCTTTGATGACTCTGAGATAGATGGTCTGTACCGCTTAGCTGTGTAACCAGAACCTCCGCAGCTGGCAGGCCCATCACTCCTCTTCCGCTCCGTGCTCATCTCACCTTCCAGAGTGAAACTCTAGAGTCGGCCTGGTACGGCCCCTTCAGGAAAAGGTACTCTCATATGGGCACCAGCCAGCACCCTCCATTCCCTCCCTCAAGCATAACTTGAACGATGCCTGAAGTTTAGAGTTCTGTGATCCGCAGGAAAGATCCTATAATTGGGATTGTTCAGTACTGGTTGTTTTTGAGGGAGTGGGATGGCAAAGGGGATCTTAGGGATACCAACCCAACCCAAACCAAATCCACTGCCATCGAGTCCACTCCGACTTATGGTGACCCAGTAAGACAGAGCAGATCTGCCCCAAGACTGTAAATCTTTACGGAAGCAGGCTGCCACATCTTTCTCCTGTGGAGTGACTGGTGGGTTCAAACTGCTGACCTTTTGGTTAGCAGCTGAGCACTTAACCACTGCACCACCAGAGCTCCTTTGATCTTAGGCGCAGGTCGTAAAATCAACATATTTGGAAGAAAGATTTTCTCAGCGCTCAGTGCTGATGATGGCTTTATTTGCAGAGATTAGTAAAGTAATGCCAGTTCTTGTTGTCCTCAAAATACATTCCATGAACTTTACTCACTGACCTTCATTTGAACCCCCTTCCCCTCTCCACAATCCTTTTGAAGTGTCTAAGAATGTGTTGTATATATAATACAGCTATGACAAAGATGCCTCTTATTTACTGAGGCAGGCAATCATTTTCAACGGGACAGCAGCTCAGCTTCTACAAACTTCTTCCTCTCTCTAAGCCCCGTCCCTTTTTTCCACCCCCACCAATTATCCCCACAGAGTTCATGCCATAATGGTGAGCAAAAGGAGACTTCTGACTACTGATGATGCCTAAATTCAGTAGGTTACAGATTAAGGCTTCTTCAGTGCTGGTTTATTTAAAGAACCAGCTATTTATTTATTTGTCATATTTATATAGTGCCTTTCCTCCAAACAGCTCACCCACGCTACCAACATTTGGTTTACGTTATGAAAGCCGTTAGATGCTTTTCCTGCATTTCCTTTTCGGTTCCTGCTGCCAAGACACAGAGTAAACACCACACTTACAGGAGAAAAGTGTGGATCTGATGAAAGCTACGCAGTGGCCATGGGTGCCAGGTGAAAAAATGACGGTTCAGAGGCCAGCTAGAACATAAAACCCACACCATGCTCATAGTATTTCTGGGAAGGCTAAGAAGAAGATGGAAATAGAGAAAAGCACAGCTGAATAAGAGGCCCTGGCTATGGACTCACAATATCCTCGGCTGAAACCCAACCTTGACTATTTACTAGCTATGAGACCTTGGGCACGTCCCATTACTGCTCTGAGACTCAGTTTCCTCATTGGTAAAATGATGGCAACCAAAATCCCCGTCCCAAAGGTGTGTTGTAAAGATTACATAAGGTGATGCATGTAATGGAGCCCAGCACGCTGGTAATTTTCCATACACATTACCTTCAAACACCACCATCAACTTCCCCACCTCCTCCCTCCCCAACATATGAAGTACACCAGACATGTGAAACTCAGAAGCCATGCAAATACAAGGGAAAATCTTAAGGAACTGGGAGAAGACCAAGACACACACTGAAATTAAAAGAGCCCACTAGTTGTCTGCACAATATCCATTCTCCTTTCTCACTAAGAGAATGCTGATTTTATTCTGGGTGGCACCCAATTCAGTGTTTATTTTCCTGCCATGTAACCAAGAGCTAGACACTGTTACAAAACAATACCCACACACTGCCCCTAAAAACACATCAAAGAACTCTGAAACAACGCCCAGGGCTCTGCGAGGCCATTCAATGCTGCTTAGATCAAACCAGCCCAAATAAACTGTGATAAAACATTAAAGGTGAGGAACAAAGTATTTCCTTTCAAGGTCAAGATATTTGTCTGATTTCTTAAGATCAAATATGGGAGGAGAAAGGTGATGCAAATATAACACGACCCCAGGATATTAGATGACAAAAGTAGCAGTTTTACGTATACAGTAGTCTGACGATGAAGAGAAAAGATTAGGGATAAGAGGGGCTTTAAATTTTAAAAACTTAACATTAAACAATGAAGCAATTGAAGATTCCTTTAGTACAGTTTTCTTTATGGAAAATGAAAGTGATTTTTAAACAGTAAAACTGTCATAGAAGCTAACATTTACGGTGCACTTCCTCTATGCCAGTATTATTTCATTTAATCCATTCAGTGACTCTGTGTGGTAAGTACTGCTAGTCGCCCATTTTCAGATGAGGAAACCAAAGCTTAGAGAAGTTAACTATCTGTCTGAGGTAACACAGACACATAGTAAGTAGCAGAGTTGGGATTCAACCCCAGGTCTGTTAGTCTGTCCAACTCTAGAGCCACCAGCCAATGCAGTTTCTGTAATTGTTTCAATAACCACTTAAAAATATTCACTTGATGACATTTAAATTAAAATCATAATCTAGACAAGTAGAAAGCCCCCATATGTTGGAAATTAAGAACTGTATTTTCAAAGAATTCAAGGGTCAAAAAGGAATCATAATAGAAAGCATTTGGAACTGAATTTTAAAAAAATTACCACAAATCAGAATTTGTGGGGGATAGCTAAAAAGACAAGCAAAAATTGTCTGACAAGACTAAAAAAGAAAAAAAAGGTCTAGATAAATAATATCAAACATGAAAAAGTAACAACTACAGATTTAAAAAAAAACATTATGAACAAATTTATGCCAATTAATTTTCCAAACTTACACAAAATGGACAAATTCCTAGAAGATAATTTATTAAAATTCACTTGATTAAATAGATATCCAGAGCAAGACTATAAAAGGCAAAGACATTGAGCCAGTAATTAAAAATCTCCCCACAAAGAAAACATCAGGCCCAAATGGTTTTACTGGTGAGTTCTTCTAAACTTACAAAGAATTCCAACTTCACTTGAACTATTTCAGAATATAGAAAAAGGATCACTCCCCACCCATTTAATGTGCTAACCCCAATACTAAAACCTACAAGGACAATATAAGAAAAAAAAATTATGCATTATTCTCAATCATGAATACAGATGCAAAAGTCCTAAATATATATTGAAAACCAAGTGAGCAATGCACAAAATACATCATCAAGTTGAGTTTATCGTGCGAATGCAAGGTTGGTTTTATATGCATAACATAACTTACCACATTCACAAATTTAAGGAGAAGAATCATTTGATCATCTCAATAGAGACAGAAAAGGTGACAAAACTCAATATCCATTCACGTTAAAAACTCTCAGTAAACCACGAAAAGAAGGAAATTTCATTTAACTTGATAAAATAACCCAAAAAACCTATTGCCATTGAGTTGATTCCAACTCATAGCAACCCTATAGGACAGAGTAGAACTGCCCCATAGGGTTTCCAAGGATCGGCCCATGCATTCAAACTGCCGACCTTTTGGTTAGCAGCTGAGCTCTTAATCACTGTGCCACGGGGGCTCCAATTTGATGAAAGGTAATAAAAAACCTACAGTAAACATGATGAATTGCTGAAAACAAGTCCTCTTAGGATCCAGAAAAAGAAAAAAAAACTCGCACTCTAACCATTAGAAATACATTATTAAGACTATCACAGAAAGCTCCATTAAGCATCCATGAAACTCAGTTTTAGATACCAAAGCGAATTTGTGCCACCATACAGAACATGCTGTTAACAGGGGTGCGTGGAGAGATGTGTCAGATCATTCACTTTATTCCCAGCCAGGCTACAAATGTGACTCACAGTCAAGTTCTTCCATCTCTCAACACTACAAAATTCGAAGGACAAAAATGGACAGCAGTTTATTAGGGACGGACTTTAAGAGAGGAAGTAGAAAGAATAGAAAAACTTGAGTATATTAAACTCTTAATTTATCTAGATCTTTAGGGAATGAGTACTTCTCTATAAATCAAAATTCCAGAAAACTCACGTCCATCCCTTTAAGCTCTGAAGTCTTGATCATAACATTCTCAAACAGGTTAGGCAATTTCCTCTTTCAGAAGATACTGTATGTAACTGACCTTTTCTTGATGACTCAGGGCACTGCGCTGTGACTGTCAGTGAGAGCATGGTAGCCTACAACAATACTGATGCCCTTAGGGATGATCAGAACAGGAGTTTTCCACTAGCAAGAGTATTTTCTTACACTTTGCCCTTTCGCGAGTTTTTGCCTCTTTCTGTGATGCCAAGCAGTGTATTCCAAAATTCTTAGATTATAAATTTCTTAGTGGAGCCTCTTCAGTTGAATTTTGGGACCTCAACAGGGTCCTCCTCAACTTGAGACGTAATGAGAAATGGTATAATAAAAGATAAAAATACACAGGAATATGTTCTACGCTCCTCTACCCGGCACATGGGAACACTGTAACCAGCACGATGAGACAGATTTGGATGGCGGAATGAGTTCTTTAAGGAGCAGCTGTTCTTTAAGGTTAAATGGAACATGTCTGAACATGCCAAATTACATGTTTTAGGGTTTTTTTCTCCTCCTTGGGGGGAGGAAATCACCAATATAAATCACTGCTTTCAAACATAGTATTTATCTTCTAAAAATAAATTCTGAGTTGTGAAGGATTACAAACTAAGATTATATAAAACATTAAGGATATACTTTGACTAGATTATATTTCAGCTGTTGAAAGTATAATCCTAGCAAACTATTGTCACTCTCAGCAAACATGTATGGAGCACAAGGGAGATATCCTGCTAAATGTGGTCTAAAGAAAGAGGCCTAAATGGAGTGTTTTTTATCCTCAAAGAGCTTACTCTATTCAACTGAAGAGATAAGGCACACTGAGCAAAACAAAAAGATACATACTACAAGGCGGGTTTAGATAAGTGTTATAGAAATGTAGTAGGATTTTGTAGGTTAAGAGATGGATAAAGCTCCAGGATGGGTCAAGGTCAAAACAGATTTCTCAAGGTCACTTATTTAGCTTTTAGTAGAAAGCTTGGCTGCTAACCAGAAAGACTGGCAGTTCAAATCCACCAGCTGCTCCTTGGAAACCCTACGAGGCAGTTCTACTCTGTCCTATAGGGTCACTAGGAGTCGAAATCGACTTGAGAGCAATGGATTTGGTTTGTTTTTTTTTAGTGAACATTAGTGAATGTTAGCAATCCCCCCCTCAAAAAAAAAAAAAATCTAAGTATCACAAATGATTTAGTTATAAATTTATGTTTTATTTTCTAAATGTAGGACTCTGGCTTTCTGACTTTGAGGAAGTCCCTTCGCTGCTCCGAGGCATGGTTTTCTTATCTGTAAGACAGGGTTTTCTACTCTGCCTTGGTCATAGGCTATTCAAAAGCCTCAGATAAGACTACTTTCTAACCTATAAAATACAATATATTTTTGTTAGGTAGCTGGTTTTGAAGTAATATGCTCTTTTTTTTTTTTGAGAAAAGTTATGAGCAAAGAAGAAACCATCGTACCAACAAAAGTGATCTACCGCGCTTTGGGACAGGTATTAAGTTATTAAGTATGTGATCATTAAGCTTGATGTCACATACGACCAGGGTGTTTAGTTTGTCTCATGTATCTGTGTTACCTAGTATCTACCAACAAATCATACTGAAGTATTTTGCATCACACAGATATCACATGGGTACCCTCATTAATAGACAAGGGAAGTCACGGCAAAATTGAGTACCAGGTACTTGGTACTTTTAACAAAAAACGTGTGCTGGAATAGGGATGAGTAGAAGAGTTAGCTAGACGACAATGTCTCAAAGCATGAGAATATAGCCAGGCCCCGCCCCAGACCCACCAACTCAATCTCTGGCGTAGAACATAGAAATCTGCATGTTAACCAGCCCCTGGGGGGCCTCACTCAAACACTCTGAACTTTGAGACAACAGTACTCTAGCGTCCAAGCCTAACAGCCCATGTTGTTGTTATTCCATCAACTTAGGAGTCTACACAATAATCCACCCTTCACCCCAATTCTCTCAAGTATCGCCCCAGCATGTGTGAGGTCTTTTTCTTTAGACCCATCATTCCTAGAGGCGGAGTGTGAGTCTAAGATGAATAGGCAGACTTCAGGGAGGATTACCCCAAAAAAGAAATATTTACAGAGGTTCTGGCCTCTCCACTTTTGGAAACCTGATGGCCGATACTCATAGATCTCAGGAACCCAAACTTCTTTCTTTCACGAGGAGGCTGGTGGCCTGGAGACAAATCTACTTCACTGAATATACTAACGAGAGGCCTGGTGGTGCAGTGGTAAAGCGTTTGGCTGTTACCAAAAGGTTGGCAGTTCGAATCCACCAGCCACTCCCGGGAACCCTATGCGGCAGTTCTACTCTGTCCTACTAGGGTCGCTATCAATGGCAATGGATTTGGGTTTTTTTTTTTTTTTTTTTTTTTGGTTTTACCCTGTCTGCCAGGACTGCAGGAAGGTAAATAACCTCCAGCAGAATTAGGGTGTTTTCCTGCCAACTCACTCAACTGTTAACACAATATGCTTACACCAGCCCCCTGGATAAGAAACGTGGATTGAAGGGGAAATGTTAGCAGAAGGGATTTAACATGAAGTGATTTTCCCTTACACATGATATGTGAAACACAAAGTTTGCTGAGTATTTCAAATACCAAATATATAGCCTGCTCCTTGTCCCTAACTGATGCTGTTTAAAAAATTAAAACAAAAAAACTGTTGAAATAAAAATGGTATCTAGACCTGAGTTCACAAACTGGTAGGCCTGAAGGATGATTTCGCCCACAGAGAGATTTTGTTTAGTCTGCAGAGTGTTGTTTTTAATTTGAATTAGTTGCTAACTTAAAAAAAAAAAAAGTCCGAAAACTTGTACATAAAAATCCAGATTTCCAAATCGGGATAGAACCCCAGTACTGAGCCAGCCCCATGGTGGTCATGGTCTTTGGCCTAAACTCTATGCGGCCAAATGATGCGGTTCTTTACGGTGGCTTTCTCAGCAAGGTAGGAGGGGGAGAAGAAGCAGACAAAGGTGTCGACTCTTTTCTGCATTTCATCTAGAAATAAAGTGACTTCCAAGTAAATACTGGCAGGCACTTGGGTTGGACCAGGCCTGGGGAAGTTCCACTCACATAACCTCCCTTCCTTACACCTACCCAGTGCAGAGCAAGAAAGATAGAAAGGAAATACAACAGCCGCCATCTTGCAGCCCTTGGTAATGCCACTGACAGACATCACATCTTCCTGCCTCATCCCAGAGACTTTTTTTTTTAAAGTAAAAGAAGAAAGAAGAAGAAACAGGCTCCAGAACATCGTATATAAAGGAAGGCCACAGCACCCCAAATTCTACAACACCTCAGAGAGTGGCCTTAGAAAGCTGAGACTTGAAAAGGTCAAGTTTGATGTTTGCAAAGTAGGCCTCCTTTACAACTTTGGTGAAATGAACGGCTGGGCAAGTTACTCCTGATGCCGTGACAAGTTACTCCTGATGCCTTGATGTCCTTGTTAGGAATGTAGAACTATCTGTAGCGTAACCAAGAGATTTCTATCTCAAAAGTGGATAATTACAAGTAAGGTCCTTAGCTAATCTCCTACTGTTAAAATGTGTTAAAATCAGATGAGTAATAACAGTTGCTTTAACTCAGCAATCTTCCCTAATATAGATGTAAAATGGTAATAAAGTAATTACGGGCAGTGTAAACCAAGGTTCAATTCTAGTAGGCAGTAACAGTGAGGAACCAGGAACCCTGCCTTTGGCGAAGCTCCACAAGTTCTATCCCCTGAGCAAATCACTCTCCTCTAGGTCTGTAATGGCAGGAGGAGAGTACTAATTACCTCTCCCTCACCTGCTTCGGGAGGATGTTGTAATGTCTATAAACCATGTGCCGTACCTCAGGAACACAGTGGTTATGTAAAGAAGGAACATCATTTATAGTATTAGTTTTACCTCACAGGAAGCCTCGGCGGAGTGATAACTTTACAGCTACCTGGTACTAACGGCTTATCCTTTCTCTCCCAGTGAGGAAAAGGAGAGGGGTGAGGGAGGAGATAGCTAAGGGAGTCCAGATCAGCAGCCACCCACCTCTGTTCTGATGGATACTGGTTTTCAGCCATCATCTTTGGCATCTGCAGGGGCTGATGTGGTGGTCGGGGGACCGCGAAGGTTTGTTGCTGTGGTCCAGGTTCTTGCAGTGAGTGAGGGGCGGGGGCAGGGCCCACGCCTTGTACCGGGACAGCTGCCGGGGCCTGTGCAGAGGTGGGCAGAGCTGCCTGAGGAGGCGGAAGGAGGGAATTCTGGTGAGGGGGTGACAGGGGCGTGGTAGGGGGGGTTAATGGCTTGAACCCAGAGGGAGGCTTCCTATCGTAGGCACTGTAAACAGAAAAAGAGAAGAAACCATTAAGCTGCAATCAAGCCGGTAGCGGGGTTACCTGGCCCAGCAGCCAGAATTGCCAGGAAACGACAGCATTAACTTAGTTAAATTGCTAGCAGCCCCGAGGGAATATTTGTACCTCTGAAAAGTGACAAACGCCACAGTCACTGGGACTTGTTTAACACTTTTAGTGATTTTTCTCAAAGATAATTTTAGCCTCTGCTTCCGGCTTCCTTCTTCCCTCTTTCTCAAAGAATTCTGTGTGTGCGTGTGCAGGGGTGGGTGGGTGAGGGGAGGCCAGGCTCGGGGAGGCGTTCCCGCCCCCCTCGGCGTTCCCAGGAATTCTGTCCAAGGGTACATTTCTGCCCTAACATCACTTGAATGAACAACTGTTCCCCTCCGCCTTTCAGGTGGATCTTTGTTTATCTTCTAGAGCAAAGAAGGGTTTAAAATTAAAGCCTCATTCCTGGGGCCGGGGTGGTCTTAAGTAAAGGGCACTCACATCAGGACTCCTTCACATATTCTGATTTGCAGATTACTTCTTTGGCGCTCAAAGTTCACACTAACATATGACAGACATGAAGAAGTATATATTCCCTCCCTGGAAGCCACAGATCAAACATCCCAGTACTTGGCGCTCAGCTCCCTAGGAGGGCTCCGTACCGTGGGGACTTAGCTCCCCTCAGAGCCACGGTGCTTTTACCGTTCTGTGGTTCTCGAAGCATGGTGCCCCCATGGACCGATCTACAGCCGGAGGATTGCCGTGTTCACCCCCAAGTGTCTGCTGGATAGTGCTTGGAACAGTCTGCGTCCCGGCTACCTCCAGGGCCCTCCTGGGTGGCCGTTCTCAGCTCCACTTACCAATAGTTGTAGAGGCACTTTTCTCCATAGTTAGCACCGAGAGCCTGCTCGTGGCTACAGGACGACAGCTCGGCTGAGGGGCTGTGCAGCTCCCGTTTGATCTTGGTTGGAGGCGGGGCATGAAGCACCACTGAAATCAGAAGAGGGAGGAAGGAGGGACAGAGAGAGGACAGCCGGTCAATGGGGAGCATGTGCTTCTTTCTGCAAAGCATGTATCTGGCCAACTGTTTTTGGAACGCACATATCAAGTTAATGCCAGAGACAGCAGGACACTTAAAACACATAACCTTCCATCTAAAACCAATGAAAAGGTCTCTAAAGTCAGAAACCATCATGGCACTTTTAATTAACCGAGTCTTTTTTTTTTTTCCCCCACATTTCTTTGATCATGGGTCTGCTTCCCTTAAAAACGGCTCTGAGAGTTCCTGATGGGGCAGGAGAAAAGTGGGGTGCAGAACTCAAATTCTAGTAAAAAGTCCAGACTTCATGGTTTGAATGAGACTGGAGGGACACTGGAAGACACGGCCCCCAGACTCTCTGTCAGCCCGAAACTAAAACCATTCCCGAGGCCAACTCTTCAGACAATGATTAGACTGGACTATGGGACATAAAATGATACTTGTAAAGAGTGGGCTTCTTAGCTCAAGTAGATGCATGAGACTAAATGGGCAGCTCCTGTCCGGAGGTGAGATGAGAAGGCAGAGAGGGTCAGGAGCTGGTTGAATGGACACAGGAAATCCGGGGTGGAAAGGAGTGTGCTGTCACAGTATAGGGAGAGCAATTAGGGTCACATAACAATGTACGTATAAATTTTTGTATGACAGACTAACTTGAATTGTAAACTTTCACTTAAAGCACAACCATTAAAAAAAAAAAAAATGCTCTGAAACCGTTAAAAATCCTGTTCTTCAAAGAGAAGAACAACAAACAAAAGCAGCGAAGGTGGAGTAGAACACCAGGCGTTGCCGACATGAAGAATTTTGTTTCCAAAAAAAAGGACAAAACAACAAAAATACATCGGTAGGCATTCATCAGTCTATCACAGGCTTGGAGTTGCTCTGGCAAATACATTTCTTGTTCAGGGGCATATTTACAAATTAAATATATGGTTTGAAAAATCCTTCCTCAAGTAACTCTAAATGTCAGATCTGAGAAACAAACACTCAACTTTGGGGCCTAACAAAAAATTTTCAAACAAAAGAATGAAACTATCGACCAAACCACTGCCCAGGAAAAGCTAACTGCATACAGGAAAAGCAGCCCTAAAGGCTTATAATGCTTCTCCATGCCTTTCCCAGTGACCAAGAAGGAAGGGCAGCCTTTCCTAATCAATCCTTTCATCCTTGTTGCTCTAAGAGTGGACCTTTCCGTTAGCAGCCGAGCACTTAACCACTGCATCACCAAACCCGCTGCCACTGAGTCCATTCCAACTCATAGTGACCCTATAGGGTTTCCAAGGCTATAAATCTCCACGGAAGCAGACTGCCCCATCTTTCTCCTGCGGAGCAGCTAGTGGGTTCAAACCGTCTACCCTTCAGTTAGCAGCCAAGTGCTTAACCACTGCACCACCAGGGCTCAGCCCACCCAACAGACAAACAAGAAAACCTGGGTTTGCATTTTCTTTCTTCTCTGGGAGCCAACTCATTTCAGAGACGGCACTTTACCCAAAGTAGGACAAACTACAGATGCTGCCCCATGAGGGTTGTCTTCTTATAGCATGGCTTAGGATGGCCACTCCCCGTCCAGCTGCCTTACAGGGTGGAGAGGAGAAAGAGTTAAGCCCCAGTGAGGTGCTTGCTGCTTTCCACTGTAACAAAGGTCTCACTAAATAGCTAACTACGGTCCGTGCCCTTGTGACCCGCTAACATTTTCTGTTTGACTCAGTGTTTACTCCTAAAACATTTTCAGAAGTTTGGTTACTTCTTAATGATTATATGAGTTAGAATTAGCTAAATGATCGTCTCTTGCCTATCTGATAAGAACGAACAATCTTCCAGCCAACTGGTTTCTCAGGTGCCTCCCACAACCCTCAGTTCTGGGCTCGGGGGTGAACAGGTGAGCTGGAGGGCTCTATCACAGATGCCTAGTTTATAAAGCAACGTTGCTGCAAAGTCCTGCCAGGGGCTGACTGGAAAGGGCGGGTTTTCACAATTCCTTTCTTCCATGTTGCCAACAGCTTTTCCTGAAGAGATGAACTAAGTAAAGAACTGGCAGATTATATTTAGAAGACATTAGAGTCTCTCTTGTGATTTTTTGATGATGACATCATGGCAGCCCACACTCAATTGTTATCAAATGTTTTCAGACACAGAAAATAGCTAAGCTTGTTGTTGTTTGAAAGTCAGACAATTTCACACAGAAAACCATTTCTCCAGGGCAGCGGATGCTCTGGTGGTTCTCGGCGCCGTTTCTCCAGGGCAGCGGATGCTCTGGTGGTTCTCGGCGCCGTTTCTCCAGGGCA
>NW_004444028.1:4942456-5037882 GCF_000243295.1 Trichechus manatus latirostris | reverse complement strand
AGGGCAGCGGATGCTCTGGTGGTTCTCGGCGCCGTTTCTCCAGGGCAGCGGATGCTCTGGTGGTTCTCGGCGCCGTTTCTCCAGGGCAGCGGATGTTCTGGTGGTTCTCGGCGCTGACCTCTGTCATTGTTTCTCTTCTTGCCAGTCTTCTGCCATCCAAGTTTTGGCAAAATAACGGGGAAAGGCGATGATGCCCCAATTTAGACAAAAGTTACAAGTTCTTGAAAAGTATACTTTCCTTACTTTACCTAGAGATAATCATTTATAATCACTGCTTTACTTAAGTTTGGGAAGTAAATAATTATGGTATTATGCAATGTTCTCATTTCAGGTTTTAGGTATTCTTGACATTTCCACAATATTACTATAAAAGTTACCAGTTCTGCCGACAAGACTAACACCAGAGGGTAAACCTAAGACTACAGGGTAAACCCAAGTTGCCGAGAAAGAAAATTTTTTTTATAATGGTTTCAGGAGCAGAATACATTCATTCTGAAAGAGAACCTAAACTATCAGCTAATTCTGATGTTTTCATTTCTTCTGACCTACACAGCACTCATAGGATGTAACACATCATTTTAGCTCTAAATTATATGGTATCTTCTACTACCCCCAACATTGTCTTATATACATGCAATCTTGTGTTTTCTATACAAAGGAGGAGTACAAAGGAGAGGTTCACGGAATTCTTGATGAGAGAATAAACAGATTATATTTCCATTAGGTTTTAGCCTTGAAGGTAGGGGGCACATGTGCCCTACAAGACTAGGTACAATGTTAGCTGTGAGTATTTTTTCCTCAGGAATCAATTATTTGAAGGAGAGGAGAGAATGAAACAAGGCAGGAATGAGAATGGAAAGCCTCACAGAGCTACACTGACAGGAAAGTCATCAGGGACCCTGTGAGTGGCAAGGGAAGAAGACCCAGCTCTCCAAAGGACTGCTGGGCTGGAGGAGGTGTGAAGAAGCCTGATCATGGCGTACCTGAGTCACAGATAGTGTTGTATTTAAAGCAGGAACTCAGGAGCCCAAGGAATGCTCCTTGCTTTGAGTCTTGTTTCCTCATTTGTAAAATGAGGTATGCGATGCTGCCTTGAGAAATAAAGAAAATGGCACAGCACCTTGCAGGTGGTGCTATGATGCTGTGTAATTATACACTGTGCTTTCAAAAACAGAGTATTCACCTTTGCACAGTGAGTTTACTTAATGATGACAGAGGCCTAGGACTCTAAAGGATGGTAATGAACTGGAATTGAACACAGATCATGAACTCTTGAGGAAGTTGGAGAAGAAATGCTAAGACGGTCGACTATTTGAGCTGATAAACAATTTCTACAACTAGACTTTGAGTTGAAGCTTAGTTATAGGAGATGGGCCCAGAAAGCCATGGGCGTCCTGACAACAATTCCTGGTGAACGCCTTCCTTGTCGTAAAGGATGCATTCCCTCATTTACTGAGCCATCTTCTATGGGCCAGGCATTCTGGAGGTGCTGGGGATACAGTGGTAAGCAAAACAGACATGGTCCTTTCACGGCACACATCATTTACTGAGGGATCTCATTTTTGGCATCTTCTCACAGATGCAGATAGAATAGGGCCACGTAGGACATTTAATTCAGGCCCTCTATTTACAGATAAGGACCCTGAGGCCTAATGGAATTGCTCAAGGTCTCGGAGCTGCTGCTATTAGAGGGGAAAGAGGCAAGGGTCCCCACTATCTTTTCAGTACTTTTCTACCACACTGACAGAAACGGAGACTATTCCACTGACCCACCTGATACATGAGAGAAGATACATCTTTTTTCTTCCAACTAAAACAACAAAAATACCACATTATGCCTGGTCAAGAGAGAGCTTTTGAATACAGGAAAAATGAATGAGGAGAAATAATACCTCTGGAAAATAATAAAGGAAGACAGACCAAGAAAGAGGCACCTAGACTCCTCAGCATTTACTATGTGTCGAGTTGCTCTTATATAATTTCATTAGATGGTCACAACACAATGAAACAGCTAATTCCACTGTCTCCATTACAGATAAGAAAACCAAGGTTCAGGAAGGTAAGTAACTTGGTACAGTGTCACAGCTAGTAAGTGGCCAGGATTGTGACCTAGGACTTGGTCATCCCATTATATTGTCTCCAAGAGGAAATCAGAGAGAAAAAGACTACATCAGAAAGGGACTATAAGGAACAGGGAAAGAGATGGAGAAGGAACATAAAGAACACTAGAGAAGAGCATGGAAGACCTCTTTTTGCCAGCTCTCTGGGTCTATATCCTCATGTATAGTCTGCACTCTCCAGCTGGAGGCACACCTGATACACCTGAGCCCACTCAAGAACTTAAACCGACACCTTCCCCTATTCCTAGGCCACTAAAATGCCCAGGATCTCTCCTCCTCCCCCACCAGCAACTGACACCTCTGTCTCCAGTAGCCTTTACTTTTGCAATTCTTGCCTCCTGCTCTGGTGTTCCATCTAGAAGGTCTCAAACATTCTCCCTTCTATACTTCTGCTGATCAGTCTTCTGCTCACTTAGAAAGTTGCAGGCACCTTGGAAGACCTGTTATCTTCACCACTCAGTCACTGACCAGCAGACTCCACACTGTAGCCACTGATACACTCTTCCTAAATGCCCTGCCCCTTCCCACCAAGTGTAATTGCTTCTGGACAAGCCTCTCTTAATGCCACCTCTGAAGCAAGGACACTCTGAGTTGTTTCAACTTCCATTTGATTATAAGAACTCTGCTAAGGATACATGCACGAGTATATATGAGAGCCTCTGCTTGTCAGAGGTAGTAAAGGCAAAGGCAGATGGCTAAAAAGACTTAATTAAATCCTTGTCTGTGGACATGCACTACAAAGTACAGTGTATTGCTTTGCAGACCACCATGTTACCATTTTAAAATTAGATATGATGTTCACAAGTCAACCAACTTAACTTCATAGTGGCTTTTCTTAATGGTCTAGGGAAATTCTTAAAACATTTTCCTGACATAGTGATAAAAAACAAAACAAAAACCAGGCCTGCTCCTATCCAATGCAATAAGGCAAGAAAAATAAGTAAAAGGCAAAAAGACTAGAAAGGAAGAAACAGAACTGCCATTAGTCACAGATGGTCTGGGTGGGTACACAGACAGTAAAGTATTCACAAAGTATTAGAACCAATAGGCCAATTTAGCAAGTCATTGGATATAAGATCAATATATAAAAATAACTATTTCTCTATATAGTAATAAACGAAATATTTAAATAATACATTTACGACAGCAACAAAAAAAAAAAAAAAACAAATAACCCAGCAATATATCTAATAAAAGATATGTAAGATGTCTATAATGAAAACCACATTAACACTGAGGGAAATTAATGAACTCCCAATAATTGGAATGATATATTCATGGACTAGAAAGCCTGGTATTATAAAGATATCAATTCTCCCCAAATTTATCTATAGATTCAACATAATCCCAATCAAAACCTCAGCTCTACAGAGAAATGGGAATGAAGAAATTACAATTATGCTGAACAGTGTGGACAAATCTCACTAATGTGTTGAGCAAAAGAGTCAGGCACAAAAGGGTACACGCGGTATAAGTCCACTAATATAAAGTTCAAAAAGAGGCAAAACCAATCCACGGTGTTAAAAGACAAGATAGAAGTTACCGTTGAGTGGGAATAGTGACTGTGACGGGGGCATGAGGGATCTTCTTGTATTTGAATGAGTTTTGTTTCCTGTTCTAGCGTCTTCCTACCATGGATATGTCCAGTTTTATAAACATTCACCCATCTGGACCCTTAAGATTTTTATGTTATTTAAATTAAAAAATGTCTATATTTTAAAAAGGTAGCCCTCTCCTGGACAAAATGGCACCACGGAGTTAACACTTACTAAGATCTCTTATATTTTAGAAAACCTTTCATTTCTAATAGTACAGAAGAAATCTTCCAAAGAATTAACATGACTGTTTTGAAACAGAAAAAGTAGACAAGTTGGTCTGTTCAAGAGAAATAATAATTCCCTCTGCTGACAAAATCTGCTTCCTGCCCACAAGTTCAGGCCTGTGGACTCTGTCCAAGGAAGCTCCCTCATACCTGTGCTGGCAGTGAACTTCACTATTACAGTACCAAGGATCACACCAAAGAAAACACTTTTGTTGAATGTTATGATGAATGACAGTTCAGTTCAAATGGTTTTTTGTTTTTTTTTTTCCAGAAAGACAAAAAACACCTTGTCTAATAGGGTTTTCCTTTGGTGTTTCATAATCATCAAAGTTTCACTTTGACACAGACTTTGTTGTGAATACATACAACACTTAATGTAGCTGCTGACTGTTAAAGAAACCGCCAATCAGTTAGTTATATTGTGGTCTGTGTGGGGAGAGTGACCAAACCCGTCCTTATTTTGCCCATGTCACATACACAGGCGTTCCCTGTCTTCCACCAGTTGTTGTCCTTCAGGTTTTGTTGTGGGACCTTCTCCTTCCTTTCTTCAGCTTCACTGCCTTCATCCGGCGCAGACTCATCTTTCCCAAATCAGCTGTGCAGGCCTGACCTTGGGAGAGGACTTTATCTGGTCACATTCAATGGCCATGATCTTCTTTACCTTATACGGAAAGCTGTGTCTCATGGCGGAAGTTGACCAGAACACTAACACCTGCCTCCAACTGGCAGAATGTCCACGAGGCTGTGTCTCAGGTGACAAGGTTATGTCTCCTGAGTCTCGCGGAGCACTCTAAACATGATGTGAAACATACACGAACAGTTAAGCTAGACACTTCTCGGAATTCCAGAACATTATGTAATCCTAAAGCGAAGCCCTAGTCATAAACTTACTACTCTCTTCACCACCAGATCTGGTCATTGCTCTTGTCTTAGACTATCACCGTACCTCATTTCCCTCCAGAGGAAGAATTATGGACTGCTTAGTTCAAGAACTGGGGGCTGGGGGAGAACGTTCTTCACCCGTGATGTTGTTTGGTTGCTGGAAATGGAACACGAGGAAAGAAGGGAGAGGAAGAGACTATGAATGAATATCAAGCAGAGGGAAGTTCCCCATTTTACTGTGCCACTTGGGAAAAAGAGACAGTATACAAAAAAAACCCCAAACCTGCTGCCATCGAGTCGATCCCGACTCATAGTGACCCTATAGGACAGAGTAGAACTGCCCCATAGGGTTTCCAAGGAGCAGCCGGTGGGTTTGAACCACTGACTTTTGATTAGTAGCCAAGCTCTTACCCACTGCGCCACCAGGGCTCCAAGAGACAGTACAGACATATGAATAAAAAAATGGCGCTGGCAAAACAGAACTGAAGGACCCACCACGGAAGAGCAGGTGTGGCCTCTTCTCCTTTTATTTACCCTTAACTTGTCTGAGTACTCTGTTGGCAAAGACCAGTGGGCTTCAAGTCACCAGAGGCAGTGTCCTCTGCGTTCTGTGGTTTAAAAAGCAAAACAAAAGCCAAAAGGTCTACTGTCCAACATACTATACTGCCTTTTCTTAGCTCTTCCCTTCTGTCCTCTAATGAGACAAAACTCAAATTGCCAGTTAGTGGAGGGGAAAAAGGCAGATAGAACAAGGCTTATTTTCCAAGATCTACCATATTACCAAGAGGGGTCAGAAATATTGCTTTATTTTAGGGCTGAGTGGATTAGAAACTCATTTCAGGCACAAAATATATTATTAGTATCAATAGTCTTCATCAGTCTTACAGCAGCATCGGTAAATGACAACGATAGCAGATAATAGCCTGCTCTGGAAACCAAGAAGCTTCAGGGGAGATAAGGTAAGTGGACAGGTTCTGGTACTTTAAAAGGAGTATCCAGAAAAGGAGATGCCTTTTGAATTGTCAGACCAAATTAAGAGGCATGCTCCAACTGGTTGGAATGGTTAACACTGATTCTGCCCGGCAACAGTTCCCAAAAATACACATTTGAAGTGTTACCAAATTGAGTTGGGGGAGCCAGTTCTAAAAGCAGAATTGGAGCAGGTATGGGCAGTGTGCCATTTTCCTGAATATCTGACACTGCTAACCTTTGTAAGCGCACATTCTCAAATTGAATATAATGAAAAATCATCCATAAATAGTAAAATCAACTATTTAGAAGTGGTGCTAAGAAGTTTTAATGAGTCCCCTAAAAGTCCTTTTCTCAACTATGTTCAAACTATCTCCAGCCCAACGACTTCCATCTGACTGGCCCTGCTCTCTTAATCCGTGTTTTAAGGGGAAAACAATAACATGGACGTGAAGAAACAACACCACAGGGGATTTCAGGCCTAACGACAGCATTTCTGTATGTTCTAGGGACATTACTGTGTTTGAATTTCTACACATCCTTTAAAAACGTACTCTAAAAAAGTCAGCAGCTATGAAAAAGCTGGTCAGGACTCTTCAAAAAAGACAATGTCACGGGGAAAAAAAGTAGGGAGACTGCTCTAGATTAAGGAAGACAAAAAAGGTATAACATTAAATGCAATGTATTATTAATGAAATCCTAGATTAAAAAAAAAAATACACCATCAGCTATAAAAGACATTTGGGGGACAGCTGGAGAATTACGAATATGGACTATATGCTAGATAAGATTTACTGAATAAAGTTAATTTTCTTATGCTATGTAGGAGAATGTCTTTCCTCTTTGGAGATGCTCACTAAAGTATTTAGTGGTGAAAAGTCAGAATGACTACAACTAGCTATACAGAAAGAAAAAAACACATATATACAAAGAGAGAGATGAAGTAAATATAGTAGTAACGTGTCTTAAAAATAAATCAATGAAACAGATAATATATCCCATTTTCTCCAAGATACATGGGGAACCAAATCCTATGTGTTGGCTAACATGCCAAGAGCAGACATGTTAAGAACTTCAAAACCATGTGTTCACACACGAAGAAGGCCATTCCTGGCCTATTACCACACCGGAAGGATGCTACCCTGTCTATCCTGTCATTTACCATGTTGGGATTAAAACAGCCCCGGGACTCTAAAGTTATACAAGGTAAGTGTTGGTCATACTCTAACATCTAAGCCACTGATTCTCAAGTATTTTTTTTGGCTCTGGTCCACTTAGAAAGGACAAAGGAATACAAAGGAATACCCTAGAGAGGGCAAAATGAAAACCACCACCGCTGTTACTGTGACTGTTACTTGCCACTACCACCACCTGGGTAAAAAGTCATCAATTACACAAGAACAAAATTATCAACAAGAGTAAAACTTAATCAGTAATTGCATACACATATGACAGGAACAAAAGAGTATGTCCAATTCAAGCCCACAAAGTATCCTTGGGAAAAAAAGTGGGAATTTCCATTCCTTGTGAATATATAGGCGCCACGATGGCAGAGTGGTTAAGCGCTTGGCTGCTAAACCAGATTCAGAACAGGACGTGGAAGGAGGAGTATTATTGCTAATGTCAGATGAATCTTGGCTGAAAGAAGAGAATACCAAAAAGATGATTACCTGTCTTATTGACTATGCAAAGGCATTCAACTGTATGGATCATAACAAATTATGGATAACATTTCAAAGAATGGGAATTGCAGAACACTTAATTGTGCTCATGCAGAACCAGTACATAGACCAAGAGGCAGTTGTTTGAACAGAACAAGAGTATACTGAGTGGTTTAAAATCAGGAAAGGTGTGCGTCAGGGTTGTATCCTTTTACCATACTTGTATTCCATCTGTATGCTGAGCAAGTAATCCTAAGAAGCTGGACTATATGAAGAACACAGTATCAGGATTGAAGGAAGACTCATTAACAATCTGCAGTATGCAGATGACACAATCTTGCTTGCTGAAATTGAAGAGGACTTGAAGCACTTACTGATGAAGACCAAAGACCACAGCCTTCAGTATAGATTATACCTCAACATGAAGAAAACAAAAATCCTCACAACTGGACCAATAAGCAACATCATGATAAACGGAGAAAAGATTGAAGTTGTCAAAGATTTCATTTTACTTGGATCCACAATCAACACCCATGGAAGCAGCAGTCAAGAAATTAAATGACTTATCGCATTGGGTAAATCTGCTGCAAAAGACCTCTTTAAAGTATTCAAAAGCAAAGATTTTGAGGACCGAGGTGTGCCTAACCCAAGCCATGATATTTTCAATCACCTCACATGCGTGCAAAAGCTGGACAATGAAAAAGGAAGACTGAAGAATTGATGTCTCTGAATTATGGTGTTGGTGAAGAATATCAAATATGCCATGGACTTCCAGAAGAATGAACTTTGAATGTACTTTGGACATGTTATCAGGAGGGACCAGTCTCTAGAGGAGAACATTATGCTTGGCAAAGTAGAGGGTGAGCGAAAAATAGGAAGACCCTCAATGAGATGGACTGACAACATTGGCTGCAACAATGGACTCAAGCATAGCAACGATTGTGAGGATGGCACAGGACCGGGTGGTGTTTCGTTCTGTTGTACATAGGGTCGCTATGAGTTGGAACCAACTCAACAGCACTTAACAATAACAGGGTGTAGCGTCAACCACGGGGTGGCCGAATTCATAAATGAACAATTACAGAATAGAACACCTTCTGGCCAATATTATCTTCTGTACAATAAATAACACAAGATTCAAATTAGGAACTGATAAAGCTAGTTCCTGGAATAGCTGGCTCCAGGAATCAGATTTCTCCTTCACGGTGGGAAAAAAAACTACAGTCAGCAGAAGGGAGGCTTCAGGAACTGACGTGTAGACAAAAAGCCACTCTACTGTGCATGATTTACAGCTAGAAGCTCAGAAACTTGGGTTAATACAACCAGCTTAAGAAAAAAAGCTTTGACTTTATAATCATGACATGGACTATGGAAGAAGACAGATAAAACAAACACGGTTAGGGTTAAATTAGCATAGGAACTGCACCAACCGAAAAGGCAGATTCAAGTTTGTGAAGTCCTGACGACCTTGTAAGAGAATGCCGGGGATACCGGGGTGAAATAATAACCAAGGAAGCAGGGCCAAGTCTTGCTATAGTCGGAATAGAGGTGAGGGAAGGAGACACTTTTCTTGCACATAAGAATAGATGGAAGTTATACCAAGTGTTTGGACATTCAAGAGCCAGGAACCTTTCTGGGAAGGGTTCTGGGATGCAAGCCCAGGAATCTTGTTGGTGAGCACCTGTTAAAAATGAGGGCCCCTTGCTCAAAAGATAGAGCAGAGACTTTGTCTCCGGAGAGCCCACATTCATTTCACAAAAGAGGAAACAGAAACACAGAAATCCAGAGGCTTTGAATCTCAGAGTCAGAAAGTAGAGAGAGGAAGAGGAGATGAGAAAAGAACTAAGCCAACTTTATAAATGTATAATAGCTTTAGGAGATAGTGTTATCTGAAATACCTCTAAGAGGCCACCTGCAAAGGTAGTGGAATTTCTTCCAGGATACGGGAATTAGCGTTATTGATAGACTCTTCCCCATCTGGGTTTTAAATGAGACAACACAACTGATACCATGAAGAAGCTAGAACCATGAGGCCATGCTCTGTAAGCCTCTCTTCCACTTTCCGTTTACCTCAGATAGCCCTAAATCTCTGCTGTGGCCTCAAACTAACAACAGCAACGTGGGTCTAGGTCAAGACACGTGTAATGTATTGGGGCTTGGAGAATGTTGTTTTCTCTGGGGAAATGCTGGCTGTGCATAGAACCACTGCCTAGATGCCAAGCTGCTGCAGGCCTCACACTGGCTCTGGAAATGGAGGTGTTTCTAAGTGTTGTTTGTATCGGGCCGGTGTTACGGTGTTTTGTGCCTTCACTGCTCCCTGGAATGTGGAATATATGATACAAGACACATTCCAGAGTAGAGAAACCCAGCTGTGAAGGTAGTAAAGCACATCAGTAGTTCCAGCTTAAGAAGCCCCAGACTGTAGCTTCCATTAGAACAAAGCCCTTCTGGCTCGGGTAAAAGCAGGCAAAGATGAAAATTGTGGTTTTATACTTATAAAGGGACTTTAATTCCTCTGTGGGGGAAGGGGGTTGACTTGGTAAGGGGGCTGCACTTTACAGGAAAGGGCTTTAATTGGAGGATTCTTATACTGTTGGAATCATATTATTGGAACTATAATGTTTATATTATTTCGCGACTTCAAATCACATGGGCTGGGAGTTGGAGGTTTGCTTCTGCAAGGTCCAGCTCAATGATTACAACTACCAAGAAAAATTCTTCCTCCCCTGCCAGGAGGCCAGACAATGGCAGCAGCTGGCTGGCAGAACCAGCACATAATATCCCAAGATGAAATCACCAACTGAAACACTGTTGGTCAAAGAAAAGCCAAATTTTGCCTATGAAATTCACTTTGGGAGTATCACTGTATAATGTACAACTGTAACCCAGCGGTTGGGATAGCACCATTCAGGCTGACCAAAGATGTGGCTCGTAAGCCTGCTGGGCTAAATGAGCAAAAGGTCAAAATGTGGGGGCCACTCTAACATCCAGGCAGAACTCAAGTCTTCCTCTACCTCTTCACTCCCCTTCCAAACAGAAAATGCAAGCCGGGTCAAGGATGACGCCCAGGAGGGCAGACAGGAAGGATAGCTTTGGCTAGGAAGAACAAATTGGCCCTCAAGGCTGTCTATTTGCTTCTTCCATTGCATGTGGCTAGAAGCTGCCCCAGCCCTCCAAAGGGTGAGAAGGCCCTGGGAGGAGCTCAGGGTGATGGGCCTGCGGACAGGGAGCCACAGACTGGCCTGTTGTAGACCTTAGGATCAGGAAGACCCTCAAGGGTGACACATGGTCCAGTGGCAAGTTTGCCAGGGTAGAGAAGGGGGCTGGGCACATCCCTGGGAATCGACTAGGGGGATCTGTTGCTAAATGGAATTTGGGATATTGGACTTGTCCTTTCTTCACCTCTGTCACTACTAACAATAATGGCACAGGTGATGTTTAAAGGTTTCTATCCTAAGTATGGCTAAAACAGAAGGAAAAAGAGACTCTTTGTATTAATATTTCTCCTCTCCTCTTTCAAAGAAGTAGTCATATTAGAGAAGCCCACTGTTACAGATTGAATTGTGTCCCCCAAAAATGTGTGTCAACTTGGCTAGGCCATGAGTCCCACTATTGTGAGATTGTCCACCATTTTGTCATCTGATGTGATTTTCCTATATGCTGTAAATTCTACCACTGTGATATTAATGAGGCAGGATTAGAGGCAGTTATGTTAATGAGGCAGGACTCAATCTACAAGATAAGGTTGTATCTTGAGTCAATCTCTTTTGAGATATAAAAGAGAGAAGTGATCAGAGAGACAGGGGGACCTCATACCACCAAGAAATAAGAGCTGGGAGCAGAGAGTGTCCTTTGGACCCAGGGTCCCTGTGCTGAAAAGCTCCTAGACCAGGGGAAGATTGATGACAAGGACCTTCCCCCAGAGCCGACAGAGACAGAAAGTCTGCCAGGTGCTGGCGCCCTGAATTCAGACTTCTAGCCCCCCAGACTATGAGAGAATAAACTTCTGTTTGTTAAAGTCATTCACTTGTGGTATTTCTGTCACAGCAGCACTAGATAACTAAGACAACTACCTTGGATGGACGTACCAAATCAGAAATGTCCTGACTCACTGGTGCTGAACTGTGGCTGAGAATGATTGTCTTAACACTGAGCAGCTGTCCCTCATTCTCAGTACAAAACTGCATCTTTCAGATAGTCATTTTCAAACGGAAATCCTCTGTTATCAAATAAGGAAAATAATTTAATGCTGGTGGTAGTGGAGACTTTTTGTTTTGTTTTGACCCAGAAGTACAAGCTTCAGATTTACTTTCTTTAAATTTATACTCTCTCTACACTTTAATAGTAGTCTTGGAACAGCTTGGATTTGTGCAGTTCCTTTCCTTCAAAGGTCTTGTCGATCCTAACAATGGTGATTGAGGTAGGGCTCGTGTATGAATAGATATGGGGCTCCTCCATAACAAATATTTTGTACAGAATGAATATTTCTAATTGCATGAAAGTGTCACATCGCCAACAGAACCGGTATACTCCCACCATTTTGACCCAGTTTCCAAAAGGAGAAACCAAAGGATTTAACCATTGAGTAAAAGGCTTGTGCAAGTGTATGGAGCCCACTCTGAGGAAAGTCAAGATAAAAATAAGTTGGTTCTCCTGGCTTTTAATGCACAGCCTCCCCTGACTGCCATGGGGTGGATCTTTTCAGACCTACAGTCCACAGAGCTGGCTTCCACCTGGGTCTTTGGTTACTCTCCTGCTTAAGGGCCTGGCAGGATAAAAAGATGACTGGCCGGGCCTGATTACACCACAAGGAGGATCTGAGTATTATTCAGACCCACCCACCCACTCCAACTGCCAGTGAGTTGATTCCAACTCCTATCAACCCTACAGGACAGAGTAGAACTGCCCCATAGGGTTTCCAAGGCTATAAATCTTTAGGGAAGTGGACTGACACATCTTTTTCCCATGGAGCGGCTGGTAGGTTTGAACTGCTGACCTTCTGGTTAGCAGCCACGCACTTTAACCACTGCACCACCAGGGCTCCTTTTAGACCCATGGTTTAGTATTTTCCTAGGAGAGCTGTTCAAAGAATTATAATATTAAGGAAAATATTAGCCCAAGAGACAGAAAGGGCCGCATAAACCAGAGACTTCATCAGCCTGAGATCAGAAGAACTAGATGGTGCCCGGTTACTACCAATGACTGCCCTGACAGGGGACACAACAGAGTCCCTGACAGAGCAGGAGAAAGGTGGGGTGCAGAACTCAAATTCTAGTAAAAAGACCAGACTTCATGGTTTGACTGAGACTGGAGGGACCCTGGAAGACACGGCCCCTGGACTGTTAGCCCAAAACTAAAACCATTCCTGAGGCCAACTCTTCAGACAAAGATTAGACTGGACTATAAGGCATAAAATGATACTTGTGAAGAGTGTGCTTCTTAGCTCAAGTAGATACATGAGACTAAATGGGTAGCTCCTGTCCAGAGGAGAGATGAGAAGGCAGAGAGGGTCAGGAGCTGGTGGAATGGACATGGGAAATCAGGGGTGGAAAGGAGTGTGCTGTCACAGTATAGGGAGAGTAACTAGGGTCACATAACAATGTGTGTATAAATTTGTGTATGAGAGACTAACCTGAATCGTAAACTTTCACTTAAAGCACACACAAAAAAATTGTAATATTATTCAGCCTTTACCAATGTGATAACTATTTTTTTTTCACTTTTAAGAGTCAGTAAGAGGTCTAAAGAGATCCTTGTTCTCCCATCTCCAGCCTTGCTAGAGACGACAGGATAGACCCTCTCTACTGTGGGCTGTACTTAAACCACAGTAGACTTTACCTCAAAGGGTCGCTCCGTGAAAGGAAAAGGAGAAACGGCATTTTTCCTGAAAGGAAAAAAGTGCAAAACTAAACCTTGAGCTTTAACATCCCTCCTGTAATTTACTCTCAGTTTCCAGAATTCTCATCTAAACTGGCACTCAAGCCAAGTGTTGAGATCCTTGAAGTAGGATTTCAGCACTGTGGAAAATTTCACCTTTGACTTCTTCAAATTTGAAATCCATCCTTAAAATCTGACAGGAGAAAACCCAAACCCTAGAGAAACTGGCTTCTCTCACCAGAACCTTCCTCTTCTATCTATAGCCCCACTTCCCCTAAAAGCAGAAACTCAGCCAGTGCGTCAAGGGCGCCTAAACCGTGACTTGTTCTCCAGCACACGCAGGCTTCCTGGGAAACACAGCATTGGCAGCACTAGGAAGACCTGGCAAGGGCACGTGTTTAAAAGGGGAAACAGAAAATGAGAGACAGCCCTGACTAGTTTTGTTGTTTATGTCTGAGGTCATACCAAGGACTCTCGGAACTCAGGTTTTGAGACCCTTTTCTGAGTTACTTGCCCATCAGCTAGAGGCTGGTGCTGGGGGCTGTGGAAGGAGGGCGCAGGCAGGGAACGTAACAGAGTGTGGTAACGTGCGCGATCCAGCCACCAAGGATCTGCCGAGTATTCAGGGTGTGCAGAGCAGGGTGCTGTGGCTAAGGCAGATACACAGACACATATGAAGGGGGTCTTCTGCTTTTGAAGACACTCAGAGAAACCGTTTACTTCCTGTTTCAAAGGGAAGGGAAACTGGGAAGCAGGGGCTAAGTTTAATATTCATCAAAATACAGAATACATCCAAACTGTAGGCTGTTTTCTCCTTATTCCTCAAGAAATAAGATTCCATGGCTGGAAGAGAAAGAAAAGGAGGAAAAGGGAGTTGAGGAGGGGCAGAAAATTTCTGACTCAAGATAATCTTTCAGCAGGGTGAAGCTATCACCATTAAATTGTTCTCTATTAAAATTCAGATTTGGAAACTTCGGGCAGGCATTCCAGGATCTGGCCTTTACGCTGAGTGACTGTGTGGAAGAGACACCCCTCCCACGTCTATTCTACCTTTTCTATGGGAAAAGTACAAAAAGACCCTCATTAAGTGCCCTTTCAGGCAATTACAAAGCATTTCCAGGCACTCAGCTGAAAAGTGTTGATGTAAGCTCAAGTCCTCCTCAGCGTCTCAGGAGACGCACAAATACCAGCATCCTCTTACAGGGCCGATATCTAGGGTTACCTCCTGAGAGGGTTCAAACTCCCTCACAAGAGGACAATCTGCCCAGGCCGGTTCTTTTTTTAATAGGGATGGGAAGACATTCTTGCCCAAGACCAATTTACAGCAAGAGAACTATCTCAGGAAAAAAAAAATCCTTTTGGCAAAACACAAATGCAGACAGCCTTACTGTGGTGGTGAGCATGAGGAGGGGGAACCAAGAAGAGCTCTTAAAACTCAAAGGGGAGGAAACTGAACTGGATCATTACTGTTAGGTTTTGTTTTTGTTATGGAACTGCTTGTCTTTTTTATATGTTATTACACACAGCCCTGGTCTAGCCCATGTCCCCATTCTGTCTGTGAACTGCTGGTGAGGATGTTGGGGAATGTTTAGGGTGAGTATTATTGAGGCAAATGAACCCCTAGAACCTGGTCTAGTTCCGGGGTGGAGGTCACTGGTTTTGGGATTGCTCAGAGGCTGTGTTCTTTCTGGTGCTTCTGGAATGGTCACTCCAGGAAAATATTTGGTCCGTCCCCCGGGGGAAGGGTTGCAGCCATAGAGAGGCTTCCCCATTGCCGAGTACCAGTTTGAAAAGCGTGATTTTAAAATAACGATTATCCCACCACAGTGGGAAAATTAAACAGGACACAGGAGGCCAAGAAGGAGGGAAATGACAGCTCTGTCACCCCCAGGTTAAAATGTAAACTAACCAAGCATATCTGCATTGCGGTAGGCAAACCCCTGAGTTTTTCATGCCTGGAACGAAGATTGGAGATCAGACTGCAGAACAGACAGGAATCTTCGAGAGGAACTCAAGCCCCCGCCCCGGGAAGCAGGAGATAAAAGAGTACTAAGATCCTCTGATCAAGTCCCAACACCTCTCTCCGGGGGAAGCGAAACCACCCTCTCCTCTGTTATCACTCCCTTTAGAAAGCTACCATCTAAAAACTGAGACAAAGAAAGGGGAGGTGGATTTTGCTGCGGGCCTCACCGGGCAGTAGCAGCCCATCTCCACAAGCCCAGGCCATCAGCCCGGCAGTTCGAGGGTTAAAACCAGCACTTAAAAGAAAAACTCCAACCCCATTAAGCCCAGGCTTGGAGGACAGCGAGCAACAGGGAACCCAAAGGAAACTAATTTTGGAGGCTCTCCAAGCTGCCAATCACAAGCGTATTTCTAACAGTCCCTGTGTTGTTGGACTTGGTTGTTTTTCCACAGGCTGCACAATGGGGTCTGGTTATTCATTGAAAAAGTCTGCAAGCGCGCCCCGCCCTCCATTCACCACCAATTTGGAATGCTCCATTCAGGCGAGAAGGGGGATCTAGAGCTCGACTCGCGGGGCGGAGGGAACAGAGGCCAGCTGTCGCCGCGGGGATGCTTGCTCGCCCAGTGCGTTGTTTATGGAAGAAATTCAGCCCTGCAGGGGCATCGGCCTGCTCAGCACCCTCGCGAGGATCCAACCGGGCAAGACCTTTGCTGAAATCTGCAAGGGTGTGCAAATCAGCTAGACATGAGGTCCGAAAGTGCCCTCTGGCAAAAGGCAAACTATCTCTCGCCGCTGTGATCAGGATCTGACTGTTACTAAGAGACTTCGGAGGTATTTTTCCTTGCCCTCGGCGAGCTGGTTGGCATTACTGGACGGCTGTCTATGGAAGCCAGCCTCGCCAGCCTCGGGGCTTCTCCGATTCATCTCCAAGAGTTACATGGGGAGCCACCTGGCTTCCTCCCCAGGGGAGGGAGTCTCTGGAGGCCCTACTGTGTTCTCTGGCTGCAAAGGGGGAAGGGGGGCGAGCTACCTATTATACACCGTTTCACAGATCTTCCTGGCTTTGGATCTGGCCTGAAGGGTTTACAATATCCTCCCGAATGCCCATGACACATCAAATGGGATGGGTGCTGGCATCTGGGGTTGGAGGGTGAAATCTCCTCTAAGGACATTGCAAAGTACAAAGCTCAAAACTGGTCCGGTGTCTCAGGGATTTCTGTCAGAGCTTCAATAATCACCCTGAGGGAGCTCTGATCGGGCCAGTTTGACTAGACTTTATTTCAAGGAAAAGCATAGTAGTTTATGAAAATCCAACCTAGGAGGCACACTTTAGCTCATGGGTTGCTTCTTGTTTCCCAACATCTTTGGATGTTTTTAAGGTCTTGTGTTTACCTCCTCTCACTGCCTGTTCCCCGCCCCCATCCTTTCAACGACCTCAGATGCTTCCGTCTTTCTGTCCCGCAGCATCCCCATCCATGCCTTGGCTGTTCTGCAGATCAGCCTCGAACTCCTGGCCTTTTGATAGCTAGGTCTTATCCTGCTCCCTGGAATCTTGCACCATCTGCTGTAATTTTCTCCTAGCTGCTTACTCCTTCTAGGCAGGGGAACCTCCTTTATTTGCTGTGGGGGGCCTTTTTGGGTGGGGCTCTTCTCCTTTTAACATCTGAGTTGCTGAGTTCATTGTCATCCACTTGCCAGGCCCAAAGATGCCACTTAGATTAGGGTTACACTTACATGTGTACACACACACACACACACACACACACACACACACACACACACACGACCTAGTATCATGTCCTTCCTTTAAGCTGAGCCTCTCGGGAGACTAGGACAATGATAGAAGCTGACAAGCAAAGCCTCTGTTAAATGAGCTTGATGAGTCCACAAAATGAATTTTTTAAAAAAGCAACCTAATTCAGTGTTGGCATCAGCATGCCTGGCCCTTGTCCAAGAGCTGGGAGCTGCAACATGACAAGACTCTGTGCTCCTTGGATTCCAAGTGGAGAAGCCTTGTGTGCCAGGGCACAGATGGGGCCCAAGCTGCCTCCAGGGCAGCCATACGCCCACGAGGGGGCTGTCAGCTTCTGAGCCTGGATGTACTTTACTGCCATTAAAACCCAAGAAATGTGTGGACGGAGCAGTCTCTCAGTAGAGAATCATACTCCAAACCCCGACCAGTAACATTGTTTCTGGGACTGAAATTCAAACAATGATACTACTAGACGGTAGAAACGTCAGATAGTACAATTCCTGGTTTTATCATGCTACCCATCTCTTAATCTTCTAAAACTGAAAGACTCTGAAGAGCAAGGGATAAATGGTAATTTCTTGATCAATTCCAGGATTTTGTTCCTTCTGGCGCCTACCTAAGTGATCTGCCTGGCAGACACAGATGTGGAATTCTCCACCCCAAGTCCCTCTTACCAAACAGAAAGGCCTGGAAAAGTTGCTGGGTTTCATTAGTGGGCCAAGAGCAGAGACTAGAAGGGTAAGAGAAAAATCCATTGTTTTTAATAAGCCTAACTGAATCAAAGTTACTTGAAAACAGATCTGGTTAAACATATGGCTCTTTTAGATACATGGTAACTCTAAGTCTTGGGTTCTTTAGAGTCCTGGGTATAAGGATCTTAGATGCTTTCAACACAGGAAGGATTTCAAATCGTTTAGCATCCTCTCAGAGATAAGGTAGTGGCCTAGCTAACAAAGGCTTTGAAAGTAGCACTGTAAAACCTAGGGTCAGACAACCCTTCCCCTCCAAGTTTTCTTCCTGCTTTTTTTCAGCATCCTTTTCTTTCTTCCTCATTTCCCCTCTACCTTCAGAACTACTAGCTCTTGGAAAGGATAAATGACTGATGTCCTTGACTCCCCCAAGCCTCTGCTACACTTTTCTTTCTTACCCTTCCAAAACAAAAAGATCTTAGGGAGGGCCTTTCAAACAGAAATGGCCTCAAGACCGCAGAGCAAGTAAACACAGGGATTTGCTGAGCCCAAAACGATGGACTCTCCAAAAGGGAGGGGCTGCCTCTTACTATATTAACCGTAAATGTATTTTTTTTTTAAATTCAGCTGAATAATCTCATATCGAAACAGGATTACGATCAATGTGTTTTAGGCTCAAGGGCTGCTGTTCACACTTCCTGTTTTCCCAGCGATCTATCACGATGTATTTATGAAAAGTCAATCCCATCAGTTACTTAGCCCGTCCTTAGGAAATTCCGTGTACTTCCTCCAGGCATTCCACCCCTTTTGAAACATAGATCTAAAAAGAACCCTTCAAGGGGAAAATGGGGTCATTTGGGTTTTAGAACAATTCTTTAACTTTTATTTGGTATGGAAGCCGTGAGTTTTAAAATAGGATGTTCTCATGTCTTCTCAGTATAAAATATCTTAAGTTATTCAGGATGCTGACGCGAAGCACTCACAATATCACAATTAAAACAAATGAGATAAAAAAAATCAGAACTCCAATCTGCATTTAAAAAAAAAAGCTACTTATGTATGCTAACGTATAGCGGGACCCTTAAGTACCCAAGCAGTCAGTCCAAAAAATGAAAGCAATGCCCCCTCTTTCCCAAGTATAAGCACCCTGAGTTCTAATTTCAGCCACAGTCTTGATTTGTAGTTAATTCTGTGAAGAATGTGGAGTAAAGATGCGTATATGTCTATGTACTGACCCAGAGCCCCTGGTTTGGGAGCTCTATGTGTTAATATACATATTCAGCTACACACGTATTTATAGATACATACATATTTATAATATACATTATATATACACACATAGTTTTATCTACACACACTAATGTCTTCTAAGAATCATGTCAGTTTTTTATAATTTTTGTGTTTTATTTCTCTCTCTCTCTTTCAACTCTTAGATGGAAAAGAAAAACTCAAAGCACCAAGCTGTTTAATAGTTTTCTCAGGATCGTAGAAGAAAGAGAACTGAGGTATTGGACTGGACGGTCAGCAATCTCCCTAATGGGTCCCCGAGGGCCGTCTCTAGGTATCTGAAATAACGAGGGATAGCCTTGAACACCTTGAAATGCCAGTGCCCCCAGGCTCTGTAGCTTCGTGATAGCTTCTGTAAGGATATCATTTCATACATATATACACACACACACACACACATATGTATACGTGTGTGTGTGTGTGTGTGTGTGTGTGTGTATAAGAACCCTGGTTGCACAGTGGTTAACTGCCACGGCTGCTAACTAAAAGTGGGCAGTTTGAATCCACCAGCCGCTCCTTGGAAACCCTGTGGGGCAGTTCTACTACCCCACAGGGTTGCTATGAGTTGGAATTGACTTGACGGCAACGAGTTTGTTGGGTTTTTTTTTTGGTATATATACATATAAATACATGTATATATATATATATATTTTTTTTTTTTTTCTTTTTTCTTCTCATTTCACCTAATCTCTCCCTCTTGGCCTCAAACCTCTCCAGCTCTCTGGACCTCATATTATCCCCTCTGCAAATGAGGGGGTTAGGTAAGACTTCTCTAAAGGGGACTTGCAGCTCAAACAATGTGGCATCGCCAGGGTTACTTCTCAGGGTCAGGGGGACAATGGAGACACTGGAAGACCCCCTACAGCCTACAGGCTATACTTTTTATCCTTTGAATTTGACCTCAAGGTTTCCAGGTGGGGGATACTTTACTAATGTCTACATTTCTGAGGCAGAGGTGAAAACTACAGCTAGAAGTAAGCTGGGTATATCTACAGGACTTATAAGAACAATGCTCTCATTTATGCAAATCACACTTGGGATGGATGCTTATGGGCAGGAAACACAAATCTGGAAAACTTATAAAATATAATCTCTTTAGAAGTTGAGCTATGGTTTCCAAAAAAAGTCAGCCGTAATCTTCAAATCACTGCCATTCCAAATTAAAAATGATTCTCCCCATTACTTAGGATTTCTCTCTGTCTCATACATACACACACATACACACCTCAAAAAAGAAAAGAAAAATAATCTACTCATCATTAACAGGAAAGGTTAACTGTTACCCACGAGAGGACAGAAGAATATTTGTTTAAAAATGTTCCTGCTACTCAGACTGCAGAACCAACAGAGTTTAGGGAAAGGGTTTTCTTCATCTGGTAAATGGAAGTTTGGTTTTAGTTCACTGGTTGGGTGATTCAGAGCAACTCATAAGGCTTCATTAAGTTTGAATGACTTTCTCCCCCTCCCCTGCAGTAATCGTGGGCTCTTCCAGGAGATGACTGGAGTGGAAGCTGATCTCAACACAATGCTGTGAAACGTGGTCACAGAGAATGAAGACTCTGCTGCCCAGCCCTGGGCTCTGCCAGCCGGCGCTTCTCAGTCTGAACTGCATTCAAAACACAACAGCAAGAACGAATGGCTCCAGGATACACCACCTACCATTTGTGTTCTTGCCTAACATTTAAGCAAGTCTATCTCTTTGAATTTATCCTTCTCTGAGCTCTATTTCCAGAAAACAGAGTCAGAGGGGAGAAAAGAATTCTTAAAAGGCTTTTCTAGGCTACTCATCCATCTGTTTTATCCTTAAAACGCAGGGAAGCTCAACCTTAAGAAGTTAAAGCAAAAAGCAAACAAAATGAAAAACACATCACACTTGGTAAGCAGAAACCTCTCCCAAAGCACCTCCATTTTAGGTATGGTATTTTAATTAAGCAATGGAGCACATTCTATTTGCTGAACAGGAATTATTTCTAAGGAGCCAAAACACATTTATTGATTCCTTCACTTTAGCTGATTTCTACAGATGAATCTCTCTGTAACTATAAATCCTGCTTGCTGACATCTTTCTCTAAAGAACACGCCCTTGCTTCAGCACATGAAATCTATCTGAACGCAGCCATCTCACCTCCCCTTTAACTCTTCGGGCTACAGAGAAACAAATAAAAGTGTCATAAAAGCATTTCAGAGAGTCTCTGCCAAGCAAGCCACCTCACAAACAAGACTGCAGTTTATGCTGCTCTGAGCAAGAAGTGGAGAGGCTGGGCCAAAGTGTCAACACAGAACCAAGTGGGATTACAAATCCTCTGTCTTTCGTCTTGCAAACACACACACGCACACACACGCATGCACACGCACGCACACACACGCGCACGCACACACGCGCGCGCGCACACACACGCACTCACGCAGTCTGGGTTGTCTTTATTTAGCCTTTCAGTGGCAAGCTTCCCAATCACTTGAAAGCAATCAAAGGGCAATAATTAACGTGCATTTACTTTCCTATAGAAAACTTCCCCAGCAAGCTGTGACAAAGCTAAGGTAACCAGGCATCTGTGAGTTACGCTTTATCCCCTTTTAAAGTCTCATGGCAACATGCCTTGGGAATGAGGCCTATCATTAAAGAATGTTTAGCTGGAACCTCCATTCTTTCATTTAATGACTCCAAACACCCAGCTTTTATTTAGACCCAAAGATAGCCCATCTCCCAGTGACTTCCACGCACACACATACACACACCCCAGAGATAAAACAAAGCTGAGAAGAATTTACTGGGTGCAGAATGAGAAATCGTATCCTTGCCTGGCTCAGGTGCTTGCTATTATAAACTATGACTAAGAGACATGAATTTCTCTATGATGCAACTCTCAAGAGAGGCAGCATTTTCTCCAGGCCGCTCTTAAACCTGCTCGTTCGCCAGTGACTAATGCTCTCTAGAGCTGCCCTGGGCTGCTCAAATTTCATCAGCCAGCTTTGTCCTTGAGGGCTCTGCCTGGACCACAAACGCCCCCAAACCTGTGGAGGGCAACCCTGGAATATCAGTGCACATCTAGCCACGCCCCTGCTGGCACTGAGAGCCATCTTTTCTCCTCCCTACTGCATTTTGTTATCTCAAGTAATGGGCACTTAATGACCATTTGAAGAAAACAGTTTTACCCTTCTCTGAATGGTAGTCACCGCAGCCACATGAAAAACAAGAGTAAGTAAACCAGGTCACTCTACAATCGCCCTTTGTCAACTTAGAAACAACATCAACCACACGTTTGGGTGAAACCACAATTAACTGGACTCTTCCATGAACTAGTTTCTGCACCTTTAAAAGAAAGAAATACGTCCGGTTCATGATTCGCAAAACAAACCAGTGAAAGCTGGAAGATGTCTGACCGATGGACATTCAGTCCAACAGCTAACATATGATGCCAATTCATTTATAACTCTGATCTTGAAGGCTTGTAATATTCTTCTTAGGCCAAAAGAAATATAGGACGAATTATGATCAGTTATCTTACCTGCAATGGAATGAAAAGCACTTACGAATGATATCAATATAGAACAAAACAGAAGTTTTCAAGGTTAATTCTGAACTACTGGGGAAAAAAAAAAAAAATTCATTCCCAATCTGCCCAAATCTGCTAGTTACAGCTGAAAAGAATGTTCTGGCCATGGATGGTCCAAGACCAGACAATTTCAGAACAAACGTGCCACCAGCAGAAAGGTACTTACAGTTATCAGACTGAAAATCTGGGACAAATTGTTCATCATCAGGTACTTGTGCTGGAAAAGAGATTTTTATGTTAGACCTTTTAAGTTTTATTTAAAAAGCACTGCAACATGTTTTGTATGGGAAATAGGACAGCCGGGACACTTGCCTTCAGCTAACCAGGCCTCTTGAAGTTGACTGAGATCTTGAAACAACTCTGGAATTAAAAACAGAAGACCCCCAAATGAGGGAAATTCCTCAGTTAGGGAGGAAGCGTCTACATGCCGTTTACACTGGCAGCGATTTAAGGACGCCAATCACAACGAAAGAGGGGAGAGCTTCCGTACCTTCAGAATCATGAGCCAGATCTGTGTCCAAAAACTTCCTCTTTCTGTCAATCACAGGCCGGCCTCTACATTCCTCTGATCGAGATTTCTGAAAGAAGCCAACAGACAGTGAAGGCTTGAGGGTAATAAAAGGGTCGGAAAGGTTGGGACCACTAAACCAACAGGAGAGGACTCCTATTTGAAGAGGGAGGACAAAACAAACCGAAAGCCACATAAACTTACCCCTGGGACCATAAAAGGGACTTGCTGATCATAAAACCCATCCATGGCGCCGCCAAGTTCTCTAATATCACTTTGAAAGGTTTCAGCATTGAGTAGTTTCTGGGGGCAAAGGGGTCCTCCTGTAATACGAATTTGGAAGATTTTAACGAGAGAAGAAACAAGAGAGAGAGCAATGAAGTCATTTATACTGCTCTTCCTTTAGGGCTGTGCAAAACCACTACCTTTCTCTGAAGCCCTAAAGCCTGCCCAAGGTGTGAGCTTTACAGACCAACACAAGGCTTGATTAACGGCATCAAACGTGCACAATGTACTTATGCCCTCTCTCTCTCTCTGGATCAGTTATGATTATAGGTTTGCGACTGCTTCTCCCCTCTTAAAAAAAAGAACTTATTTTCATTATAAAAGGGTGATTTCCAGATTCTTCCATATAGCAGATCTTCCGGGGTATTTGTAGCCTTTGGTTTTTTTTTTTTTTTTTAAAGATAATTAAACTTTTGACAGTACAGTGACAGGAAGTAGAGAAACTGGGTTTAAGTATTCTCCATCATTGGCAATTAAGAATCTGACATACACAGTGCTTCTAAAAGTATTTTGTAGGTCAATGGTAAAATACTATATATAGATCCAGGAATATATCGGTCCCAGGCACACTTATCTCCCACACACAACTCTGTATTTAAAAAAAAAAAAAAAAAAAAATCTCTGTCCAAACACAGGTGTAGCATCTTAATGTAAAAAATATCTCTATGGCAACTTGTAGAGACATCTGATATCTCCAACTTCAAAAAGAAAGGAATTATCTTTGACAAGTAACAGATAAAGGAAACTGCGTTCCGCCGCACATACTCTAAATGTATCTCTACCACGGGTGTTAAAAAAAAAAGAATGAAAAGCAAAAGATCCATAAAAAGAAAATTCAGTTTGTTTCTTACAGTGAAGTCGATTTTCCCAGACATGCCAAAGAGGGGAAAAATTAAACTCATTTCAGCATTGGCAAGTGTTAGGGAAGTACTGGACTAGAGGCTGGAGGAGAAAGGTCAAAAGAGAGAGAGACCTCTTCTAATTTGGGAGGAACGAGGTGACAGTTTTAGGAAGGTACCATCCTCCCGGACGCTTTGTTTTTCTCTCCAAGTAAAAATGCAGTTAAGTCAACAAAATGGAGGAAAACATTAATTTCACTCACCCCCAAGCTCGCGGCAATACAAAATAGTTTTTGTTTAACTTGTATATACATCTTAAGAGGGTACTTTTTCCCAGTGGACAATCCCATCCAATTGTGTTTTTCACACTGCGTGGAGCCTATCACATTTTCATAACCAAGTAGGATACAAGGAGACCCTTCACGGCCAGCCTCCTCTCAGCACATTGGCCCAAGTAATCAGATACTTTTCAAAGTCAAAGAGAAAAAGGGAGAGAAGTGAAATAGCACACAGTCCATTAACTTCCTAGAAAAACACTCCCTTCAGCCTGCCTTCGTACCTTCCAAACAGCGCTAGAACTTCCAGAATGAAGCCTCCCTCTCCAATGTCACCCGCAAGCAAAATGAGAGCAACCTCAGCAGTGACTTTAGGGGCATGAAAACCAGCCCCGTGTAGACTTCAGAAATCTGTCATCTGAAAGAGCGGCCTTAAGAACTCTGTAAATGTTTGCTGGGGGTAGAAGACAGGAGGGGAGAGATATTTCCTGAGCCTCGTGATGACATACGTTGCAAAACACCTCACCCACGAATAACAAATATATCTTTAATAAAAAATAAACTGCCATAAACGAACCCAAAAGAGGCATCGAGGATCTTTGAAGCAGCTCTCAGAGTTCAAGGGCTAGAAAAATTGTGCTCAAAGTGTCATTAAAAAAAAAAAAAAAAAGCCTGCAGGGCAGGCTCGAGTTCATCCAGGAGTTTAAACCACTTCCGTTGTGTCCCCCCTTGCGGGTGCCCCCAGGAAAGCTCGCCCAGGGCGGCGCGGCGCACTCGCGCCCCTCCCCCGCGGCGCGCAGCGGGCCTGGTTTTATGAATGGAGAGCGAGCCGCGGCCGCCACACCAGGTAGAAGCTGTAACTGGATCCCTCGCGCTGGGCCCCATTCACAAAACAAGACACACTTCCACCCAGTTCCCAGCCGTCCCCATTCATGAAAACTCCTTCGGCTGCGCCCCCGCCCCCACTCCCAACGCACGCCCAGCCTCCGACGCAGGCCCCTCACCCCAGCGTTTTAGGAAGTAAGCTCAATGCTTCATTCACAGAAAGGGAAAGGAAAAAAAAAAAAAACCCAGCCGCAGGCAGCAGCGAGCCAACCAAAGAAACCCGCTTCATTCATAAAGTCACCCACATTCAGGAAAACGAGCTGCGGCGTCGGCGCTACCACCCCCCCAAAAAAAACCAAACATCTCTCCTGGGCACCCCCTTTTCGACCAGGGGTTCAGTTCCCCCAGAGGCCCCCTCCCCTCCGGAAATGCGGCCAGACCCCTAATCTCTGGGGCTCCAGCATCTCTCCGCACCCCCCCATTTTTTTCCACCATCCGCAGGCCGATGCTCCGATGCTCCCCAATTTCTCAGTCTGCTGGGGCGTAAGGAGGAGGAGTGGGTGTCCACTCTCCACCACCTGGAACTTGCAAGGCTGCATAAGTTCCTGGCCGATCCCCAACCCCCGCAGGCTGCACATGCCTGTGTCACTTAACCCTCTCCGGTGCCCGGGGGGGGGGCATCGCGGCGCAAACAACCGCTCCCCCCCCCCGAGCTGCTTCCCACCCCCTCCTCCAACTGCAAAGCTTCACCCGCCGTCTCTTCTCGCGAGCCTCCAAGTCCCCCCGGGGCTCTCCGATCTCAAGGGACGGGAGCCCGCCGCTCCGCGCCCCTACCCCCACCCCGGAGCCCCCGCACCTCGCGCCCCGCATGCCTCCCCCGCGACGCGCAGAAACCCGCTCGCAGCGCGCTCCGGAACCGTTAGCCGCCCCCGCCCTACACGTCCCAGGAATCGAACTGGACGAACCGGGCCGGGCCACGGGAGCAGGGGGCGGTCAGCGCCGGAGGGCTCGCCCCTGACATAAAGTGCACCCGACTCCAAGGACTGCGAATCAGCCCGTGAACTCTCGGCCACCGGGCCCTTCCGACCTGCTCCGGCCGCCCCCTCACCTGAGGCGGTGGCTCTCAGCTTGCAGCGGTCCCGGCGGCGCAGGCGCGCTCACGCACGCGCGCACCGGGCCTGGGCGCCGAGGCGAAAGGCTGGGCTGAACCGCGCTCCGAAGACGCTGAACCGCTCCGCGCACCGGCGCCGGGACTCTGCGCCGCAGCTGCCAACCAGGCTGGAGCGCTGGCCCGGCCCCCAGCAGCCCCCGGCTCCGCCGGCCGCTATTGGCCGGCGGCCCTAGCCCAGCCTCGTTCCTATTGGCCCGGGACCGCTACCGCGGTTGTCCATCACTCCTTGTTTACCCTGTCTGCGGACAAATCCAGCCGAGCCGCCCCACCAACTCCGGCTCCCATTGGCCAACGGCGCGTCCCTCCCCACCCCGTCAGGGTCTGCTTTACATAATATATGCACCGGGGGCTATTGTCCAATCAGCGCAGGCTTGTTTATATAATGACTATAAGGACGTTTTTCATTCATAAAAAACGTGACCTGAGGGGGAAGCTTAGCTGAGTCAGTGAAGCACTTAAAGGGGCCGAGGCCGGGAGAAGCAGCTGGGACTGCCCTCCTGGCCGCTGTCCCGGCTGTGTACCGAGGCACAGCACCCCGAGCCCCGCTCGTCCCCACCCTTGTTCCGGCAAGCCCACGGCCGGGCTGGGGCCGCCGGGCGCCAGACGCTCGCAGCTGCAGCGCGAAGCAAAGTTATCATTTTAGGATTCAGGCGAGAGAAATTCGTCATTCTACCCAGAAAGAAACTCGCTGACCGACCTGGCGTCCGGCCCACAGAAACAGAAAACGGAAACCGAGCCCTCTAATCTTAGCTACCTTCCAGAGAGGCCTTAATTTCTTTTAACCAGGTTTCCAGTCGGGAAGAATAAGCAGTGTCTCCGTTTAACGTCTGAGCTTACAAACAGATTCTAGTTCCTATTTTACTGGCAAGGCCTAAAGCCCAACCAAATCCCAAATTTCTCCCCGTGTCGGTCACCTACGCCAGAGTGGGTTCAAGACCCCCAGTAAGAGAGGGTCGGGACTCAAGAAATGCTCTCCCGGGCCAGCACCAGCCAGTCAGCCCACTAGAAACACGAATTCCTCCAAACAGCACGCAGAGTCAGGCCGCCTGCCTCCCGGGCTCTTGTTTTCCACTTAAGTGTTGAATGCGAGATGGCGCGTTTGCGAGCTAGATCCCGTGCAGCTGGGAAGGAAGCGATCGGGCCCTAACTGCAATTGCTGAGATTCTTCTCAGGGTGTTCCAGGAAGCAAGCAATCCTCTCTCCCCCGTGCGCCCCTCTGCCCCCCTCCAGTGCCGGCCGTGGGGCGGCGCTCTGCTCTCCCGCAGGCTGGGGGAGTCTCGGAGGCGAGCTCTCCTGTTCGCCTTCTGCTGGTGTGCCCTGCCATTCACCCCGAGTGGCCGCGGTGCGGAGGAAGATGACAAAGGTTAGGGGAAAGCCGCTAGCAAAGGCGACCCAGCGTGGCCAGCCCTGCAGCTGCCTCCCCCCCACCCCAATTCAGAATGCAGTGTGGACTTTTTTTTTTAATAAAAAATTGCTCACCTTCTTTTTTGCCTCTACACAGTCTTAAAGTGGGAGCTTGGTTTGTCGTTTATAGCCGAAGAAATGTTTGCACGCACTTTAAGGAGCCTGGAGCAGCGGGATGAGTCCTGGACCCAGCACTAACCAGTTATGAGCTGGGAGAGGCTGGGATGGACATGAAGTGAGGGGTAGGAACGTGCTTTGAACTTGTTGCCAAGCAATTCCTTGATATTTAATTTCCTAGCTGAGCATTTTGCTTCTAACCCTGGTTCTAATAAAGCTTCTCCTTAGCGCTTCTCTTCATTCCCCAGGTAGGGTCACCTCTGTTTGGTGGCTGAAGATTTTACCCTAGTCCATTGGGCTTCCGGCTTATTCCTGACCACGCTGTGATTGTTCATTCAGAGGGTTCTATCTCCCCAGCTAGAGGAAGCGCCAGTTAGCTCCCAAATCCTCCTCCTGCCCAGCTTTGTCTACCCCCATTCCACCCCTATCTTATCCCATCTCATTCTACTCTCTGATCTATTTCTCAAGAAGAGCTTTATTATCCTCTTCACTGAAGTCTCTCAGGTCCCAGGCATCAGGAAGGCCTGCAGCCCACAGGACCCCTGTCCTCACCATATAAGCCATAGAACATCAATCACAGAGGCGGCCTCCACAGGGGCAAACTTGCTGCCTGGAGGGTGGCTCCAGTGACCCTCGCATCCAGCAAAAGCTCTTCCCACTTGGGAAGAGAAGCTGGGTGTTTTGGGATTGTTGTTGTTTACTGCCTTGCAGCGGGCCCTGACTCACGGTGACCCCATGCACCCCAGAAGGAACGCACTGTGGGCTGGGCCTGCACCAACCCCGTGATAGGCTGCTCCACGGAAACCTCTTTAGCATCATAGCAAATTTTTGGGTTAAATAGTGGCTACATTGGGGTGAAGTCCCTGGGTGGTGCTAACCAAAAGGCTCAAGTTGGAGTCCACCCAGAGATGCCTCGGAAGAAAGGACTGGCGATCGACTTGTGAAAACTCGATGAAGCACAATGCTACTCTGACATATACAGGGTTGCCATGACTCGGGGTTGACTGGATGGCAATTGTTTTTTTTTTTAAGTTGGGGCAAAGGAGGAGTTGAGGGATGGGTTTTTACACAAGAGTTGTCATAGGCAGAAGATCATGTTCAGGGATTTTGCACCAGAACAGAGCTTTTACCAATTTACTATTTAGTCAACCTGTAAACATTTATTTTGCATCAAATATTCAGCCAGATTCTGTGCTAGGCAAAAAAGCTACAGAGATGGATACAATCCAGTGTTGGCCTTGAAGGAGCCTACAATCTTACTGCACGCTTTCAGTAGCTGAGGTCTACCGAGCACTTAATATATGACCTGTTTGTGCCATACACAGTTTTCCACAGACTCTCTCATTCAATCCTCTGAATAACCTGAAGAGGGCTGTACTATTACTGAGGCACAGAGAGGTTAAGTAACTTGCCCATAGTCACAGAGCTACTAGGTTGCTATCCTTGGATAAGAACAAACGCAGTCAGGCTTCAGAGCCCATATGGGGGAGACTTATGCCTGGGTTGCTCAACAAACCACCAGGAAACATTATTTGAGCCCAGAGTTATAAAGGACTGAAATGGAGGCAGATACACCGGGAGGCAGACTTCAGCTCAGCATAGTGTTAGGAGCTGTGGTGCTGGAGCCCTGGTGATGCAATGGTTAAGAGCTTGGCTGCTCACCAAAAGGTCGGCAGTTAAAATCCACCAGCTGCTCCTTGGAAACCCTATGGGGCAGTTCTACTCTGTCCTACAGGGTTGCTATGAGTCGGAATTGACTCGCCGGCAATGGTTTTTTTTTTTTTTTTTAAATAGTGTTAGGAAAGTTTGGAGTGGTCCAACAAGGGACTACTGTGGCTGGTAATGATCCTCCTGCCACTGGAGGCATTTATGCAGAAACAGCTGGGGTGGTGTAGAGCGATTATGGCACTGGGATGAACTCTAAGGATTGTTCCAGCTCCGAGATTCTGTGATTCTGGAAATTTGGAGCTTTGTGTTGGACAGAGTAGGTGAGACCCTGGCACGGCCACCTTGACTCTAACACGAAGTGTGAAGGTGTGGCTTGGGATGGCCTTGCCAGGCCAACTCCTGGGCCCGGGGGGTTTCTAATTGGTAAATGTTCGCTGATGTCTTCACTCCTTTTCCTTCTGCTCCTTAGTGGCTTAACTTCCCCCACCCACTCCTCTCCCCCTCTTGTTATCTCTGCCTTCATAAGAGCCAAGGGTCAGTTTAGAAGCTGTTTGTCTAGTACATGGAGTCTTTCCTCCTAAGAACGTGACTTACATTGGAGGTTTTGGTGAACATGTGTTTTGATACACCATTTCCTCTGCTCCAGGAGAGAAACAGGATTGGGAAAGAAAACGAAAAGAGAGACCAGCCCTCTGAGACAGCCGCCTGGTGTCCTCTGGCAATAGCACAGCCCCGTTAATCACTACAGGACAACTAGACCCTTGTTCTTTCAACTCAATTCGCAGCGTGTCTTCAGGGAAGCAACAGGGAAGGATAGAAAAGCAAGCACCTTGCTCCAAGCCTGAAAGCGTCTGCTTCTCTTTAGAGGACTTCTTTGAAAGATGTTTCCTAAAATGCCAAAAGCAAGTTGAAATATAAAGCAAGCGACCAAAACGGTGGCAGGGAAACGTCTGTCTGGAGGGCGGGAGCCCAGCTAGAGGATGGGGTGTGGGTGACATGGCCCACGGGTGCCATTTCCCATTCTTGTATAATGTGAAGGAAAGGGCTTGAGGACAGGGTCAAAAAGGTATGGAAATGCTTTCCTTATCTCCAAGAGAGAGATAAAGAACTCTACCTGACTGAGAAACCAAAACCAAAACAGAACAAAAAAAAAAACAAACCCATTGCCGTCAAGCTGATTCCAAATTCATAGCGACCCTATAGGATAGAGTAGAACCGCCCCATAGAGTTTCCAAGGTGGATTCGACCTGCCTAGCTTTTGGTTAGCAGCCGAGCTCTTAACCACTGCGTCACCAGGGCTCCATCTGACTGATACACTTTCCTTTCTAAAATTCAGAAATAAATGCCCTAAAAACTGAAGGGGGAAAAAAATCTTTTCGATTAAATGTCTTTTTACAAATGGTCAACAATTAGTTTCAAACAAAGATGAGAGTATAAGGGGACTGGGAAACTAGACTGACGGAAACAGAACAACCAGAACGGAAATAATGAGAATGCTTCTGCATTGTAAAGAACGGAACCAATGTCACTGAACAATTTGTGTAGAAATTGTTGAATGGGAACCTAAATTGCTGTGTAAACCTTCACCAAAAACACAACAAAGTATTATTTAAAAAACAAAACAAAACAAAAAACCTCTTTAAACAAAAAGGGGCCATATTGTCTTTAGGGTGCCTGACAGTGAGAGAATAATATTAGCTAACAGTTATTTAGAATGAGCCAGATACTGTTCTAAACACTTTACATGTATTGACACATTTAACCCAACAACAGTCTTGTGTGGGAGATAATTTATTATCACATCTGCTTTTCTCAGATGAGGAGGCTTAGGTTCAGAAAGGCTCCAGGTTACACAGCTCCAGGTTACACAGCTGGCTGATGGTAAGAGGCGGAGGTGTGGCCGGGCAGGTTCCTGCCGTGCTGCATCAGCCTCACACAAGCTGTGCTTAATGACAACAACAGCCGACACCAAAGGAAGGCCTCCTCTGTGCCAGGCCCTGTTTCAGCTTTGCTTGTTTCAAGCCACTTGATCCTCCTAACAACCCTGTGGTGTCGTTTCCATTATTACCCCCACTTTATAGATGAGGAAACTGAGGTGCGAAGAGGTTAGGTCACGTGCCCAAGGTCACATAGCTAGTAAGAGCTGGAGTCAGGAGCTAAATGCAGGTCTTGAGCAGAGTCCTTGCCCTTCAGCGCTTGACTAGATGGCTTCAGCTCCTGCCACCTCCCTCTCCATCAATTTCCTTCATCTTCCCTTGGGGGCTCTGGCTGTTTACTTGCCGCCCCCATGAGGGTCCCTGTGCTTCCCTGGGAGCTTGCTGTAGCCACTCTGGCCAGACTTCTGAATTACCACCCTGGGCTAGCAAGGATTTGTCTTCGTTAAGTCACTTCAGAAAGAGGATGGAAATGACATTTCCTGAGCATCCCCCATATGCCAAGCTCTGTACCAGACACTTCACAGACATTATCTTGTTAATACTCTCAGTCTCTCTCAGAAGTTCTAATAACACCCAGTTTGCAGATATGAAAACTGAGGCTCAAAGTGAGAGGTTAAAGAACATGCCTGAGGTTTCACACTTAGGGAGGAGGGAGCCAGGTCTCTGACCAAATGCATGTTCTTGACCCTCTGACAGACCGGCCCAAACCCAAAAAACAAACCCATTGCCATGAAGTCGATTCTGACCCACAGTGACCCTATAGATGGAGTAGAACTGCCCCCTAGGGTTTCCAAGGAGTGGCTGGTGGATTTGAACTGCTGACCTTCTGATTAGCAGCCATACTCTTTAACCACTGCACTACCAGGGCTCCAACAGCTTGGCCTAGTGAGGCCTTAGTCCTCTCACGGCTCGTTTTCTGAACTTGAGGACACCCTTTCTCCCGTTTTACTCTCCTAGCTCCCAATTCTTAGCTATTGTGGAACATCCGCTATCAAGGAAACCTAGGTCCCTCGGGGGTGTAAGTGGTGTGCGCTCAGCTACTAACTGAAAAATTGGCAGTTTGAATCCACCTAGTGGCACCGTGGAAGAAAGTCCTGGCAATCTGCTTCCTTAAAGATTAAAGCCAAGAATGCCCTATGGAGCAGTTCTACTCTGTCACGCATGGGGTTGCCATGAGTCAGAATCGACCACAACAGGTTTATCAAGAAAACCTAGCGAACATGTAATATTAAGATTTCTGATAGCTCAGAGATTTGTTCCTTAAGCTCAAAACCTTAGAAAGGAATGAAAATCTTTGAGACCTTCCCATGGCCTTCATAGCTGAGTCTACCTCCTTGGCAGGACCGTCCCGGCACCCTGGAGACCTGCAGTCCCCCGGAGCCTCTGGCCCCTGTCGTCTGGCCATGGGGGCCGAGCTGCCTGTCCTTGAGCTGTCACAGGCCCGCATCCTGTCCTACCCCCGAGACCTGCAGGCTCCCGGAGGGTGCGGAGGACTGCCTACCCACGTGAAGGAGACTTAGCCTGGTGGGATTTGGGGGACCCTATGTCTAAACTTAAGGAGACATGGTGGTGCAGTGGTTATAGCGCTGGGCTGCTAATTCAAAGGTCGGCAGTTCGAACTCACAAGTTCAAACCCACGGGAGAAAGATGTGGCAGTCTGCTTCCATAAAGATCACAGCCTTGGAAAACCTATGGGGCAGTTCTACTCTGTCCTACAGGGTCACTATGAGTCGGAATTGACTCATCCACCATGGGTTTGGTTTTTTGCTATGTCTGATCTTTGGGGTTTTCCTGCTCCTTCTGGGTGTTAGGGTGTCAATCAAGATTTCTCAAGGCATCAAGCCCATGCTCCTCCAGCAGCCCCTCACATCCACTGTGATTTTCTGCCTCTTATCTGCCATAGGCTTGGAAACCAGCAAACCCAGTGAGTGTGAAGAGGGCAGAAAGAAAGAGAATGTGGGTTCTGAGCGAAAGCTAAAAGGCCCTCTCTAATGAGGAAGTGGATGAGTTTGAATATGTGGACTTGGCAAAATCTATTTCAACCGTTCAGAGGCCTCTTTTTACTTCCTTTTATGCACTTAGTGGTGAGTTTCAGATGACCAAGGGTTAACCCTTGCTGTGACGTCTCAGACTTCAGCTCCCAAAGGAGGAGCAGGCTAACTCAGCACTCACTCGCCTGGAGCAGTGAATGGCCCAGCTTTGGCACCTCCCAACAGCCCCCAGGAAGCACAGCCGAAGAGGGTGTTGGGGCAAGAGTGTGGATTCTCTCACAAGCCTGCTTCAGCGGGGCAGCTGGAGAGCGGATGGTGAGGCAGGCCGATCTTCCAGCTCTTGGCGTGGTCTGTAAGCTTCCAGCCTTCGCTTCGGCCCTACAGGCCTGTGGAGAGGGCAGTATTTATTCTGAGTTGGATGAAGGAAAGACGGACTATGGCCAACTGGTAATAAGAGCCCCCAGCTGAAAGACCCTGTCAGTGGATTCAAATACATGGCTTCAAATGGGCGTCCGGCCTGCCCTTTGAACGTGACACAGTCCTCTCATCTCTTGCCGCTTGAAACCAACCAGCCACAGCATGTGTCTGCAAACCAGTGTCCATCCCCTTGCATGCGCCCTGCTCTTGTTTCTTGCTAATGGTCTAGCTGCCTACCTCTCGCCTCTGGGGTATAAGGCAGCTTCGATTTAAACCAGAACCCATCTGAAAGCCTCTCCTCATCCCTGCTCCTCACCCTTCTCTGTACCCCACCCTTGTCTCCACCCTCTCCCTTGTCTGCACCCTCACCCTTCTCTGCACCCCCACCCTTCTCTGCACCCTCTCTCTTCTCTGCACGCTCTCCAGCTAAGAAGCCAAAGTACACACCTAAAAATGCAAAATATGAGCAACAGCCCATCCCCAGAGAGCCCTGACTTAGCCCGCAGAGGTGGTCAGGTGCTCCGTCTGCTCCTCCCTGCACAAGGGCTCTGCCTCCGAGCAGAACGAGGGTGCCCCTAAAATCATGAGGAACCCTTGTTTAGCACCCTCTTCCTCAGTGCCCCACCACCCACGGCCCGGAGGCTGGAAGGTCTGCATGTGACTCCCAGCGGGATTACCAGCTCGATATGAGGGAATGCTCAAGCACCTCCATTTTGGCCTATTTTATTTGTTTTTGTTGAAGTTTAACACAATCCAGGACAACGCACAAATCCTCAGTACAGAGTTCGATGACTTTTCACAAAGTGAACAAACACCTCTGTGCATTTAGTACCAGATAAGAAACGGACATTATCAGCTCTCTTCCTTCACATGGAGCACTGGTGGCGCAGTGGTTAAGAGCTACGACTGCTAACCAAAAGGTCAGCAGTTCCAATCTACTAGCCGCTCCTTGGAAACCCTATGGGGTAGTTCGGAATCAACTCGACGACAAAAGGGTTCTCCTTCAGATATTCCCCTGGTAACCCTTCCACTCATTAAATGCCCCCTCGGCCCCCCACTGTGCGCACGCGCGCTCACACACACACACACACACACACACACACACACACACACACACACACACACACACACGGATAGCCACCACCCTGGCTTCTGACATCATAGATCAGTTCTTGTTTTTTCACTTTGTATAAATGGAATCATTCACTCCCACTCGCTCCTGTCTGGCTTCTTTCCCTCCGTATCATCCCTTTCGTAGTATATAGTTGTATTTTGCTCCTTCTCTTTGCTGTCTGTCACTCCATTGTATGGACATATTACCACGTTTATCTATTTTACTGCTAATGGGCGTTTAGGCAGCTTCTAGTCTTTGCTATTACTAATAACCCTGCTATGAACGTTCGGCTGAGACTCTAACACATGCCTTTTGGTAAGCAGCTCCTTACTTTTAATTGGCTCATTTAAGATGTAGTCACAGGGCTCATTTTAATGTCTTATTTCTTCGAAGAGTAGCATGGACTCATGATAAAAAATTTCAACATCACAGAAAGGTGGAGAATGAAAATAAAAGCCCCCATCACCTCCTAGCCTGTATCCACGCTCCAGAATTGTGCACAATTATCAGTTTTTTAAGGAGCCCTGCAGGCACAGTGCTTAAGCGCTTGGCTGCTAACCAAAAGGTCGGTGGTTCAAATCCACCAGGCGGTCCACAGGAGAAAGATGTGGAAGCCTGCTTCCATAAAGATTTACAGCCTTGGAAACCCTGTGTGGTAGTTCTACTCCGTCCTGTAGGGTCACTTTGAGTTGGAATCGACTTGACGGCAATGGGCTGGGTTAATCAGTTTCTTGTGTATCAGTCTAGGTATTTTCTATTGGCTAGACGATCATATCTAAGTATATACATTATAGCCTTTAAGAAAACACGTATTGGATTTTACTACACTCTCTGCACTGTGAGGAGCCCTGGTAACACAGTGGTTAAGAGCTTAGCTGCTAACGAAAGGGTCAGCAGTTCAAATCCACCAGCCGCTCCTTGGAAACCCCATTGGGCAGTTCTACTCTGTCCTATAGGGTCGTTATGAGTCGGAATCAACTTGACAGCAACGGGTTTGGCTTTTTTTTTGGTATGCACCCTGGCTGTCCCGTCCCCCGATAGCACTATAGAGTCCCAGAGGTAAGTGGATGACAATTACTGGCCATTCACTCCTATTGGATACGGCTGGGCTATCACTTTTAATAGGCCCTTAATAAGCTAAGACATATGGGAATTTACACAGCAGTACATGTCATTTCTACAACGTCTGTTGAGTGACTGGTGTCTGCTCAGCTTGGGGCTTGTCTGAGAAGAGCTCAAAGTGAGAGCAGGAGAAAGGTACAAGAGCAAGTAGCTATTATACAGTGTTTACAGGTATCATAATAGAGGCCTGTAAATGGGTTCTCGGAGTACAAACGAAGGAGCAGTGATTACTTCCTGTGAGGATCAAGGCAGGCTCCAGAGAGAACTGACATTTGGGTCAGCCCTCCAATGATTAATTACGAGAACTTTGCTGGGCAGAGTGAGGAGGGAAGGACTTTCCAAGCACACAAAGATGTAGAGACTTGCCAGTTATGGGCAAGACAGGGCACGTCAGTTGTTCATGTGTGGCTAAATGAGGATGTTGGGGCAGGGAGGAGATGTGGGCTAAATGGATATTTTGGGGACGAGATGTCAAGGGTCTTATATAATCATTAGAGGGATGATCATTCACATTTTGGAATCTTGAGCTGTAGCTCATAGATACTTAAAAACAATCAACCAAAAGACACAGTAAAGATTGCTTCAAACGTCATCAGACATTCGTGATGTTTTCCTTAACTGTCCAGGGAGGACCGGTCACCCTTTCTTCATTCTTCTTGTCCTCCACCTCCCTCTGCCCCTTGGTTAAAGCATATATCACGTTGTTCACGTGTCTGTGTTGCCCGCGTAACAAACTCCTCTAATGAGACCCTCTCAGATTCTTGTCTGAGTTCCCCAGCCCCCACATCTGGGCACGTAACAGGTGGTCACTAAATGACAAATGGACATGTGAACGAGTAAGTCAGTTCTGTCACACAACAAAACGCTGTGCCTGAGAAGGAGCTGGATGGGTTTCCTTCTCTGTTTGGATTTATTTTTCACGCACCCAGCTTCTGCCTTGCCTACATGGTGGGAAAGGAAAGAGGAGCCATAACCCCGCCTTGGGAGTAACTCAAGGAGAAACTCCGGGTGTGTGCTGGGGAAGTACTTCGTTTCCTTGGCAGCAGTACTCAGCTCTGGGACATCGAGTTTCCTTTCAGACAGATTTGGGATGGCCTGGAGCTTGGTGGGATCCTACAGCCTTATCTCAGTCTGTAGCAACCCAAAGGAACTCGGACTGCACCAAAATACCCACATCTCCTCTTTCTGAAATCCAGGCCTTGTTCAGAAGGAGGAATTCTGCCTCATTGACTCACACAGTCTAGGTCTTCCCACAAATAGCTGCCCCCCTAACCACTGGGGCTGGGTAATGTTGAACAGGTGGGAAGAACCGCTTTCCATTTCTTCTCAGACCTGGGAAGATTGGGAGGACTCAGGGTGCAGAAGGAGAGGGTCTTCTTCACCCAGGGCTTGCCCGGTCCTCATAAGCACTGCCACCTTCCCTGGGACAAGACTTCAGAGTACCTGGGGCATGTCCTTTAGCCAACCAAGAAAATCAGCATCCCTTTCAGCCTGACTGTTCAGGAATTTTCTTCACCTGGTGGCATCCTGGCTGGGAGAGTTTCACACGCCCTTTGACTTGAACCAGTTTTGAAATCTTTCCTCGTTCTTGTTGCTCCTGGCTTTTTTACCTAATCGCTTTGTATATTTATCTGGGTTTCATCTGGACCTTCCCACTTAGAAATGAATGTGCATCTTGAACCTGAAAGCTGACCTCAGGGCCTGCTCAGACAGGGTCTGTTTCAACCACAGTTCAATTTAAAAGCTAAATATGGTCTTCCCCTTCCTCCCTATACCTTAAACTGACTTCAGTGCCAAGATGTAATTTTTCATGACAGGATCCAAGCTTTACCCTTTCCAACCCACACATTCCCTACTGGAATGCGCGTAGCATTCATTTACAACGATGTCTACACCTTGCAAATGTAAATGGTAACCAGGTAGTGCATATGGTAATATGGTAACAGCTCTACAGACTCACAGTCTGGAAGAAGCTCTGTTAATTCAAAGATCATTAGTGAGTTCAACGGTCTCCCCCTCCTTCCCAGATTCACTGCCTCCCTTCACAGCTATGAAATTATATGTGTGGGAGCTGGTGGCGAGAAGAGTGGGCAGGGGGTCTAAATCCCCCTTCCCTATCCTAATTCCATCACTACTAACTCTGTGATCATCCGAGCAAGCCATTTTACCAGTCTCCTACCTGTACAATGGGAAGTAGAATACCTAGTTCACAGTGTTCTTTGACTATTTTGAGAGACTGTGTTTGTGCAGATGTCTAGTGCCAGGTTGATGTGGGCAGTGGAACTGGGTTCTAATCATGGCTTTGCCGCTTGCTAAGTGGGTGAATTTGGGCAAATAATTGAATCTCTCTGAGCCTCAGTTTCATCATTTGTAAAATGGGGCCAACAACACACACCTTAAGATTTCTGAGGAGGAGTACATAGAATATTTGAAAAGCGGCTAGCAGAATGCCTGGCATAGAGCAGACATGTAATACATCTTGCTCCCTCTCCCTTCTTCGTAAGAATTCAGTCACCATGTGCTAACCTTTCACTCCACCACTGACCTTTTCCGTGAGCTACACAATAATATTCCCCGGAATAAATTAGAGTTCCCAGCACCTTCCTTCTCATGCGATACTTCCTTCCTTGTAGATTGCGCTCAGCGCTGTTCTCTTAGCTGATGTCTGATGTTTCTCTTTTCTTCGATTTCTGAAGAACCGAAGGAATTCTATCAGATCTCAGGATGAAGGGGCAGCAAACCTTCATGGAGGATTTGCTATTTGGATGGGACCTTGCAGAATGCCTATGTATTCTTTGGCAGAGAAGGGGGAGTGGAGCTAATAGGCAGAGCAGCATGGTAAAGGCATAAATGGGTGTGACTGTGTGGTGTGTTGAGGGACCCATTGACATCGAGTTGATTCCAACTCATAGCAACCCTACAGGACAGAGTAGAACTGCCCCATAGGGTTTCCAAGGAGCAGCTGGTGGATTCCAACTGCTGACCTTTTTGTTAGCCTCTGAGCTCTTAACCACTGTGCCACCAGGGCTCTCTGTTGAGGGAAGAGGGAGACAATGTGTCTGAAGCAATGGTTTACAAAGTCACCCAAGGGTCTTGGCTCATGGCAACCGTAATGTTCTTATTAGAGCATCGTGATTTTGTTTTAAAGGCTATCACAAAAGCATGCGGTATATAATTCTATCACATGAACCAAGAATGCATTTATTCCTGGAAAATGGGGATTTATTTTATGTGTACATATAAAACCACAACCACGAGCATGTGTGTGTGAAATAAACAGGCCGTTGGAGGACACCTGATAGGCTGTTCCTGGGGCTTTTCTGTGATTATTAGCCTGGGACTTGTTCCTTTGCTTTGCCATCTGTGGGCTCCCACTGGAGATAGGCAGAGCTGCTGGCGCCAAAGGTTTAATGAAAGTCGATGGGAGAAAAACTTAACACTGAGAAAATTGTTTCTTTGTTCATGATCTGGACAAGACCCCATTATTCTATTTTTTTTTTATTATGGTACATGTACATGTAACAAAGTATTTGCCATTTCAACATTCTTCACAGGTACAATTCAGTAACAGTACTTACGTTCACCATGTTGTTTAACCATCACCATTATCCGTTTCCAGGTTTTGCCATCACCCTTAACAGAAGCTGCCTGTCCCCTGAGGAATGGCCATTATTTTATTCTAGTGAAGGAACACCTCTTTCCAACCGATGGAGCCTCTGAGGGCTATTGAAGAGCACCCTGCAGGGCAGGGAGGGCTGGGCAGGAGGGACAGGGCAGATACGGGATGGAGGAGGGCAAGTCGGGTAGGGCTGAGGTATCGGAGATCTGTGGGATCTGGGTCAGACGCCACGAGTAGGAGTCACACACATTAGGTCCTGGAGTAGGGGACTGACAAGTGGAAAGGGGAAATCGGAGAAGACAGATCAGATGAGTGTGAAGGGTGAGCTGAATGACGTCAAAGCAGGGAGGCAAGAGAAGGATTCCAGGAATCTCGATGAAGAGATGGGGATATCAGAAAAAGCATTCATCAGACACCACCTCGCCCTGGCCCAGAATACCTCAAAGTGCAGATGAACAGGATCGGGTCCTTGGACAGAATGGGGAAGGCTGGCCGTGGGCTACCTGTACTCTGAGTGCTTCAGAATGAGTGAAATCACCCGGGCACATCCTCCTGCTGTGGCTTTCTGCTGCTGCCAGTTTGGATGGAGGCAGAACCAAACCAAACCCACTGCCATTGTTTCTGACTTGTAGCCGATTCTGACTCAGAGTGGGCCCCGTAGGACGGAGTAGAACTGCCCCATAGGGTTTCCAAGGCTGTAATCTTTAAGGCAGCAGACTGCCAGATCGTTCTCCTGCAGAGTGGCTGGTAGGTTCAAACCGCCAACCTTTCAGTTAGCAGCAGAGCACTTAACCACTGCACCACCAGGGCTTCTCTGAGGAAGAACAGTCAAAGTTTTACATTCCTTCAGTAAGGGACTAAGCTCTCCACACCAGATGAGGAAGGAGACCTCCCGCTTACTCCTCCCTCCTTAACACCACGGGCTTCTTCCCAGGGCCCTTCATCAGGGCTGATCGTGATGGCAGATGTCAACTCAAGCCACTTTGCGGCCAAGTCCAGTGAGTTACACTTGTTACTTAAAAAGATTTGGTACATTACTCGTGAGGGAGTGGGAACGGAAGTAAAAATTGTTCTTTCAACTGGTAAGCAAGCATATCTATCATGATACTTTAATTTTTTTAAAAAAAATTATGACCTAATTCCAATCCGAAAGTAATAATCTCACTTTTTTGCAGTATCTCCAAAATCGTTTGTTTTTGTTATTTTTTAAGAATGAGTCTTCTTAATTTACCAAAACTGGAAGTTTTTAGCTGGTCTTTGAAAAGTTTTTAAAACACATCAAATTACAAAATTATTATATACTCATTGTATACAATTAGGAAAATACAAGCAGAAATTAAAAATAAACTAATAGACACTCATAATTCAAGAAATGAAAACCATTAACATTTAAACATATTTCCTCCCAGTATTTATTCTTTGCTGTTTTGCGTAATGAGATATATGTTTTTTCATGTATAACTTTGCATTTTGCTTGTTTTGTTTAGCATTATATCATAGGCATGTCCCCAGGGCATTAAATACTCTTCATAAACACTGATTTTAAGGTTTGCTTAATACGTCTTTGGAGCCCTGGTGTGCAGTGGTTAAGAGTTCGGCTGCTAACCAAAAGGTCGGCAGTTCGAATCCACCAGCCATTTCCTTGGAAACCCTATGGCGCAGTTCTACGCTGTCCTGTAGGGTCGCTATGAGTTAGAATCGATTCTGTGGCAACAGTTTTGGTTTTTGGTTTAACATGCCTTCTATGGCTATAACATTATTTGCTTAATTGTTTCTCTAGTGTTGGGATTAGGTTGTTTTCAGTTTTTTGAGGTTAAAAACAACTTTACCATGAGCATCTTATTGTGTTAATCTCAGATTTTATTATTATCATTATTTTGGTATAGGTAACACAACTCATTCATCGGAGATCTGGACAGACCCTGTTACCTATTGCAGATTAGGGTTAGACTGCTCCTTGCCATGTGAATGACAGTTGTCACCCAAAGGAAGGGGGCTTCAGACTGTCAGTGTGTCTCCTGGGAGAGGGAAGAACACTCAGAGCCCGGGTGTTGTGGACACATCGGAGAGGCCTTGCAGCCTCCACTTTGTAATGGAGGAAACTAAAATCCGTAAGCTAATTCGTTTTCAAAGAAAACATAAAAAACCAAACCAAACCCTTTGCCGTTGAGTGGATTCCGACTCATAGTGACCCTACAGGACCGAGTAGAACTGCACCATAGGGTTTCCAAGGAGCGGTTAGTGGATTCGAACTGCTGACTTTCTGGTTAGCAGCCGTAGCTCTTAACCACTCTATCACCAGTATTTCCAAAGGGAACACAGGGGGTTTCAAAAAGTCTTCTACATCAACTGGGTTAGTATTGTGGCTTTTAAATTAAATAATATGTGCTAAAAAAACCAAAACGAAACAAAACAAAAAACCCAAGGCATCTAACAAGGTCAAGAAGAGCCGTTGCTTTGAACATCAGACCAGTAGGAATAAGCCAGAAGTCAGAACCAACTTGATGGCAGTTGATTTAGGAGACCCTGGGTGGCACAAACAGTTAAGTGTTCCGCTACTAACCGAGAGGTTGGCAGTTTCAACCCACCCAGAGGTGCCTCAGAAGAAAGACCTGGCAATTTGCTTAGAGAGATCACAGTCATAAAAACCCTATGGAGGTCAGTTCTACTCTGAAACACATGGGGTTGTCTTGAGTCGGAATACACTCAACAGCAGCTAGTTTCCTGCTGAGGAATAAGCAGCGTTGGTTTCCTGAAGTTCCTTGGTGAAGTAGTCCCCTGGTGTAATGGAGGGAGCTTTGGAGTCAGCAAACCAGAGTTCCAACCCCAGCTGGGCCATGTTGGGCAAGTTGCTTGGCCTCTCTGAGCCCCAGATACTTCTCAACCTCACCTGCAGCTTGTTGAAAGGCTTTAAACACTGAGCCCCAAACCCCGCTGCCATCCAGTTGTCTTTATAGGGTTCCCAAGGCTGGAAATCTCTAGGGAAGCAGACAGCCACGTCTTTCCCCCCGAGGAGCAGCTGCCACGTCTTTCTCCCGCGGAGCAGCTGGTGGGTTTGAACCACTGACCTTTCGGTTAGTAGTCGATGGCTTTAACAACTGTGCCACCAGGGCTCCTTAAACACTGAGCAGGGGGTCAGTAAACGGCAGTTACGACTGTGCCCTAAAGGGCAGCTGACGCTTGTTCTCAACCCGGGATTCTAAATAGGTGTGTCTGACCTCAGGTCAGCTCCACGCGGAAGACGCACACTTAGAGAACATAGAAACGAGGGGAGAGTCCTGGGTTATATTTTCAGAACCCACTACAGGGATCTTAAACCATCCCCCCGCAGGCATTTAACAAACGGTTTAATTTGCACACACTGAGTTTCCATAAGCAACACTTCAAAGCTACTTTTGTTTTTTGCCCCGACCTGTAAGAAGGGACAGGGCTGGGCTAAGGGAATACTGAGACACTGCTTTCCTCTGTCAGAAGCTTAAAAACCCTGCAATCAAACCCCAGGCCGTATTCGGAAACAACTGTATCCAATGACAGCTTATTATGGAAAGTTCTGAACTTCTAAGAATTCCTTAGTAGGAAACAAAAAAATACAAGGATCTCTTCCTAATTTTCTGCCAACCAGAAACTTGGTTTTCTCTTTCCACTTCTCCGGCAGAAATTCTGCACGTTTGTTAAAATGCAGCATGCTGGGTCTTCGGCCTGTCATGCTTTTGGGGGCAGGGGGCGGCGCAGAAGGCTAGCTTCAGGGGGCCCGGGAGGCAGATAGTGTGGGTTCAACTCACACACACATTTCCGAGAGCAGAACTTCTCCCTCATCAGCTATACACGGACATCGAGTAAAGACTTCCACGGGTGTCTGTGCTTCAAATCACAGCTTCGGCATCTCTGAATCTGTCGAATGCTAGGAAAGACAGCCCGAGATAGTCTGCCATGTCTGGGGACTGGCAGGCCCGCAGGAGGCTTTATTTAGAAATGCATAAGGGGGAAACTTGTCATCCAGTCTTCACTTGCCCTCCTCCCTGGGAAGGAAAGGGTTACATGCTTCCTGCCTCCCCCACCCGCACCCCAGCAGACATTTATTTTCACGGCTCTTTGAAGTGCCCTCGGAGATCTAAGCTATCAGGCAGCTCTGTGTATCTTTGCAACAGATTAGAACATATTCACATTTTATTTGCTCACAGAACAAATATTTTCCTTGGAATGAAACCGAGGCAGTAGAGCAGGATCAGGCAGGATCAGCCACCAAAGACGCTCTGCCCTCCCCGCCAACCCCAGCCACCAGGGCTAGGGGCTCAGCGTCTGCAGGGTTAGTCCCCCCCTCATCGCCTCGTTTAGGCCCTATAGACCCATATGGGTTGATTAACCAAGTCATTTATTCATTCAGAAATATTTTTGAGGCCCAACCATGTACCCAGCACTGTGCAGGGTACAGAAATAAAAAGAGAAACAGATTCTGTCCTCAAGGGTGGCATTCTCAAGTAGGGGCAATAAGAAATGTTTATCAATGACTAACTGAGGTGAGAAAGATAAGGGTCGTCAGAACTCACCAGGTAAAGTGTTTTGAAACAACAAAAAATTGTTGCTATCGAGTGATTCCGACTCATAGCCACCCTATAGGACAGAGTACAACTGCCCTATAGGGTTTCCAAGGAGCGGCTGGTGGATTCCAACTGCCAACCTTTTGGTGAGCAGCTTGAACCCACCACCGCGGCTCCAAAGTGTTGTGAGGTAGGTAATTATTCTGTTTGCGTGTGGAGAGTGTGAAGGGAGGGGGAGCCGAGTGTGTGAGGTGTGTGGTGGTGTGTATATGTGTATGGGAGGTAGTAAGTGGTGATGGGGTGTGTGTGTGTGAGTGTGTGTGGTGGCATGTATATGTGTATGGGAGGTAGTAAGTGGTGATGGTGTGTGTGTGAGTGTGTGTGGTGGCATGTATATGCGTATGGGAGGTAGTAAGTGGTGATGGGGTGTGTGTGAGTGTGTGTGGTGGTAGAAATGAAGCTGTTGTTGTTAGCTGCCAGACAGTGGGCTGAACTCACGGTGACACCATGCACAGTGGAGCAAAATGCTGCCCAGCCCTCCTCCATCCCCATGATAGTCTGCAGATGGGGCTATTGTGATCCATAGGGTTTTCATCGGCTGATGTTTGGAAGGCGATCATCTGGCCTTTCCTCCTAGTCCATCTTAGTCTGGGAGCTCCGCTGAAACCTGGGCAGCATCACAGCAACACACAAGCCTCCACTGACAGACGGGTGGTGACTGCATGAGGTGCATTGGCCAGGAATCAAACTGGGGTCCCCCATGTGGAAGGCGAGAATTCTATCACTCAGCCACCACCGCCCACCAAAAATGGGGTGGGGAAAGCTTCTTGGCTGAGGGAGATGCGTAGAACAGGACTGGTGGCGAGCGAACAGGAGGCCCGGCCGGCAGACGGACAGCGCCCTAAAAGGCTCAGAGGTGGGGAAGCTCTAGAAGGCACGTGCAAGGGGCAGGCTGAGTGCTGGGAAGGAAGCTAGAAAGGAGTGTTTAATTTTTTTTTTTTTAAAATAATACTTCATCAGGTTTTCGGTTAAGGTTTACACAGCAGTTTAGGTCCCCATTCAACAGTTTCTACACAAGCTGTCCAGCGACATTGGTTACGTTCTTCACAAGGCGTGAACATTCTCGCTCTGGTTGTTCTCTTCCGTTAATCTAGTTTCCCTGCCCTTAATGTTGTTGTCTTTGTTTTAAAGTGATTGTTGACCGTTTGGTCTCATGCAGGTGGTTTTTTTCGAAGGAGTACAGTACTTAAGGGTGATTTTCATTATTTTTTGAGCCAATTTGTTATTTAGTTACACAGTGACCTCAGGGGTTAGTTTCCATTCAAAGTTTGAGAAGAATCTCAGGGTAATAGTCTCAGGGAGTCCTCCAGTCTCAACCACTCGGGTAGGTCTGGTGCTTTGTTTGCTTATTTATTGTTTAGGAATTTGAGAAGGAGTGTTTAATTTTGAGAAGTACTTTGCTATCGAGACAATGGCATTGTTGCACCCCTCAGCTGTCTGTCTTCCTGAACTCATGTGAAGATCTGGGACTGAGGGAACTTTTTCCGTCTCTGATGTCAAACCCCAGCTAGGACTGAGGCCTCCACCCTGGGAAGGGGCGTGAGACTGAACCTCTGAGCATTTACTTGGCCGCTTCTCTACCTGGGCTGTTGTGCCAGGGCCGGTCCTTGGTGCTTCCAGCCTCCTGAGCTCAGAATGGCAAAGGAAGATGCATTTGAACACTCGAATCTTAAAAGAAATACTAGAAGAAAGGGTAGTGTGCATTTATCTACCCATTGCTGGTGAGTTGATTCTGACTCATGGTGACCCCAAGTGTTAGATTAGCACTTCTCCATGGGGTTTTCTTGACTATAATCTTTATAGCCAGGCCTTTCTTCCGTGGCACCGCTGGGTGGGTTCAAACTGCCAACCATTAGGTTAGTTGTCAACCTGAAACATGCATCTATCTTACAGGCTAAGCAAGGGGATCCCTAGCTTCCTCACAATTCACGGGCTGCCAGGCTAGATCTATATTTTGTGGAGCTTTTTAAAAACAGACAAGGAAGCAGATGGTAGAAGCTGGCTCCCAAATTTTGGTTCACATTTTATTACTTTCTCCTTTCTGGCAAGGGTTGAAACTGCTGCATGTTTAAACCTTGGCCGGACAAGAATTATTTCCACTTTATTAGGCAGGAAAAGGAAACTAACGTTTGCTGAAGTCTAATGTTTGGGAAGATACTTAATTAGTCGTTTTATTGCACATCCACTTCATAGTTAGCTGTGAGGTAGATATTATCACTCCCATTTTACAGATGAGGAAATTAGGTAAAGAGAGGTAAAACAACTAGCAGAAAATGGCTCCAATAACCTCCGCAGTGAGCTCCCCATCGCTGGTCACTATTAGAGCTTAAATTCAAACCAAAGTCTGTTCAGCACTAAAAGACACACTCTTTTCATAATGCTGAATTTTATCTTCAAACCAGGACCTCGAACTGGTTCTTTCCAGTTCGAACCCCTGCTGAGAATTTGCATTTTCCACCCTAGAGACACTGAATCATAACTCTGCATTTTAACAAGATCCCCAGATGATTCTTATGTATAACTTCCTAGGAACTTGTTAGAAATACACATTCTCAGCAGGGGTTCGAACCGGAAGGAACCAGTAGCACCATCCGACCCACAGGAGAAAAGACCTGGCCATCTGTTCCCCGTAAAGATGATCAAAACAACCAAACCCATTGCCGTCGGGCTGATTCTGACTCATAGCGACCCTGTAGGACAGAGTAGAACTGCCCCATGGAGTCTTCAAGGCTGTAATCTTTATGGGAGCAGATTGCCACATCTTTTTTCAGAGGAGCGGCTGATGGGTTCAAACCGACAACCTTTTGGTTAGCAGCCGAGCATTTAACCACTGCGCCACCAGGGCTCCTCACCTGGTAAAGACGACAGCCTTGGAAACCCTGTGGGGGGTTCTGCTCTGTCCTACGGGGTGGCTATGAGGCAGGATCGACCTGACAGCACACATCAACTCAATGGGGAAGCACCAGATGGTACCGGGCACCTGGAGCTCCTCTGTCCAACAGGAAGCCACCAGCCGCAGGTGGCTATGGGGCACTGACCCGTGACTGGTCCACACAGAGATGTGTTGTAAGTGTAAATACAGTTACAGACTGAACTGTGTCCCCAAAAGTATATTCTAAATCCTAACCTCTTTGCCTGTGGTTGTAATCCCATTTGGTTGTAATCTTTGTTATAGTAATGAGGCAGGATTACTATAGGCTGTGTCTTGAGTCAATCTCTTGAGATATAAAAGAGATTAAACAAGCAAGGGAGAGAAGCAGAGATGGGGGAAGAGAGATGCCAAGCCACATGAAGATCACCCAGGAGCAGAAGGTCAAAGAGACGGAGACCTTCCTCCACAGTCGACAGAGAGACAAAGCCTTCCCCTAGAGCCAGTGCCTTGAATTCAGACTTCTAGCCTCCTAAACGTGAGAAAAGAAATTTCTGTTTGTTCAAGCTGCCCATTTGTGGTATTTCTGTCACAGCAGCACTAGATAACTAACACAGGTACACTCTGGGTTTTGCAGACCAGGTATAAAAGAAGAACGTAAAGTATCTCCTCAATAATTTTTTATACTAATTGCATGTTAAAATGAACTGTTTTGGGATATGCTGGGCTAAATAAAATATTTTATTAAAAGTAATGTCTTCGGTTTGCTTTTACTTGTTTTTATGTGGCTATTAAAAAATTTAAACTTACATATGTAGCTAACAACGTATTCCTACTGGACAATGCCGCACTGTTGTTGTTAGGGGCCATCGAGTCAGTTCCAACTCACAGCACCCCCATGTACAAGAGAAGGAAACACTGCCTGGTCCTGCCCCATCCTCACAGTTGTTGCTATGTTTGAGCCCATTGTTGCATCCGCTGTGCCAATCCATTCAGTTGAGGGGCTTTTTCTTTTTCACTGACCCTCTACCTCACCAAGCATGACTTCCTTCTCCAGGGACTGGTGCCTCCTGATACCATGTCCAAAGTACGTGAGACGAAGTCTCGCTATCCTCACTTCTAAGGAGCATTCTGGTTGTACTTCTTCCAAGACAGATTAATTCCTCTTTCTGGCAGTCCATGGCATATTCAATATTCTGCTCTAGAAGAGTAAAAACGTGAATGAGATTTCCTATCTTGGAAGGTTAGTACAAGGATCAAAGAACACTTATCGTACGACCTCCCCAGGAAGGCACACAAGAGATGCCTAACAAGCAGGACTTTCGCTCCCTCCCCATGGAATCAAAGTGGCCACAGTAGGCAGGGCTGTGTGTTGTGGGGCCCTTCACCCTCTGATAATGTAGAGAAGGTAGCTGGTGACATGGCTGCAGAACTTCTTGTTCAGCCCCCTTGGGGCTTCCTCAGGTCCCAAGTCACGAGAGGTAGCTGTTAGAATCCTCCCTCTCCCTCAAAAAACAAACCAGGGCTGCTGATCAGATGAGATCAGTGTTGCTTGTTGCCATGGCCCCTAACCATCTCTGCTTTCCTTATTTATGAAAAAGAGGCACGTTAAATATTTTGTGTGGAGTCTGATTTTTAATATCTTCATTAGATTTAAAAAGAAAAGGAAACATTGGATTAATGATAAGGCTTTTTCTGTTTTAGACCAAAGAAGAATTGACGCCTTTGAATTATGGTATTGGCGAAGAATATTGACTATCCCATGGATTGCCAAAAGAATGAACAAATCTGTCTTGGAAGAAGTACAACCCGAATGCTCCTTAGAAGTGAGGATGGAGAGACTTCATCTTACATACTTTGGGCATGTTATCAGGAGGGATCAGTCCCTGGAGAAGGACATCATGCTTCGTAAATTAGAGGATCAGCGAAAAAGAGGAAGACCTTCAACAAGATGGATTGACACAGTGGCTGCAACAGTGGGCTCAAGCGTAACGATTGTGAGGATGGTGCAGGACCGGCCGTGTTTTGTTCTCTTGTACATAGGGTTGCTATGAGTTGGAACCGACTCAATGGCATCTTAGATTCATAGAACTGGGGATTTATAGCCTTGGGAATTGACTAGACCCATTCTGATGCCCCCTTGTCAGAAACTGAGGCTTTGAGAGGTTAAGGGGTTTGCTGAGGGTGACAGGGTCACCCATTCAACCTGTGCCCGCACACCACCCTGCCTATTCTCTTCCAAGATGCTCCCTTCCCTTCTCTTCCCCCCACCCTCCTCCAATTTGATGTCTCATCCTCTTTTGCTACCTTCTCTCCCTGACCCATTGTCCTTTCTTTAATATAACAGGTGACAGAAATGGGACAAAAAGATCTAGACAGGTTAACGGAAGGGCAGAAATCAACGAGACAAAATGGAACAGGAAAAGAAGAAAAAAAAAAAGGATCCTGAACTGTGGGTCCTTAATGCTAATGAACAGCCAGGGACACTTTCTTGGCCTTAATAGTGGTTCATGTGAAAAAGGCAATCCGGGTGTATTCGTAGGAGCTGGGATTTGGGATCTTGAGGCCACCTGTGCGGCCTTGGGACAACCTTAGATTCCTCGTCTTCAATCAACCTCACTGAGTTGTCGTGAGGAGCAAATGAGACCATGTGTCGGAAAGGACTTTGTACACCAATGGTAGTTATATTATTATTGGAAAGAGGCTAGGAGCTTTCGCTGACAACGAGCAGGAGGAATTAGCAAGCTGTTAACGGCAAACTCTTGTGGGAGAAAGATGTGGCAGTCACTTCTGTAAAGATTTACAGCCTAGGAAACTCTATGGGGCGGTGCTACTCTGTCCTATAGGGCTGCTATGAGTTGAAGTCAACTTGATGACAGTGGGTTTGGTTTGGTTTAATGGCAAACTCTAGGTCGCAGGGTGACACAAACTGTTACGCATTTGATTACTAGCTGAAAGGTTGGCGGTTCAAACCCACTCAGAGGTGCCCCGGAAGACAGGCCTGGCGATCTGCTTCTGAAAGGTCACAGCCTTGAAAACCTTATGGAGCAGTTCTACTCTGCACACACGGGGTCACCATGAGTTGGAATCAACTTGACAGCAATTAGCAATAATGATGGCGAACTGCTTCCATAAAGGTTATAGCCAGGAAAACCCTAAGGAGCAGTTCTACTCTGTAACACATGGGGTCGCCATGAGTCAGAACTGACTTGAGGGCAACAGGTTTGGTCTTTCAGTTTACGGTGGCCAAAGAAAGTTAAGGCTGTACCCAGAGCAGGGAGCATGGAGCTGTGCCTGTCGATTGTTTCCGGGGCACCGTGCGGTGTTCAGCTCTGGGACTCACATTTTAAGAGAGACCTTGGCAAACTGTTGCTGTTTCAGAGAAAGTTGCAAGAATGGCTTAGGTCTGTCATGACACAGAAGGGATGATTTAAGGATTTGGAGGATGTTTAGTCCGGAGGAAAAAAAATAAAGCCTGAGCTAGGACGAGGTAGCTGTTTCCCAATAGCTGAAAGCTGTCCTGCAGAAGGAAGGTAAGATTTATTCTGCATTTTGCCAGTGGCCGAGCCAGGGCTCGGGGGTGGGAGTTCATCAAGGCAGATTTGGGAGCAATGGGAGCCTTTCCTATCTGGGCGCAATGGGAGCTTCCAAGAGCTGTTCCCAGATGGACTTCCTGGGAAAGCAGTGGGCTGCCCATGGGGGGGGGTCTTCAAAGAGAAGTGACTGCCCAAGTGACAGGCTGCTGTGTAAGGGAGTCCCACTCTGGCTGGGAAGTTGGACTGAGCGCTCTCTGTTGTCGTTGTTAGTCCAGTTGATTCTGACTCATGGCGACCCCATGTGTGCAGGGTAGAACTGCTCCATAGGGTTTTCAAGGCTGTGACCTTTCGGAAGCAGATCACCAGGCCGGTCTTCCAAGGAGGTGCCTCTGAGTGGGTTTGAACCGACAATCTTTTGGCTCGCAGTCGAGCGCTTAACCGTTCCTGCCACCCAGGGCCTCCGAGTGCTCTCTGAGATCCCTCCAATTCTGAGACCACAATTCCTTCTTCTGATCTGTTCCCTTTGTTATTTTTGTTGCCTTTGTTGGAGTTCCTGGGTGGTACCAACAGTTAATGCGCTCAGCTGCTAACTGAAAGGTTGGAAGTTCAAGTCCACACAGAGGCACCTTGGAAGAAAGGCTCAGTGATCTACTTTAGAAAAATCAGCCACTGAAAGCCCTGTGGAGCACAGTTTTACTTTGACACTCATGCGGTCGCCGTGAGTAGAAACGGACCCTCTGGCAACCAGCTTTTTGTTCACTTGCTGCTCGCTCTATTGTTTCAGATTCAGAAATCTTCCTGTAATAGTTGGCAATCTGGCTTCATGGAAAGTAGGAGGGAAGAACATTGAAAAACAAAGGCACTTTTGTGACTTTGAAGGACATCTAGTAAGTAATCTGTTAATGGGGGGAAGGAACAGGAAGCTGCTCACATGTATTAGAGAATCTTGTAAATGCTACAGCGAGTGGACAGTCCCCATTTTTCTTAGCCCATTGTTTAAAATGCAAACTCAACTGCTAAAGGCCTTTGTTCTTGAAAGGACCAGCGTTGTCCTTGTTTGCACAAGTCTGTTGTTAGCTGCAGAGAGTCAAGACCACGCTCACTGTCAGGATTCCGCATCACTCACGACTCCTCAGATCCATCGTTCAGGTGCTTTGCTGGCTTGCTTGCATCAAATTCTGTACAGCAGGTGTTTTCTTGATTCCTTGACTCCAGAAAAGCCATTTTCTTAGGGAAAATACTTTTTCACGCACAGCATTGCAGCTGGGAGGGGGAGAAGAGAGCAGAGTCTCCTCAGCTGAGTGGGCAGCTAAGCTATTTATGGTTTTTTGTTCTGCCCCCAAGCAGCAATTACGCATCTGTCTCGCTGTGCCCCACCTCAAACATCCCAACCACCATTTCAGAAACCTCCACCTAGACTCGGAGGCACAAAATAGATCTCTTGGCAGATCCAGGTGGAAGGAGGAGGGAATGGGTAGGAGTGAGTAATGTTTTGGTTAGGTTCCCTGGGGCCAGAGTCCTCACCCCGCCCTGAGAATGACAGCAGGGTGTGAGTCCCGGGGCTTTGGGGGCCTGGTTGGTGAACTGTGGCAAGAAGATCCTGGAAAGAGGGCAGCGATGGCTCTTCAAATCCAGGGGACTGGCCAGTCAGCCTAGGCTGGGCAGGGAGATAGGGGCCTGAAAATGCAGCTGAAGCCCCCAGGCAGCTGCAAAGCACCGTGGCCTCATCCTCTGAGGCTGCTGCCCATCGTAGGCCTATTTACCCTTCAGCTCCTGAGCCTGCAGCTGTGATGTTGAGCCCATACCTCCTTGTCTAGCCTCCCCCAGCCGTGACCTTGAACCCTTGGCTCAGCACAGTCCCAGCCTGGAGACCGCCTGGTGGCCTTGTTCTGAGGTCCAAACTCTCAGGAGAGTGGCCAACCAACGCTGGTGTGGGGTCCACAGCCTCGCTTCCCATTTGCTCTTTCATCCCAGGCTTGCCTCCTCTCCAGGGCTCTCTGAGGGGGCCCGGACACACTCGTCTCCTCTCCAGGGCTCTCTGAGGGGGCTCTGACACACTCGTTTCCGGGTTGTTCGAAAGCTCCGGCTGGTCTCTCTCCTCCCCGAGTAGCCCCGCCCTCCCAGCACAACGTGGCACAGTGGTTCTCAAACTTTTGTGGGCACAAGGATCCATCTCAGGCCGTGTGTATAAAACATCAGATTTCAGGGTCCCCCACCCTCAGGAATCTGGGTGGGGCTCAGGAATCCGATCTTACATAAGGCCCTCGGGTGTCTCTGATGTAGGCAGACCATGGGCCACACTTTGCGAAACACTAGTTTAGAGGAAAGTGTATGACTTGGGGGTGTGCGAGAGACGGAGCTGGGGTACTAATTGTGTTACCTGTTGAGCAAGTTCATTGCCATTTCTGAGCCTTCCTTTCTTTGTCTATAAAATGTTAGCCGCTTCACAGGGAATTTTCAGACGTAAATCAGATGATATGTAAAGTGTTTACCGCTAGCTGTTGCTGAGTGGACTCCAACTCATGACGACCCTGTGCATGTCAGAGTAGAACTGTGCTCCACAGAGTTTTCAGTGGCTGATTTTTTGGAAGTAGACCTCCACGATTTTCTTCTGAGGCACCTCTGGGTAGACTCGAACCTCCAGTCTTTCAGTTAGCAGCCAAACATGTTAATTGTTTGTACCACCCGGGGATTCCATAAAGTGTTTGGTAGGGATTTATTTAATAGAGTATTTGGCTTCCTCTCCCCCTCCAACACCAGCAATTCCTCCTGTTCCTGGCATGTCAGGGCTACCTTCTGTCAGTGGACAGCCGTGGAAAGTCCACAGAACGGTCAAGAGGAGTGTGCGTGCCTCCAGCACCCATGACTGATCAAACAATCCAATTTCTCAAGCAACGGTACAAAAAGAAACCCCCAGAGGTGAGAGGTCAGCCCTCTGCTGTCATCTTTATTTGCAGTGAGCCACAGGGTCAGACACACGTAGACACAGTGCACTAAGAGCAAGTCCACGGCACTCTAGGCAGGCAGACACGCAGGCGTGAGCAGGCAACCACCATTACAGAACAACACGTCTACGGGGTGGAGGAGGCAATGGGGGTGGGAGAGGAAGGATGGAAGGATCTGGACCCTGGGACTGTGCTAATTAGTTACTGCCTCAATCTTGGCTGGTTACGTCTGCAATAATGGGCCGCAGCTGAGGTATTTTAGGACCCACAGCTTCCATCTATGCGCAGGGCCACCCCCAGTACTGAGGTTTAGCTGCGTTCCCTAAGAGGGAGCTGCTTTTCCACTGGTGGGATTGAATTCTTTCCTGTCACACTGGCAATTAGAAAAGGTAAAACAGGTTTGATACACAGAAGGGAAGACGCTTACATTTCAGGGTTTGTGTGTTGTGTGTATGTGTGTGAATGTGTGTATAGGTGAAGGGCCTATCAAAAAGTTTCTTTGTAGTGTTTCTTTCATGTCCCCTCTGCCCCCTCAAATCAGATGATTTCTGGGGATGCCCAACCCTCAAGAGGAAAGGAAGATAGATTCTCTTCTGATCTTGGCGGAGGAGCTAGGGGTCAGCAGAGCTCGGGAAGTTTTGGGCCTGGTGGAAGACCCACGGGGACAACAAGCGTGCAAGATCGTTGAAGTGGGAAGGTCTTCAGAGCTCCCTTGTTTGACAGATGGAAAGGTCCCAGAAGGCTGAAGGACATGTCCAGGGCCACGTGGCTGAGACAGGACTGTCACCGACTCCCCATGTTGCTCCTTCTCCAGCAGAGCTTTGCCCTTCATACCACCATGGCACGTGGGCTGGCTCCCTTCCACAGAAGCCTCTTGGAACATTCTCCAGACGTTCCCAAGATAGAAGGGTCTTACTTGTTTTCTGCAGAGAGAGAAAAGCATCCACCAGAGTCCCCTTAGCAGGTGGTTTCTTGGAATTGTGATTACTTGCTTATGCTAATACTTTGTCTGAGTTACCCACCATGCATTGAGGATGGTAGTACAAAGAGAGACACAAAGGGTACTCCTTCCCATTCTATGAGAGAGGACAGCTGTGCTGTAAGCTGGATTAGCCACTGGCTGTAGAAGCCTCTTCTCTTTAGTTGGGTCTCCTGCCTCTCGCCATCTGGAGGAGAAAGAAAAAATGCTGTAGGTTTTGAAATCTGCCTCCTTGTCAATTGACCCACTCTCTAGACCACACTGCCTCTATCAAGACTGTAGGCTACCTCGACAAGTTAGCACAGATCAAAAGGGGCAACCTCAGGAGCACTAGGTCTTGTCCAAGTGTAGTCCTGGCTTGCCTCCTACCCAGGGGCCTGGACCAGTGGTTCTGGAGAGGAATTCTGTACATGTTAATGCAGGAACCAATGCTGAATGACCACCATTAATTGCTCAACACAATCAGCAGGACACAGGCTTTATGCTATGCTGGCTTCCAACTCACCTGAAAAGATGGACTAGATGATTTCTAAGGGAGGGCCTTCCAGCATGAGGGGCTATGATTCCAGAACTCCCTGCTCAGTGGAATTTTCATCTTAATTGAGATAGTCTATCAGGAATTGTGACTCCAGTTGGGTTATGCTTGTGGAGTTTTTGCTGATTTTATAGAAACGAAACTCACTTAGCTGCCACGGCTTCTAGTCCCTTCTTTGTTCCTGATTCTGTTGTTTTTACACTGAAACCAAAATCCTTATGGTCTGAGATGTTTAATTACATCATTTTGGGTTAAACTTCCCAACAGTTCTATACCCACAAAAGTGCTTTATGCCTACGATGTAAATCAAAAGGTAAAGAGAAAAGGAGGGAGGAGTATTGAACTGGTGGCGTGGTGGTTAAGAGCTACGGCTGCTAACCAAAAGGTTGGCAGTTCCAATCCACCAGCTGCTCCTTAGAACCCTACGGGGCAGTTCTACTCTGTGCTATAGGGTTACTATGAGTCGGAATCAACTTGATGACAACGGGTTTGCTTTTTTTGGTTTAGTATTGAACAGAGAAGTTTAAGATAGACATTAAGGACAAATTCTTGATGGGAGAGGTTGACAGCCAATGGCGTGCTTCCTAAAACTGGGTTATGAAGTATGTCCTCTGATCTTTCCTGGACCTTTTAAACCCAGGTTTCCCTGGAGATAACAAAATGGGCCAATGTCCCCTTAAGATCCCTTTTGATGCTCTGATTTTATGTACAAACACTCTTCAGATGGAGTGACGGGCAGAAAAATGAAGAGAAACGTCCCAAGAACAAAAGAAATAAGAAAAAGCAGGAGATGGGCGGAGGCTGAAACAAGCAGAATGCTGGGGGAAAAGAGAGAGAAAAGTAAAAGAGCGGCACTGAGAAATGTACAGAGATTAGATGGTGGTTGGCAAATGACCCACTGCCGTCGAGTCGATTCTGACTCACAGCCACCCTATAGGACAGAGTAGAACTGCCCCATAGGGTTTCCAAGGAGCAGCTGGTGGATTTGAACTGCCGACCTTTTGGTTAGCTGCCAAGCTCTTAACCACTGTGCCACAGGGCTCCGTCTGCCAAATAGACATTGCTTAATAATAATAATAATAATAATAATAATAATAATAATCTGTTGATGAGTAAGTGAATAAATGCACCAGTCTTCTTATCTGGCTCCATTTTACACATGAGGAAGCTGGGATAGGATCTGACTTGCCTGAGTCCCCAGTGCTAACTGGTGTCAGGGCAGGGACTACAGCTGGCCCCACAAGGGAGTCCAGTGCCGGGTGGAGGGCGAAGAGCACTCTCCCCGACCTGATGTTGTGTGGTTAGGATGTGCCCTCAGGGATGGTCTGTGAAGCTCCAAAGGAGAAAAAGACCGGGCACAGGCTGAAACCTGCCCTCTCCGCTAGCCTGCCTCAGACTCACCCAGGCTCCGAGTCCCCGTGACAGTCACTGCAAAGGGCCTCGAGGATCTTCCCGCTCCCGTTCCCTGCCTCAGTGGGAACCAGTTCCTGATGTAAAATCTTGCCTCTCCTCTTGGAGCTTTTGCCTCTCCCTCACCTCCTCTCTTTGAGTTTCCTGAGTGCAGTCTCCAGAAGTTTCTCTTCTTCCGCGAGAAAATGGAGTCCAGGCTCTCATCAAGTCAGTGTAGAGGCAGGACCAATTTTCTGCAGATCACCTGCCTTTGAAAACAGCTAACAGATTCCCATAAAGGTCATTTTTTTTTTTTTTTTGCTTTGGGGGAAGATAGGAATTCCCATCTATTTTGTCTTTCCCCGTGCCCTGGATCCTGCTCACAAACACCTTAGAAGGAGCCCTTGAGCTGAAGTCCTCTGAAAAGGCAAGGAGGCTGCGGCCATTTGATCCCACTTCATTTCTCTGGTTGCCCCTCTGTAGTGACCCAAAGCAATATGGCCTCACCGTGGAAAAGAGCCGAGAGAAAGAGAGCATAACCGTGAAGAGGACTCAACACCTTCAAGTGAGCTTTGTCTTTTCAGTACTTATTTTTCTCCCTCAGAAAGTGTGCCGATTGTAACCACTGGGATCTACTAGGAAACACTGTTTCCTCCTGTCTGTTCCAAAAAGACGAATGAACAGTACGAATAGACCACTCTGTTCCAAGCAAATGCAGGAAAGAAACACCACACTGCATAGACAAGGAAACCAGAGCATGCGGAGACCGGCCGCCATCCGTCTCCCGGAGGGCCTGCCAAGAGCTCTTATATAAGTGCCAGTGAGCTCATGTGTTTTCCTGTGGATCAGCAGATCTTGGGCTTCAGGGCCAGGGGTTAGGATGGAGGAGGGAGCTCAGAGGAGATGGTGTTCTTCCAAAGAGGGGGAGCTCTGGGAAGAAAACATGTTCCTGCTCACAGGATAAGGAAAGCAAATTTCACTGTCGTGTCAATCAACAAAGAGTTTCATTTTCTCCTGGCTGTAATACTATCAGGACGATGCTTAGTTTTATGAACCCCACGGTGTGGGGGAAGGGGGTGGTGACGGTGGGGGTGTTTAATGAGTCCAAGGTATGCAGACTTGTACTGGCGGTATAGATAAGAAAGCTTTCCTTCTGGTGTGTGGTCAGTCAGATGGAGCTGAGTGAGGTCCACCATCTACAGCCTGGAAATCAGGCCATGGTTGAGTGGTTGCCTCGACTAGGCTGTTCTTGAAACGGAAACTCATTTCATCCATGGACTGAGACAGGCTGAAAACTCTGGAATCTGCTGTCACTTGCTTCACCCGCTTCCCTTTCACTTGGCAGAATCCCAGAGCCCACAGATCTAAGCAACCACCACCTCATCCAGAACATTTGCTATCTGCCCGCTCTGATCCCCAGCCGCTAAGCATAGAGCAAGCAAAATGCTACCTTCTTTCCTTACGCTTTGTCAACTGAAAATTTCTCTCGACCTGTGTAAGCGAGCCAGTGCTTTTCAGCCGGGCTTCCCGTATGTTCTTCCGGGGGACTGACACACTTTCAGCTTGGTTAGGCCCCAGGGATGTCTGCATCTCTCAGGAGCCTCCTCTCCCCCAGTCTAGCTTCATAGTCTTCACATGATGGGTGCAATAACAGTTTTTTTTTTTTTAAATAGTTTAACTATGAGTTTGCAGATATGGCAAATTCTATTGTTTGGCCTGTTCAGAATAAGACTCTGCCCAGCCTTTCTGTAGCTACTAATGGTTTAAACAGTTCTCATTTCAGAAATAAGAACACGCATTGCTCAGTTGAATCTCTAACTCTGCCGAGGGCTTCGCATTTTCTCTCTGGCATCAGCAGTGCCTGTAACACTTTCCAGTTTACTGTCTTCTGAGAGTTTGGTTCGTACACTGTTTACCTGCCTCTTTCCAGATCAGTCCAGAGTATTTTGAATATAGCTAAGACTTCCCTTGGATTCCACCCAAAACTTTCTCCTTCGTGAGTGACAGAGTGATGTCCTTTGGGTGACAATTGGATTCAGTGGGTGAAGAAATGACAACACCCATATGCACAACACCCTGAAGTCTTCTGCTAACAATGTGGGTGACAGATGCAATCTTTAACGCTTAAGAAATGATTCCCCATGATGATGGATGCTTAACTATTTTGATGGGAGATGTCATGATACCTACAATTCACTTTAAAATATTTCCTAAAAAAGATGGAAACAAACATGGAAAAATGTTAATTGTTCCATCTAAGGAATAAGTTGGAAACCCTGGTGGCGTAGTGGTTAAGAGCTATAGCTGCCAACCAAAAGGTCGGCAGTTCTAATCCACCAGCCATTCCTTGGAAACCCTATGGGGCAGTTCTTCTCTGTCCTATAGGGTTGCTATGAGTTGACTCGATGGCAATGGGATTTACGGGTTTTACGTGATAAATATATACCAAAACCAAACCCACGGCCATCAAGTCAATTCTGACTCACAGTAACCCTATAGGACAGAGTAGAACTGCCCCATAAGTTTTCCAAGGAGTGGCTGGTTGGATTGGAACCGCTGACCTTACGGTTAGCAGCCATAGCTCTTAACCACTACGCCACCAGGGCTCTGATAAATATGTGGGTGCCCATTGTATTGATGGATCTACTTTTCTGTTGGAAAAGTCTCATTATAAAAAGAAATTATTCCCAGGTATTCTAATTCCAGGAAGTATATTTAACCTGGGGGAGGGGAGGGGCTTCGGGAGGCTAACAGGGAGGGACGGGAGGTGGGCATCGCTTTATCCTATTAGGTTTATTATCATTATCTCCGTGCCTGTGTATAGCAGAGAATGATGTTAGCAAACCTTCAACAGCCACTCAGTAACATCCTCCATGCACGGATGGCTCTCTGACTTAAAAGATCTACTCTCAGTCCTTTTACCTCAAGGATGGTGGGGAGAGAGGAAATAGTCATCAGAAAAACTTCTCCTTTTTTTGATGACCATGCCATTTTCTAGTAACCAGTTGGTTCCAGTTTTCTTCAAAAAAAAAAAAAAGTTCATTAATTACTTTGAAAATACTTTTGTTTAGTCCCTCCCCAGAAGATGCAGACTTTCTGGAATCTTCTTCCCGATTGTCACTTTTATTGTGGGGTTTCTAAATTCATTTCCTTTTGTATTGTCTAAGGTAAAATGACCATTTTTATTATCCCCCTCCTTCATAATTCTTGCTAAGATTCCATTTTAAAAAGTTCAATTTTTTGCATTATTCTAGAAGCAGTCTTTTCTGAGCCCCTCAAAATGATTCACCTTTACTGTAGAATTTTTCTCCCAACAGAATTTTAAAAGGATACTTCTAATCTCCATTCCACCTTTAGAAATCAGTTGCTAAATTCTGATGTTTGACTATCTGACCTCATTCTACTTGCTCCTGATCTTTAATATGGTCTCTGTGTATCTTTTAATATGATCTTTAATATTATGTGAATGATCTGGTTGTGTTCTTCACCAGATGTTCGTTGTCGCTGTCTGTTCTTGGAGTAGTGTCTTAGGATATAGGCCAGCTGGTGTCTTGGAGAGAGGTCTTAGGGAGAAAGGAGGAGGGTAAGGAGTACATGGAGCTTCTGCTGCCCAGACAAGCTCCTTCTCCTCAGCATGCCCCCGCGCCCAGACAAATGAAGGCGATTTTCCACTCCAGCTCTATACAAAAAGGAGGAGAGGGACTTGGGTTCCTAGCTGGAAAGACAGGGCTTCCATCTTGAGAAGGAAGTAAGTCATATGCAGAGGACTGGCTCTGGGGTAGTAAATCCCTGCTGCCATGCTCGAAGCTCAGAGGAATCAGTGATGGCAATGTAGTCACCAACATGGGCTTTGCAGTCAGACGCCTACAGATCCAGACCCTGGATCCGCCACTGCGAGATCTGCTCTCTTTCTCAGTTTCCTCATTTGTTAAACAGGGAACCACGTAGCACCAACTTCATCAGATTTCTGTGGGGTTGAAAAGTGGTCATAAAAGTAACAGGCTTTAGACTGGACAATAGGTAGTAGCTGTTATTTAATCACAATGCTTGACATTTCTGTTTTACCACTAGACTCAACTTTAAGCTTTTTTTATTTTTAAGGATTCCTCTGTGCCTTTCTTCTATATTGTTCAGTATGTCACACTCAACTCCCTTGTCCAAATAAATCCACTAAAGCATCCAGTTCTCCACCTCTTCTCATCTCATTAATCTGTATCTTAATGCTCATCTCTTACCATGTTGGCGTTCCACTTCTATGCTGCCCTTTTGTTCTTTGTCAATTCTAGATCTCTAAGAAATAGACTGCAAATATTTCTGTCTTTCTGTCCAAGATGAATTTCATATTTTCCGAATCATGAAGCTGCCCTCCATGTGACCCAGAAAGCCCTTTGATGATCCATATTTAGCTGTATCCATCACTCAACAGATGTCTGGGTAGTTAAAGTCCCCCATAAGCCCCCTCTACATCCTGTGGTTTCAAGTTTCTGAGTTGTTAGTTAAAAAGCTTTCATACCCTCTACCCTCCACCCTACCCGTTCCAGGGCAGAAGAATGATGCTCTGTGACAGATGCCCTCTTTAAAGATTCATTCATTTATTCTTTTAGCAAATACTTACTCATTGGTTCACCACAAGCTCGATACTGGGTTAGGTGTTACCCTCTTCGCTTTCAAACAGCATTTTCCTAATTTGACCCATTTAGAGCATTCCTCCCTATTTTCTGATCATATCTCTAGAATCTGCATTGAGCATCCAATGGTCTCTCCTATCTGCAATGTGCCCAGACTTTTGGGAGACTTAGAGACTTACTTTCAAATTCTGGTGCCTTGCTAGTACACACCATTGTATACACAGATTCCAGGACGACACGAGTCCACCATGGGCTCCATCTGAGGGAGTTTAGTTAGCAGACAAAGCTGATGGGCTCTGCTTGCTGTCCTGTACCATGGACATGAAGAATGAAGTAGTAGCAAGGGTAGAATAGCCAGCAAGGTCAGAAGTTAATTTCCAAAACCCTTTGGTTTCCTGTATCCCTGGTTTCCTACAGAGATGCCCATGAGGAAAGATGCCTCTCTGTGTTTTGAGCTCTCTGGATCTGCCCATTAGATAGCATCTCTTGGCATCTGAAAGGCAGCCTGCCATTCTGTTCTCCTGTGGAACACAGATGGCCCAGCCCACGCCTATCACTAATGAGGATCACATGCAGAGCCTCCTTGTCTGAGGCTCCCTTCAACAACCCCAGCCGTCCTTCCCGGCAGGCCAGTCACTGTTGACCATGGCATTTAAGTCTGAGAAGGCTGCCCGTTGCTCTCCCACTCACAGAGCTGAAAAGAAAGGTAGGTCGTTGGAAATGAGTCCCATTCAGACAGAACTTGAAGACATTCAGGATCACTGGGATGGCTGCCAATTTGATTGCAAGGGTGAGGTTTTGGGATCCAACTGTCCATGGTGCTGCTGAGTTTAAATACAACCAAGTAATGGAAGTTCTTTGGAGGAACATGATTAGATGTCTCTATAGAGGCTGACCAGAAAGATCAATTTGTTAACGCCATGTATCCCCCAAGATGATAGCAGAATTGGAAATAATTAGATAAGAATATTAAAGCACTGAAATACGCTGTAAAAAAGATAAACGTTGATGTAAGACAGATGCACGTCAAGTTCTAGCTCTACTGCTTGCCGTCTGTTTGACCTTGGACAAATTACTTCACCTTTCTATGCATGAGTTCTCTTATCTGTGAAATGAATCCAGTGCCCATATCATAGGGCTGTTTTGAGGATTAAATGGGATAGCACGTGAAATGACCTTGACACAATGTTCGGTACCTAGTAAGCAACATAATGGAAATTCCCTTCCCTATCTTCATTTCCTGCTTTTACTCCACAGTAGGAAGTTGAAGATGCACTCCAATATGGCGGAATGCCAAGCTGAGCTAGAAAGAATGGCCCCTTGTAAATTCTGTATAACGCTGCTATCTTGTTTTATCCAAAACTTGATTGGTATTTGAGATATGAGAGGCTTTTTTTTCCCCTTGCTATTGCAAGTCTGATGCAGGTCTGATATTTGTCACAAGGAGAAGAGTTACCAACAGCTAATATGGACCCCATTAGAAATGCAAATTCCCTTCTGGTTTTAATGCTGTAACTCATTCAGAGCTATAACTCAGAGCTGAGAGATCACCATCAGCTTCCCGTAAGGGTGCTTCGGGTTGCCAGTGGGTCAAGTCAGTCCTGCCATATGTAAGGCTGGTCTGTCACTTGGGGAGTTGTTTCTCATTCTTTCAGAAAACCAGGGACATGGAGGTATGCTGTTTGAAATGAAGTGATAGACCTATTAATTTAACACTGATAACACTAATGTCCACAAAAAGTTTCAACAGTTTTTTGACTGCTTGTTTCCCACCCAGCAGGTCAAGGAGTTTCTATAAGAGCAGGTGGCATGTTTATTCTCCCACAAGCCAGCCCCGCTCGGATTAGGTCAACTCCAACAGCAGCAACAAAATTGAAGAACAAAACAAAAAACTGCCTCTCTACAACTGTGCTGTTTAGACCTGGTTCTAAAGCTCCACGGACCAAGTCTGACCCCGGCAGGTCTCGTGTATTTCCCTTAATTTTCCCCTTTTCCAAGCCTCTCCCTTGCCCACTCAGGGAACGAAGCGTCCAGATCCTTGAAACTTGCTTGAAGACGTTTACAGTGGAACAATAAAAGTAGTCAAACAATTACACAGAAGAAACTAGAAAGAATGTCTTAAAAATGGAGACTCCTTGTCCTAGAAAAGTACTTTTTGGAACATTATTGCAGAGGATGGTTACCTGCGTGTTCCCATCCCCACTGAGAATAAAATGGGGGGCTTGTTCTTGTTGTTGGTTGCTGTGGAGTCAGTTCTGACTCATGGCAACCCCACGTTCGCAGAGGAGAAACTGTGCTCCATACGGGTTTCAAGGCTGTGATCTTTTGGAAGCAGATCTCCAGGCCTGTCTTCTGAGGTGCCTCTGGGTGGGTTCGAACTGCTAACCTTTAGCGAGTCGTTGAGTGCTTAACTGTTTGTGGCACCCAGGGATTACTATGGTGGGCTTAAGGCAGAGTTTTCTAATCTACAGATGTTAACAGATAAATAAAAGACTGTCAGCTTGTTGTACTCTGGTGGCTTCTGTGTTGCTATGACACTGGAAGCCATGCCCCTGGTATTTCAAATACTGGCAGGGTCACCCATGGTAGATAGGTTTCAGCAGGGCTTCCAGACTAAGACAGACTAGGAAGAAAGGCCTGGCAATCTACTTCCAAAAATTAGTCAATGAAAACCTCGTGGATCACAACAGAATATTATCTGATATAGTGCCGAAAGATGAGCCGCCTAGGTTGGAAGGCATTCAGCCACAACAATGGGCTCTAGCATACCAATGATCGTGAAGATGGCACAGGACGGGGCAGCGTTTCGTTCTGTTATACCTGGGTCACCATGTGTTGGAGCTGACCGGAGGGCACCCAACAACAACAACGTTTGTTTACTCTTAGTTTCCAGAGTTAAGCTTCTCTGTGTATCTCCTAGAGGGGGATCCAGTACTTGATCATGGAATCCTTTTTTCATGGATATTAGTGTTTGGTGGAACACATTTCAGGAAATTATAGTTTATGCTGTGGGGACTTAGACGTTTGAAAGAACTTCCTGACCAATTATTGTTGGAGCCTGGAACTGGTGGTCAAGGAAGACTGTGAAATTCCCTTTCTTGGAGAATTGGTAGACTCCTCCTTCCACCCCCACCCCGTGCTTCATTCTCTCCCTTCCTCCATCTCTCACCCCCTTTAATATTAGCATTAGGCACCCACCTGCTGGGAGTGTTGAGGTGTGAGCCTGTGATATAGGGAATCTGGAAGCCTAGATCCCTCCCATCCTCATGATTCTATTTTTGCGGATCCCAATTGTGGTAGCGTTCCACGGAAGGCACAGCCTAGCTGGGACGGAAGGTAACAGGGTTTCAGCCAAGAGCAGAGGGGGACTAGAGATAGGAAAAGTTGATGCAATAATTTTTGGCAGGAGTTTGAGCCAAAGCAGCAGGAGAGAGTAAGTTTTAAGACTCTTTGGCAAAGTAACTTCCTAATCTGTCACTGAGTATGTGTAAAAAAGTGATTAGTGGCTCCCTATATTTATCGTGATTACTCACAAATACGTAATTTACATAATATATACAGCACATTAAGTACTATGTCACCTTATATAATGTGCGTATGTATAATGTATATGCGTGTTATGTAATACCAGTCTGGAGGCTTTTCCAGGTTCTGCCAAGTATTTCCTAATGTATTTGGCAATTTTAATGCATCTTTTCCATCTGTGGAAAGAACTCTCTTGAGAAGAGCTGGTCTCTGACCTGAAATATAATCACACTTCTATCTCTATTCCTGGAGCCCTGGTGGCATAGTGGTTAAGAGCTCGGCTGCTGTTGGAATCCACCAGCTGCTCCTTGGAAATCCTATGGGGCAGTTCTACTCTGTCCTACAGGGTCGCAATGAGTCGGAATCGACTCGACGGCAATGGGTTTAGTAACAGGATTATCTCTATTCTCAGCTCACTGGGGTTACCCAACAAAGACCACCAGGATAAGATGCAACTTCTAGCCCATTTGTCCAGGGATAACACAACGTGTTGAAAAATTCCCATTTCATTCTTTTTGTTGCTAGTGGGTAGGAGCGTGGGGGCAGGTGAGAACATGTCTGCGGCACTTTCTGAGTCTGGGTAAGATGAAGAGTTAGGGTCTGGGTTCTCTCTTGATTGCCTAACTGTGTGGCTTTGAGAAGTCACTAAACCTCATGAAGCCTCATTTTCCTCATTATTAAGATACCAATAACAATACCTTCTCTGCCTACCTTAGAGGATGCTATACAATACAGTGAGACATCTCCACAATAAGAAATCAGTCACAGTATTTAAGGAATGATTGCAAGGTAAGATTCTGCAACAACACAGGATTGCTATGACTGACAAAGAGGAAGCACAGTTCCACTGAAGTCTGTTATACTCTGCGGCTCTAAGGGAGACTTGGGACATGTCTCTCAAGCAACATGGCAAGTCCTGAGCACTACAGTAGACAGGGTGAGGGCCAGGCTCTACACCAGCCCCTTTACGAGATTTGTTGATAATGCCATGTCTCAACAGCCTCAGTCTTGGGGGATCAGGGCTGAAACACATGCAAAAACTTCTGTAAATGTCATAGAATCAGTGACCCCAAGCCTGAATCTGCCTCAGTTTCAGGAGCAAGTGGCTTCAAAGATAGTACCTGATGTCAGTCTGGAGCTTGTTGGTCGCATTGCCAAGGATCCCATCATTAAGGATATTCTTCAGGTGGCCTGGCTTTCCCTCTGCCCAGTGTCTGCACTGTAGGTCTATCCTAGATCTTGGAAGGATGACTGCTTCCTTCAGAGTTAGTCTCAATTTGTACACACATCTTAATTTTCCCTTCCTTGTCCAAAGCTCCTGATCTAATGCAAGGAGGTTAGAGTCAGCTCAGTGGAGCGACCTCAAGTGGGCCCAGGTTTCCTCTTGAGAAATCTCTGAGGGGTATGAAGGCCCAAGTGAACAAAGGGGCCAAGACAAATGTGTCTTTCTACCAATGATGCTCTGGGCAGACCTGCCCTTGGGAAATGAAGGTAATGTTGGTACCAGCTAGAACCCATTGAGCTCCGCTGAGACCCCTCTGTCCTGGCTGCCAGTGCACTGCGAAGGTGTCTCAGTCTCAGTCTTCCTAGTGACTCTCCACTGAGGCCATCCTGCAGCCAGGGACGTTTTCCAGACTAAGAGACTATGATGACCATGATGAAGGTGGCATGTGGAGTTTGATGTTCAGTCTAGTGCCTTCAACCCCAGACCAACTTCTTGCCAGTTCAAGGCAGAGAACTTCTGGGAAGCATCAAGAGGCCCTTGTGTTCTTATTGGGCCTGTCCCGTCCGTCCACACAGGTGCTGCTCGTTCCTTCTTCCCTGGCAACCTGGATCCAAATGGAATCACCTCTCAGCAACCAGATATGACCCCATTCCAAGATCCCTGGGTTCTTTTCCTTATTAAATATCTTCTTAGTGGCACCTATTTTCAAGCCACATTAGCCAAGACACCATTCATGTGTCTGTTTTCTGAGACTCAATTCCCTTATCTGACAAATGGGAGAGCGAATCCTGCCCACCATGTTCTTTCGTGGTGGTTTTGAGGATCTAGAATTAGGAGATCTCAGTCTCTTCATAAGGAGCTACTTTCATTTTCCTGAAACCTTATGATCACTAAAGGGAAGTGGGTCTTGACAATGAAATAATGGAATGGAGAGTAAGAACCTTCTTTTTCTTTCACATTTTCTGTTCTGATACGACAGATTTTTCTCGATCAGGAAAAGTCTATTTGTAAATAAATATATATATAAATATATATGCCACATATATACACACACATAAAACCATTAGAAGGGTCTTCAGGTCATACTCTGGGAATGGTGGGTGCCAAGAAGAAGAAGGGAACTGTTTGATGGTTTGTCTCTTGCTCTCGCCAGCAAAAGGCCCTCTATCCCATCTTCTCTGCCTTCAGGAATAGTCTGCCACCAGGGCTTGGAACTCCAACAGGAAACACGCTTTGGCTTGAAAAAGAAGCTGGGGGTGTTTTTTTTTTTTTTTCCCTTCCCTTTTTACACAATATTATGACACAAATTTGAAAAATAAATCCCAGTTTCTCTGCTTCCCCTCCCAGGTGTTCACAGAACTAAGAAAATAAATCCCACATCTAAGGTGCGCTGTGCCGGCAGCTCTGGAGCTCTTGGAGCCGTGTCTAAACAAACACACCACCACCAGGAGGAGGCTTCCGGAAAATAACAAGCGCCAATGGACAGCGAAAGAATCAAGAATGGAAACAGCTTTCCACAGCCTTTCTGCCTCCTCAGCAAGTTGAAGGAGAAGTTGTCTCTCAGCGGACAACCGAGAAGCCAACGGGCGTTCGCTGGGCCCCACTAAGGATTATGCTCTGAGCATCGGAGGCCGTTTTGTCTCTGTACAGACGGGCCTTTGTGCAAGTTCTCTAGAATGGGCGTGCCTTTCCTTGGCCACATCCGATTTCACCATGGGCAGGAAATCTGCAGCCTGCTCCTTGTGAGTGTCCATGAGGAAACTTGCATGGCTGGTGGAAAGAAAGGGGGATTTCTCCTTCAGTCTCAGAAAGTCCTACTCAAGGCCTTCGGGGAATGTGGAAGTTGCTACATGAGCCAACCCGACCGTGGTGGGCCCCAAGTCCATTCAAAATCTTCTTTGGGCACTGGCTCTGTTAGGGGTGTATCTATTCTTGAAAGAGAGAGGATGTATGGCAAGGTGAAGGTTTTCTTCCTGAAGGGTGGCTTTGCCCCACTGGTTAGAGAGGAGTGTGTTTGTGTGTGTGTGTGTGTGTGTGTGTGTGTGTGAGAGTGTGTGTGTGAGTGTGTAGTTACAGTTTCTGGTTTTCTCTGGCGTTTGGTACATTGTCTAGTCTTTTGAACGGCTCTTCTTCCTCAGTGAAAAGAAGCTGCTCTTCTGGGGAGGCCCCATCATCATGGGCGCTTGGTTCTTGTGTGTAATTTTAATCTAAAAGCAAAAAGGCAGAAATGAATTAGTGGCATGCAAATCCCAGGAGCCTAAGGGAGGGTAAGTCGAAGAGAGAGGAAGGAAGGCCAGCTTCAGGCTGGAAGGGGCCCCATGCAGAAGGACGACTGTCCTTGAACAGATTCAAAATTGGCAACCTGACCCTGACTGGGCCTGGAGCTCGGCACTGCTGGAAGTGAGGGGCGGAAACATTGAGGAGAGACAGGTGTGAGCTTCCCACATGGTGATCAGCTCACACCTGTCTTGTGTCCTTGCTATTCATAGACTCTCAGAATGTCACAGCTGGAAGGGACCTCAGGCACCTTCTCATTCAACTCCTTTGCAGGAGAGATGGGGGAATGGAGCCCCAAGGCTCTGCTGGCCTTGGATTGGCCTAAAGTCACATAGAGAGAGGAGAACAGCCACAGCCCAGTTCTTCAGATCCCTAGCCTCCACTGCTCCTGGCCATTCCTGCCCAGGCAATGCAGAGAGTCAACCAGTAACTCAAAGCTGACCCAGAAACTTCAGGCTGACCTCTGACCCCATCAACACCATGTGGCAAGTTTTCAAATGAGTCCCTTAGATGTTTCCTCTTTTCTTGGCCTCCCAGAGAAGACCCAACTTTCTTTTAAAAACACTTTTTTTTTGAATTTTGGGTTTTATGGTTATTTTTCTTCTGCAAACTTTAGGTTAACTGGAAGTGGAAGACGCTGGTGAATTCTCCTTTTTACCTTTCTTCCCAACTTATCCTTATCCTCATTGCATGGTTTTAAAATGCTCACTCCCTATTTGCATGTGTCCTGGTGACACTGCCGCCTTAATGATCTCCATTATCAGCCCATTAACAGTGTTGATCAAGCATGACACATGTTCAGAGAAGGAGATGATGTGTGAACAGGAGGCACTTAGGATTCAAAGACCAGGGTTTGGGTCTCAGGACTCCCGCTTCTTTGCTGTAAGCCTCTGTTGTTGTTGTTAGGTGCCACGGAGTTGGCTCTGACTTATAGCAACCCTACGTACAACAGAACGAAACACTGCTTGGTCCGCACTATATCAGACAATGTTCTGCTGCTGTTCATAAGATTTTCAATGGCCAGTGTTTCCGAAGGAGACTGCCAGGTCCTTCTTGGTAGTCTGTCTTAGTCTGGAAGCTCTGCTGAAACTTGTCCACCACGGGTGATCCTGCTGGTATCTGAAATACCAGTGGCATAGCTTCCAGCATCCCAGCAATGCGCAAGTCCCCACAGTACGACACACTGACAGACAGATGGTGGTGAGCCTTTAGACAAATCATTTAACCTTCAGAGTCCATGCTTCCTGAGCTGTAAAATGAGGATTATAATATTTGTCCTATTTTTCTCACAAGCTTGTTGTGAGAATCAAGTGATAGGATATCAATGAAAGTCCACTGTAAACTGTAAAATAAAATGTAACATTTAGTTGAATAATTGTTCCCTTGCACTGAAAGAGAAGGATGCATGCCAACTGAAACAGAATCTATGAACCCATTCTCAGGGTTTTCACCATATTGTTTGAAACGGCCAAGTGTAAATGCAGAGGACAACAGAAGAGCTATTGAAGAAAGAGACTCATCCTCAGGTTTAAATTAATGTAGGGCAAATCAAGCGGTGTCAAAAGAAGTTAGAGAAGGAATCAGAAGAGTCTGAGGGAAGCAGTTAGGGAAAAGTTACGTTAAGATTTGAAGGAAGGTGTCTTAGTTATCTAATGCTGCTATAGCAGAAATACCACAAGTGGATGCCTTTAACAAAGAGATATTTATTCTCTCACAGTCTAGGAGGCTACAACTCCATATTCAGGGCGTCAGCTCCAGGGGAAGGCTTTCTCTCTCTGTCAGCTCTGGAGGAAGGTCCTTGTCATCAATCTTCCCCTGGTTGAGGAGATTCTCCGTACAGGGACCCCAAGTCCAAAGGATGCACTATTCCCCTGGCTCTTGTTTCTGGGTGGTATGAGGTCCCCCTGTCTCTCTGCTCACTACAGAGTGGAACTGTTCCACAGGGTCTTCTTGGCTGTAATCTTTATGGAAGCAGATCACCAGGTTTTTCTTCCACACTACCACTGGGTCAGTTCAAACCACCAACTTTTGGGTTAGTACCAAAAATCAAACTCATTGCCATTGAGTCAATTCCTATGGTAGAGTAGAACTGCTCCACAGAATTTCCAAGGAGCAGCTGGTGGATTTGAACTGCTGACCTTTCTGGTTAGCAGCCGCGTTCTTAACCTCTGCACCACCAGGGTTCCTTTGGGTTAGCAGTCGAGCACAAACTGTTTGTGCCACCCAGGGACCGAGCCTGGTGAGAGAAGCTGACAATGAATCTGATGTTGGTTTCCAGCAGCCTGAAGATTAGAAGGGGAGGGAATCTTTCTGTTTTGCAGTGGTCACCAGAGGAGCAAACTCAGAATACACTGAGCGCCATTTTGTGCTATGTGCCTTTCTGTGGGCATTATGCTTGTTTCAGAATTCATGGAAGTGAGCCATGGGCTGCGGACAGTGACAGCACTTGTCTGTGGCACGCAGCTTAGCACCATCTCAGTGATTTGTGGTGCGGTCTTCTGTGGTAAGCCTTCTCTCCCTCCTGAGCCCCTGAAGACACAAACGCTTGAGAAGGACTTCATCGCACTCATCTTGGTATTTCCGGAACCAGCTCAATGCCTGGCTCGGACTGTGTGCTGTGGAGGTACTGACTGAGTAGCACAAGCAAGAAGAAAGAGAAAATGTCCTGGCGGTGCAAATGGCTGTGTGTGTGGCAGAGGGTGGCAGCTGGAGCGCTGCCTACATTTCCTGGTGATGGGGCCAATTTTTTCAGTTGATAGAAGACCCTTGCTTCTTCTTTTTCTACGTCTAGTTGAGCCGTTTATTTGTTAGCACCTCTAGGGCAAAGAGGAGGAAGTGAAACTCAAATTCCTCCTATTTAGTTTTTCAGCAGTTTTCACCAAGGTTTTGACAGGGTAGGAGTTGGAGCTCCTGGGTAAAATGAGGAGCCCTGGTGGCACAGTGGCTAAGAGCTCGGCTGTTAACCAAAAGGTTGGCAGTTCGAATCCACCAGCTGCTCCTTGGAAACTCTATGGGACAGTTCTACTCTGTCCTATAGGGTCACTATGAGTTGGAATCAACTCGATGGCAATGGGTTTTTTGGGTAACATGAAATTTTGGTCTGGTTTGTGGATTTTATTACCACAGATAACTGAGAGTTGATTGTATGTACACACACTGAAGGCAAAAAGTATGAGATCATTTCTTCATTTAGAGTCCAAGAGATTTCAATTTCAGTTCCTTAACACACACTCCCTCCCCTTAGGAGGCTCTGTTGTTCCTAGCTGCCCTGCAGTTAATTCCATTCCAACTCAGGGCGACACCAAGTATGCAGAGTAGAACTGCTCCATAGGGTTTTCAAGGCTGTGATCTTTCAGAAGCAGATCTCCAGGCCTGTCTTCTGGGGTGCCTCTGGGTGGGTTCGAATCACAAACCTTTTGGTTAGTACTATTTTTATGCGAATAACGTGGGCCTTCTACAGTTGTTTGCTAGCTGCGTCCTCCCTGCCCTGTGAGGTATTTTCATAAGCACTGGTATGCCAATTTTTTTAACATGTTGTTGTAAAAAAAATTAGCATAGTGAACTTATGAAAATAATAAATTAAAAAGATATATATGTCCTTTTGTTTTAGGTATATTTCTTGTAAGAAGCATATAATTGGATTTTAATTTTTAACCTAATGTGAGAGTACAAGTCTTTTAATAGGAGACTTTAACCCATTTATGTTTAGTCAGTACTGATATATTTCTAACCTCTTTCATCTTCAAAAGATTTTTAAATAAATGTTTTCTTGCTGCTTTTGTTCTGTCATGTGTTACATTAATAGGGTTCATATATTTGAAATTCCCTCAGATTTGTAAAGTTTTAGTTCCACTAGTGATTACCTAGTTATTAAAATTTCCTTCTGATTTATACTTTGTAATTATCAAAGTAAAGCAAGAAAATGAAGAATTTAGCATATTTTTACTATTCCTTCAGCAATGTCTTCCACATGCTTACTGCCTTTGTTAATATAACCTTAGGTTTGGGATCCAGGTTATTAATATTTACATTATATATCTTCTTGTTCAAAGAAGGATTTCTACCATTTGCATTCAGTTGCATAATCATATTTAACAGCTTTTTTTTTTTTTTTTTACTTTATTCTAATTTAACTTCTTTCAATTATTACCAAAAGTTATTTTATGCTGTGATGTCCCTCTTAAGCCTTTAATTTTGAATCACTTCTTGTTTGGTGTGTACTTTCAAGAAAAGTACATTTATTTTTATCACTTGCAAGTTTAAGGATGACTGTCTTTTGCTTTCGCATATAAATTTCCATGAACTTCACACCATAATGGAGCCCTGGTGGTACAGTGGTTAAAGCATTCAACTGCTAACCAAAAGGTAGACAGTCCAGCTGCTCCTTGGAGACCCTATGAGGCAGTCCTATAGGGTCACTATGAGTCAGAATTGACTTGATGGTAAAGGGTTTTTTTCTTTTTTTGGTTTCCACACCATTAAATCATTGGGTCACCATTTTTTTCATGGTGAGTTGTAATCTCTGAAGGTTAGCACTGAGAGGAGGTGAGGGTGGGGATAAGGGCAGTGTTTGGCTATTTCAAAAAGCAGTGTCTGGATTTAGTGAAATGGCACCCAGTTTCAGATTTAATAGAGACCATGTCACTGACCCAGGTAGGAAAGTGTTTACTATCTTCCTGCCTTTCTTTAGGAAATGGGAGGAGCTTGGATAGATTTTCTCAATTTAGCTCCATCAAAATTGTAAGTATAGAAATTCTCTTCATTCTTCCTAATTCTAGCAAGGTGGTAAGCTATTATTAGTTTTGCTGTGCTGTGTTTTTATCTTTTTCTTAGTCTTCATAAAACCACAGCAATTTCTACCTTGGATAACCTTTATAGAAGATGCCACCTCTGGAGTTTGGAGGGATCAGTGTTATAATTAGAGCATGCCTGGGTGGTGCTAACTGAAAGTTTGGAGGTTTGAGTTCATCCAGGGGTGCCTCAAAAGAAAGATCTGGTGATCTACTTCTTAGAAAATCAGCTACTGAAAACCTTATGGAGCACAGTTCTACTCTGACACAAATGGGGTCGCCATGAGTCAGAGTCAACTCCATGGCAACTGGTTTGGTATATAGAACAAAGAGTTACAGAAATACACCTAGGTTTAGATCTGGTAGAAGTCTCGTGAAAACTCTCTCCTCAGTATCATAGTAGAAAAAACTTGATGTGCACACAAGTGGCACAGTCAGGGAAATCTCTTAGACATAATGAAACACCTCACCGGATGAAGTTTCCAGGCTCAAAGGCAAAGGACCACAGACTTGGAGGACATCTACATCAATTGGCACAACACAGTTATTAAAGACAGTGTTCTACATCTTATTCTGGTGAGTAGCATCTGGGGTCTTAAAAACTTACAAGCGGCTATCTAAGATAGAACTATCAGTCCCTTCTAGTCCAGAGCAAAGGAGAGGGAAAGAAATTAAAGACCCAAGGAAGCAATTAGTCCAAAGGACTAACGGACCACATGAACCACAGCTGACATGACCACAACTAGATGGTGCTGGCTACCACTACCCACTGCTCTGACTGGGATTATAACAGAGGGTCCCAGACACAGCGGGAGAAAAATACAGAACAAATGATCAAATTCACAAAAAAGACCAGACTTACCGGTCTGACAAAGACTGGAGTAACCCCTGAGACTACGGTCCCCAGGCATCCTTTTAACTCAGAATTGAAGCCACTCTTGAAGTCCACCTTTCAGCCAAAGATTAGACAGGCTTATAAAACAAACAATAACACACGTGAGGAACGTGCTTCTTAGATAAATCAAGTATACCAGATCCAACGGGCAACACCTGCCCAAAAGGAAAGATGAGAAGGTGGGAAGGGAGAGGAAAACTGGCCAAATGGAACCGGGGAACCCGGGGTGGAAAGGGAAAGGGGGACAGTGCTGACACAATGCCGGACTGCAACCAATGCCAGGAAACAATTTGTGTATAAATTTTTGAATGAGAAGCTAATTTGCTCTGTAAACTTTCACCTAAATCACAGTTAAAAAAAAAAAGAGAGAGAGAAAAGGAAAACAACAACAACAACAACAACTTGATGCTCTGAATGGCTCAGAACAGCAAGTTACTGAGGGACCTCAATAGCCCGTTAGCGTGAAGAAGCTTAGAAACACAATTGCCTTTTGAGATGTGCACATTCACGATAGGACTGAGGATATTACTTAAGTAAGGTCTTGGTAGAGGCTCTGAAAACAAATGGTTTCTCTTAGCCATCGAGTTTCTAGCTGGTTTCTATTAGGGAAGGATGCAGGGCTCCTATAGTAGAACTAAATGGAGTGCTAGTGTTGTTGTTGTTAGGTGCCGTTGAGTCCGTTCCAACTCATAATGACCCCAGGTACAACAGAATGAAACACTGCCCAGTCCTGCACCATCCTCACGATCATTGCTATGTTTGAGCCCATTGTTGCAGCCACTGTGTCAATCCATCTCGTTGAGGGTCTTCCTCTTTTTCGCTGACCCTCTACTCTACCAAGCATGATGTCCTTCTCCAGGGACTGGTCCCTCCTGATGACATGTCCAAAGTACGTGAGACAAAGTCTTGCCACCTTCACTTCTAAGAAGCATTCTGGCTGTACTTCTTCCAAGACAGATTTGTTCGTTCTTCTGGCAGTCCATGGTATATTCAATATTCTTTGCCAACACCATAATTCAAAGGCATCGATTCTTCTTCGGTCTTCCTTATTCATTGTGCTAGTGTAGGTATGATGAGTCAGGGAATGGGGAGGTTCCCTTTATTTTTGTTGATTCATTTATTCATCATCCAACATATATTACTGAGTAGCTGTTACAAACCAGGCATTGTACCAGGTGATAGTGCCATCAACAAAATAGATTACCCGTGTGGTTTCCCTTTCAGGGACGTTCTCCTGTAGGTCCTCAGAGCTGTGGACATACCTGTGGTAAAGTATGTCTGTGCACTGTGAGGAGTCCTTCCCAGGCGCTCCAGTGGCCACAGCAACTGGGCAGAAGTTCTAGAGTAAGTGTGCAGATTTGGCATCTAGATGAGGAATAACTTTCTAACAATTAGATTTGTCCATCAGCAGAACAGTCTTCTTAGGAGGTAGTAAGCTCCCTGCCACTGGAATGATTCAAGCTGAGGCTGTCAAGGATACTGTGGATGAAGTTTCAGAATTCACCAACTAGAATTGTGAGTTCTTGGAAGACAGACCTGTATTGAATTCAGTTTTGTAACTGGTGCCTAGCAGTGCCTTGCACATAATGGGTATTGAATCAGCGTTGGTCAGGTAAATGAGTGGATGGATGAATACAATGGAAGACAGGGTACACTCATGGTCTCCCCAAGCCCCATGCAACTCTGAGGTTCAGTTATTTCATATTAAGTCAGTGCCCCAAAGTGGTCCCAAATAAAGCTTCTCATTCCCATTTTGAGGATTGGGAACACTCACCATGCAAGGTGGCTGCATCCAGGGCTCTCCATCCACTTGCATGGGCAGCAGCTTGTTAGTCCTGGAACCCCAAAACAAACCAAGAGAATGCAGTGAGCTTTCTGGAGCTGAAGGATCAGGGTTGTTCAACCAGAGAAACAGAAGTGGGAAGACCTTACCTGCCCACCTAGGAGTGGTTCTCTAAGACTCTCCTGGGGATCTTGTTAAAAGGAGATTTCTGAGCCATCTCAGGGAATTGACTGGGCAGGTCTCAGGTCAGGCCCAGGAATCTGCATTTTAATAAGCACTGTGTGTGATTCTCTTGTCTTGGTCTTCAGACCACACTTTGAGAAACACTGCCCTGGGCGAGCAGTGAAGCCCACAGAAAGGGCCTGGGAAATGGTGGCCAACAAGTATGGCAGCACCACTGCTGAGCAGATCCTCAGTCAAACAATTAGCCAGAGGGCCTCCAGTTCATGCCAAAACTCCACTCCTAGGGTTATGAAATGAGGAAGGGCCTGGTTTCTATGTTGAGTGAGAGATTACATCATGTTCATGAGGTAATGTCTCCAGCCTATACAAGGTGTAGCTCAGGTCTGAGTGTGTCTTGCCCTGTACCCCATTCGAACCATCACCTCTTACCTCCTGAACGATTGTACGCTCTGGAGTTGCATGGACTTTGGACCTGGCTTAGCTGAGAAACGGGGTCATCTGAGAATATTATCCCCATGGATAGGAGGCAAGGAAAAAGTGTTAGCTTTCTTGCTTGGGGCAAGGCTTCTCTGGCATATAGATTTCTTAAAAAGAGAGACAAGGGGCCTTCTGACTTCCTTCTGTGGAAGAGTTGTGAATTTGCACTATGCTGTTTTGGGAGAAAGGGCAGGTTCTTATGGAGTCTGGGGGAACAGGGAACAGTTACCACCTGCTGATCACAGCCCTCACCTGGCTTTGACATCTGCCCTGTGTTTGAAATTATAAAATGAAGGAGGGAAGCTGTGTTTTGTGAGTCGATTCTGACTCATAGCGACCCTATAGGACGGAGTAGAATTGCTCCAAAGGGTTTCCAAGGAGCGGCTGGTGGATTCGAACTGCCGAATCGTAGCCGAACTGCAGTTGTGGCTCACTGGAGGTCTTAACCACTGTGCCCCCAGGACTCCATAAACGATGCAGAGGATATATAATAACAAAAACCAAGAAATCTAACAATAAAAACAAATAATGAGAGGAGACAGTGGCATTTTGGTTCTTGAGGCTGTTTCTTTTGGAAAAAGATCTACTGAATATGAAGAGAAAGTCTTCCCTTTGTACACGTCTATTTTGATTCCTCAGAGAACAGGGTGTTATGTTATCTATGGTCTACATAAGTTATGACGTAGATGTGCTAACACACCAGCCCTACTCAATATTAGAGTCATGGAGAATGGACAAGGAAGAAACAAGAGAGATTAATCTGGAAAATAAGGGCTTCGGCACAGTAACAGCTCTGAAAGAAAGGGGAGCAAGGCTTTGGGGAATAATAGAAAAGATACAGAAGACAGAGAGAGGGAATTAAGACCAGGGGCTAATGGGATAATCTGCATTTAAAGGAGGTCATCTGGGGACCATTCTGAGGCGTGCAGGGTCACGCCCAGCAGAGTTTCCCCAAAGGTACTCTGATGGCACGTGCCCAAGAGGTTCTGGAAGAAGAGGGTTCTGTGGTCAAATGACTTTGTGAAACCCCACACATGCTGTGGTCTCCTTTAGGAGATCTCCAAGGCACACTAATAGAAATAGAATAGAAAAAGGAAAGGAATAAAGACTTCTGAAATTTTCAGGTAGGAAAGAATCTAAGACAAAATGTGACAAAACCCACTGCCGTCGAGTCGATTCTGACTCATAGCCACCCTATAGGACACAGGAGAACTGCCCCATAGGGTTTCCAAGGCTGTAACTCTTCACAGGAGCAGACTGCCACATCTTTCTCCTGAGGAGTGGCTGGTGGGTTCGAACTGCCAACCTTTCCATTATCAGCCAAGCGCTTTAACCACTGCTCCACCAAAACAAAAGAAAACCCAAACCTGTGGCCGTAGAGTCGATTCCAACTCACAGCGACCCTATAGGACAGAGTAGAACTGCCCAATGGGGTTTCCAAGGAGTGCCTGGTGGATTTGAACTGCCCTCCTTTTGGTTAACAGCTGAACTCTTAACCACTACACCACCAGGGTTTTGTTAAAATCAGACAAGTTGCATTGATTAAACAGAGGCAACTGAAATCAAAGGACCCCTCCATGAGACCCCATCTCTTCCGGGAGCCTGCGGTGGGTGACGTGTGCGATCCATGCGCTGACGCGTCATCACCTTTGCAGTCAAATATTACAGGTATGCTGATGCTGATGGTCTAATCTAGAAAAGCATATATGAAATAGCATTTCCAAAGCCATTATCAAAGAAAGAGCAGAGCAGAGAACCTGGTTTTCGTCGGAGTGTGCTCTCTGGCATACTCCTAAATTTTTAATTCACAAAGGTAAGAAAGGGAGAGCGTTGGACTTCTGGTTCTCTGGATTTTATAATCTTATACTCCTGTTTAGAGAATTTCACCAGTTCATTTAAAGAGAACAGCCAGCTGGTTGTGGTGGACCCTGTAGCTGATGTCCCAGATGGTTGCAATATGCCTGGTTTGGAAAATGGTCTGTAAAGACGTTCACTATAAACATTATCAAGCTTCCGTCTCCGCAACTCTTCCTGCCCTGACATCCAAAGATGGCTCCCTAGGTGTTGTCTGGGAGTCTGTTAAGGGAGATGCAGAGACTCAGAGGCTGCTGGGTAATGAGGAAGCATACCTGATGGTGACAGAGGAGCACTGGGCCAGCCTCCTGCCCGCGCTCTTCAGGCCAGTGTAGATCTGCCCCATCTCCATGGCTCCTTCTAGACCCACGACTTCAAGGAGCTGGTCGCTGAGGTCTGCAGAATGAGAGAAGCAAAAGCAGCGCGTACATATTTCTGTTCCTCACTCTCCTTCTGGCCAGAAGGCCTGGTGCCTGGATGGCGAAACCTGATTCATCAATAGCCCTTCCTCTCTTACTAAAGAGCTTTTTCATACTCACTCTGAAAAGGGCATTTCCCCAAAGGTCAACAAATGTACCTTTCAGGAACAGAAGCTCAGTTCTAGTGAAAAAGGCTTTGATCCAAAATATTAATTTGTATTCAATGCATAAGTTGGCATATTAAGAAGCCTCTTCAAATGTAGAATAACATAAATGATAAATCAGCTATTTCTGAAATAATTTTCAACCCCTGTGCACCAAAAGCCACACCGATTTGGCATCGGGATAGAAAGGAATGTTGACGAAGATTGTTATCCGCAGCTGGATCAAGTCTATCTTCTCTGAATGTCTGAATACTACCTTGGCCCCACTGACAATGACCGACGGTTAATTTACCCCAGGTTTGGCCTGTGGTATGCCACTGGTAAGCCAGCCTCCTTGGACATCCTCTGGGAAATCAGTGACCTCTTTCAGGACACCAGGACCCTAGCCTGAGCCAAGGAAAAGAATATTCTGGGTTCACAGTAGAAAAGGAGGGACAGAAAACACGAGTCTCAAGCTCAGAGCGGCCTCCCACCGTGGCAGTGCCTGCCGATTCAGAACCTGGGAAGGGCCCTTTTTTTTTTTTTTGTCCGGAGTTCCTGAGGCTTGGAATCGTGCCTACTCAATTTCTTGTGAAAGCAATGTCAGGATTAAGGTTTGCTGTCAGGTCCAAGACAAATTTTTACAACACAAGTCTTATTTATCTAAGACAGAAGCAAAATGAAGAGGCAAATTATTTAAAAGTGCCGATTCCTTTTCCTACCAAGGCACTGTATCTTTCTCATAGGTTGTGGCTATTGTACAACATCCAACTCATATCAACAAATCGGAACATTGTGTTTATAGAAATGTTTTCGTTTGTTTAACAGATGGCTTCTGTCTTCTATGGTGTCTCCTGGTATAGTACAACAGTGTGTGTTAAGACTGGTAAAGGGATATTTGGGTCTGTCTTTACTCTTTTGTTCAGAAGACTAACTACTGTTTAAAAAACACTCCCTTGATGGATGTATTTCTAATGAGGACAGTGAAACAAACCCTTGGGCTGACCACAAATGTCAACATTGCCACAGTCTAACCAACTGATAATCAGTGATGGCCATCATCTGCCAGCAGATACACACATTGCATTAGGCTTTCTGTGACAGGCACATAGCTGTTCCCCTCTCTATCCATCGACGCTCCTATTCTCCTTCTTGGGTACCCCTTTCTTCACATCCGTAAGAAGATACTGTCTCCTTAAACTCTCCATCTCTTTTGGACTTGGAACAAGAAGCTACAGAGGGGCAATGTTTGTTTAGGAGAATGCTCCAGGCTCTCTGAAGGAGTGTGGATCCAATAAACAACGAATATGTAAACCTCTAGTCACTTAATTAGTTCCCTTCTTACTAAGGAGGACTGAATAACCACTGGATAGTCTTAATTTACTGTGTCATTCTAGAAGGGTCTGTGTACACAATGTGGGCTATCAGAGTGAAAGGTGGGGAGGGACAGAGAAGAAGGAGGCGGAGGGAGAGGAGGAGAAGAAGAATGGGGAAGGAAGAGAAGGGAGGAAAGAAATATATAGAGGGTGGGGAAGGGGGGAGGAGTTACGCTGGGGTAGGAAAAACTCAAAAAACCATTGTCGTTGAGTTGATTCCGACTCACAGCAATCCTACGGGAAAGAAGAGAAGAAAAGAGAAGCAAACTTTTGAGAAGTTTCTCTAGTTGCAGAGGGACAGATGTCTTGTGAAATGTTGCTCTTTGTACCAGGCTTTGGTATCTGACAGCCCTGTGATAGCTCAATGTTTTCCCTCCTTGAAACATTCCCTGGTAACAAAATGTTCTAAGAAGCGAAGAACTTAATAGACAAGTGTTTCAGCTTGTACAATGTCTTGGTCTTTTAACAAATTTTCCCGTTGAATGGCTCTAACTCTCAAGTTGTTATCACTTCCCACACATTACCTTGCAGCTATCACTTCCCACACATTACCTTGCTTCCTGGCCCTGGAAGAGAAGTAATGAAGGCTGATCTCATTGGTATGGGGTGGGGGTGGGATGGTGCAGGGGCTTACCCACTGTGGGACTATGGAGATAAATGTAGGGGAAGGGGCTATGATCTTGCTATATATTTTGCTCTTCTGTCTTTGAATATGGAGCCCTGGTGGCGTAGTGGTTAAGAGCTCAGCTGCTAACCGAAAGGTCGGCAGTTCAAGTCCACCAGCCACTCCTTGGAAACCCTATGCGGCCGTTCTACTCTGTCCTATAGGGTCACTATGAGTGGAAATTGACTTGACGGCAATGGGTTTGATTTGGTCTTTGAATTTGCATACTGAATCTTCCCTGGCAGAGACTAGGACAACTCCTGTCTACTAATGAAGCAAGACTTGACCTAGATGATCTTTGCTACAGCTTCCTAGAATGCCTACCTGGAAGTTCTGAAGTAAAGAAACCTACCTACCTTCGTTTCCCAAGCTTATTGCACCGGAGTCCTTCCTTTGTGTGGTATCTATAAACATTAGTGTTCTCTGGAACGAACTGTGAAAAATTCTGGCATCACTTAATCCACTTTTTCCAGCACAGAGATATTTAGTCACAAATTAAATTGGGAGTGAAAATGAAACAGAAAAAAGTGTAAGACAGCCTCCAGGCATGCAGAAAAATTAATGTTTAGAATGTAGAATCCAGGATGGGGACATCTGGTATAGCAAGTGTTATGGATTGAATTGTGTCCCCCCAAAATGTGTGTCAACTTGGCTAGGTCATGATTCCCAGTATTGTGTGATTGTCCCCCATTTTATGATCTGATGTAATTATGCTATGTGTTGTAAATCCTAACCTCATGATGTTAATGAGGCGGGACTAGAGGCAGTTATGTTAATAAGGCAGGACTCAATCTACACGATTAGGCTGTATCTTGAGTCAATCTCTTTTAAGATATAAAAGAGAAAAGGGAGCAGAGATGAGAGGGATCTCCTACCACCAAGAAAAAAGAGCTGGGAGCAGAGTGTGTCCTTTGGACCTGGGGTCCCTGAGCTGAGAAGCTCCTAGACCAGGGGAAGATTGATGACAAGGATCTTTTCCCAGAGCTGGCAGAAAGAAAAAGCCTTCCCCTAGAGCTGGTGCCCTGAATTTGGGCTTTTAGCCCCCAAAACTGTGAGAGAATAAATTTCTTTACGTTAAAGCCATCCACTTGTGGTATTTCTGTTATAGCAGCACTAGATAACTAAGACACCAAGTGTCTGTTTTACCTTTAGCACCAATGATTCAGAGTGGTTTTGGCAATTCATAACTTCTCCATGTAGTCTTTACATGCTTTAACTCATTAGTAGTTAAGATGGAATGTCAGTAAAACAGGAATTCATTCACTCATTCAAGTGCCAGATACCAACTTAAGAACTGGGCATACAAAATGTTGTACTCTCGTGAGACACTTGGCTAAGAGGACGAACCAGAGTTAGGTATTAAAAAAAAAAAATGCTGTAATTAAACTATGGAAACGAGAAATCCTGAGTGACTGATTCTAACTGGGCAAGGTAGGGAAGGAAGGTGCCACAGACATTTAAGGAAGGTCTTAAAGGATGAATGCCAGGATAATTTGCTAGGCTGAGAAGGGGAAGGGAAGAGAGGGTATTCCAGGCACAGGGATGACCGTGTGTAGGGTTGGATAATTACAGGATGGAGAGAGAAATTAATTTAGCAATAAACCCACTTGGCAATTTCATTGGAAAATATAAGAAATATTTTTCCCTAAGGAGAATTACCTTCCAGAGAATCTTTTTGCCAGAGCTACAGGACAGGGGTCTCTGGGCTAGGCACAAGCCTGTTGCTGCCACAGAGTCAGGCCTTTTAGCACTGTTGCTATCTATTCCTTGGTGATAAAGACTTCTATAGCACTGTGATGGTTAGGGTTGTGTGTCAGCTTGGCTGGGTCATGATTCTCAGTGGTTTGGCTGTTGTATAATGATGTGATCACCTCCATGATGGGCTCTGCTGTGAGTAGCCAATCAGTTGAAAGGGAGTTTCCTTGGGCGTGTGGCCTGCATTGAATATAAGTGGACATTCTAGCAAGGCTCCTGTACTTTTTGCTCGTGCTGGATCATGCAGCTGGCCCCTCTTTGTCTGACCTCTGGTTCTTGGGACTTGAGCTAGCAGTTTACCTGCAGTCTTGCCTGCCATTCTGGGGATTCATCTATCTTTGCAGCCTGTGAGCAAGAGCCCTGCTCTCTGACCTGCTGATCTTGGATTGCCAGCCCTTGTGGCTGCATGTATCAGGAGAAGCCTCTATCCTGACCCACAGACTTCGGACATTCCAGCCTGTACAACTGCATGAGCCATTTCCTTGATATAAATCTCTCTCCATATATATTTATCTGCTTTACTGGTTTTGCTTCTCTAGAAAACGTAGCTTAAGATAAGTACTTTGTGTGCAGCAAACACTTAATATATACTCTACAGGGAAGAAAGAAGATAAGGAATGAGAGAATGGAAAGGAGAATGTGGCAGCAAATGAGGAACAGAAAGGATGACAATAGCAGTTCTAATCTGGTCCACTTGGTTCAGCCTTCAGAATGCTATTTTACAAATGCCAATCTGATCATGTCACCCCAAGCCACAAAATTGTCAGCAGCACCAGTGATGGCATCAGTACTGGGGAAGAAAGAGATGATGAAACGTACATGCTTTCAACGTGATGACGAGACTGTAAACTGGAAAGAAATTTGGCAGATTGTAATAACAGTCTTACGACTTTCATACCACTTGAACCGCTAATTTCTTTCTGGGTATTGACCATCAGAAATCACTGATAGAACACAAGTTGACACAAACATGGTCATTATGGTGCTGTTTATAATAGTGAAATCCCCTTCCCCCTGCCGTTTCCACCCAAATGGTAATAGTTAAATAAATTATAGGATATCCACATGTCTTATTTATTTACTGCTTCTATAACAGAAATACCACAAGTGGATGGCTTTAACAAACAGAAATTTATTCTCTCACAGTCTAGGAGGCTAGAAGTCTGAATTCAGGGTGGCAGCTCCAGGGGAAGGCTTTCTCTCTCTGTGGACTCTGGGGGAAGGTCCTTGTCATAAATCTTCCCCTGGTCTAGGAGCTTCTGCACACAGGAACCCTGGGTCCAAAGGACGTGCTGTGCTCCCAGTGCAACATTCTTGGTGGTATGAGGTCCCCATGTCTCTCTGCTCACTTTTCTCTTTTATATCTCAAAAGAGATTGGCTTAAGACACAACCTAATCTTATAGATTGAGTCTTGCCTCATTAACATAATTGCCACTAATCCTATCTCATTAACATCATAGAGACAGGATTTATAACACATAGGACAATCACATCAGATGACAAAATGGTTGGACAATCACACAGTACTGGGAATCATGGCCTCGCCAAACTGATACACATATTTTTGGGGGACACAATTCACTCCATGACACCATATGATGGAAATTTATGCTGCCACTAAAATATATACAAAGCTTCAATAACACGAAATATGTTTATGTTATAATATTAAGTAAGAAGGCAGGATATAAACTTGCTTATATAGCATGCTGTCAACTAGGTAAGAATATGTATAGAAAAAGGACAAACTGCAGCAAAATCTTAACACAGCTGAGTTCTGTCTGGGTAACTGGATTAAAGGTGACTGATATTTTCTTCTTCATGTTTTTTCTGGGTTTTCTTATTTTCTATAAATACGTATTAATGTTATAACTTAAAAGTCACCTTAAAAATCCATCCACTGCTCTTCATGGTTGTAAAGATGATATCCAAACTTCTGGGCTCGATGCCCAAGGCCACTCTCAGTCTGGCAAAGGGCTACCTCTGCAGCTTTATTTCCTGACACTATAGGGCTAGGTGCCTGCTCCAGACACACAAAACTCTGTAGTTTCCCAGGTAAACCCTACTGCCCACTCCTCACCCCCGGGCTTTCAGATATGCTTTAATCCAGCCCGAAACACCCTCCCCCACTTTTACTTGTCCAGCAAAACTCAGCTCAAGTGTCAGCATCAACTTCAAGAAGTCTTCCTGGAATTCTCTGCCTGCAGTTTGATTTAGATACTTCTCCAATGTCCCAGGTAGACATGGCTGAAGAAAAGAACAAGGCGGTAATGCTACTGGTTGTGGATGAGAGATGGTTGCAGGGTAGCACAGCGTCTAAGTTGAATACAGAAGGAGACGAAGGACTGGACGCAAAGGGAGAAGGCAAGAAAGGACTCGACGGGCTCTAGGAATGTGTGTCCTGAGATACAGGGAGAGAGAAGGTTGGAAAGAGCTGCTGTGAGCTGCCTGGTGGATGACAAGTTTCACCTGTCGCCCCAGTGGTGGGTGGCTAACGTGGACGGTAGTGACGGGAGGTTAGAGTCAAGGAGAAGTGACTCTAGGTTGGTGGTTCCTAAGCTTTGCTGCATGTTAGAAATGCCTGGGGAGCTTTGAAAAATAATGATGCTCAGGTTGCAACCTGTTGTTCTTGTTAGGTGCATTGAGCTGATTTTGACTCATGTAGCGACCCCATGTAACAGAGTAGAACTGTTCCATAGGGTTTTCTTGGCTCTAATCTTTATGGAAGCAGACCGCCAGGTCTTTCTCCCATGGAGCCGCTGGGAGGGTTCCAACTGCCAACCTTTTGGTTAGCAGCTAAGCACTCAACTATTGCACCTCCAGGGCTCCAGGTTGCGCCCTATACTGGTTACATCGGAAAGTGTGGATGTGGGAGGCAGGCACCAGCGTATCTATATATATTAAATCCTCAGGTGGTTCCAAAATGCAGCAGTTTCAGAAGCACTGGTGTCTAGGTCAAAGGAGCCCTGCTGGCTCGGTGGTTAAAGTGCTCAGCTGCTAACCAAAAGGTCGGTGGTTCAAACCCACCAGCCGATCCTTGGGAGAAAGACATGGCAGTCTGCTTCCGTAAAGATTTACAGCCTTGGAAACCCTATGGGGCAATTCTACACTGTCCTATAGGGTCGCTATGAGTCAGAATCGACAGACGGCACTGGGTTTTTGGTCTAGGTTATTGGGTGGATCATCCCTATAGGCCAGTGGTTCTCCAAGTGTGGTCTTGTACCAGCTGTGTCAGCACCACCTGGGAACTTGTTAGAAATGCAATTTCTTAGGCCCCACCCAGACCTACTAAATCAGAAACTCTGGGTGTGAGCCCAGCAATCTGTGTTTTAACAAGCACTCTGGAAGATTCTCAGGTGTGCTCAAGTTAGAGAACTTGAGCCGTAGGCATTAAAACTTCCCGAAATGTATGCAGGAGTTGGAGTGAAGAACATCAACTAGCTACTTCCCTGATTGCTTTGATCTAGAGCTTCTTTAGTTGAACATTAGAAATAATAATACTGACCTCAAAGTGTGGTTGTGAGGTTTAAATGGCAGAGTTGTACGTGAAACTGCCTGGTACTCAGTAAACTAAAACCAAACTCGTTGCTGTTGAGTTGATTCCGACTCATGGTGACCCTATGGGACAGAGGAGAACTACCCCATAGGGTTCCCAAGGAGCGGGTGGTGGATTCGAACTGCCGACCTGTTTTGGCAAGTAGCTGTAGCTCTTAGCCATTGTGTCACCAGGGCTCCGGGTACCCAGTAAAACCCAAAACCAAACTTGTTGCTATTGAGTCAATTCCAACTCATAGGGATCCTATAGCTCAAAGTAGAACTGCCCCACAGGATTTCCAAGGAATGGCTGATGGATTTGAACTGCCAATCTTTTGGTGAGCAGACAAGCTAGACACTCCAAATGTTAGTTTCAATTTCCTTTTCTGCCACGTTCACCCTGACAACTCCAATCTGTCTATCCTCTTAGAATTGTGCATCTGTTGCTATCAAGTCGATTCTGTCTTACAGCGACCCTACAGGACAGAGAAGAACTGCACCATAGGGTTTCCAAGGAGCGGACCTTTTGGTCAGCAGCTGAGCTCTTAACCACTGCACCCCCAGGGCTCCAGAATTGCGTACGAGAGACCCCAACATGCACTATTTGGTGTAAAACATTTTTTTAAATCTTCAGTGTTCTCACAGGTTTACACCTCCATGCGGAGGCTGGACACACAGGTGAGCTTTAGATTAGGAGGACATCCCTGTCAGTCAGCTTTCTTCCTCCTTTAATCTCTTCTCTGACTCTGCTCCTTTTCCTACTCCTTTTTTCTCAACAGCCCCATTTTGCCTTTATTTCCTTAGTCCTGGCTACTGTTGGGAGGAGGGGTCAGAGTTCAAGACTCACAGAACAGGCCGTCAGAGCACTCGTATCTAAGGGACACCTCGGACCTGCCCACTGCCTGTCTTCCGACCCTTTGGTGGCTCTGGAAGCCCAACTGACAATGTCCAAGTTCCTTAGCAGGCTTGCAAAGTCTTTCCCTACCTGGCCTGCACTGCCCAAGTCTTCTGCCTGGAGAACTCGCCCTCCCCTCCTAGAGCACCTCAGGCACCGGGCTTGGTCCTTCTCTGGTGCTCTGCTAACGTATCTCACCCAGCCACAGTGATTTCTGTACACATCACTCTCCCAACTCCACTGCGAGTAGAAGGCAGGGACTTGTTCTTGTTTTGTTTCTCTTTGCATCTCTAGCAAATAGTCCAGCCCTTGGCCTGTAGAAGGCTCCCAATAAGTGCTTGTTGAATAAACTGAATAAAGCAGATAGATGCATTAGTGCCAAAGACCTTGACAGGTTTGAAAGAGGAAAAAAATAATAATGATAATGATAAGTACTTGTTCAGGTTGAACTGTACCCGGCTTTCCACTAATTAACTCATCAAATCTACATATAACAGCTGATGATGGCCCAGCCTGGTTTTCGCCTCTCCCCTTAACGCATAATTTTTATTTCCACACTCATCCTGGCTGCTGGTTCACATGAATGAAAATTCAGTCATTAAGATGCAAGGGAAACTCTGGCTACACGGGCGGCATGGTTTGGGCTCCTCCCGTGCAGTGCCCTGGAGAGGCGTGGAGAGATCGTTAGCCTAACAGGTCTCCCTTGCCACCCAGGCTCGCTCCCACCTCCAGGTTCAGAACGAGGGCTGGAAGGGACCAGCCCAGGAAATCAAGCAAGCATAAATGCAGGTGCTGAAACTCTATGTGACGGAGCCCAACAGAGTTTCTGAACCACCCCATCACGGCTGCAAGGAAGCTTGCCCCATACTCTAGAGCATCTGTGTAAAATGATAAAGACTGTGAACTCTGTCCCTTTACCTGGGCCACAGCAGCACAGACTAACTGCGAAGCCAGGTGTCACTGTGGTGGGCTGGAATCCCATTGGTTCAGTGGGTAACGCTAGTTAGCAGATGCTGATCTGAAGCTCCTATCAGCAGGGGTATATGTCTGATCAGTTAGAAATGCAGAAAGCAATTCACTACGGCTTCATGAACGGCCTGTGACGGACAAATGCGGAGTCAGAGAGGCAAAGGAAAAAGCTGGAAAATACTGCACCCAGTTCTTGAGTTTGGGGCTAACAGCTTAATAGTGTCACGTAGGGCAAATCATTTACCCTCTCTGAGTCGGTTTTCACATCTGTAGAATGGGGGCAATAATAAAACCTATTTTGCTGGGTAATTCTGAGGACGAAAGAAGTAAAGAGTGTCAAGGTGCGCTGTAATTCCTAATCGGCAGTTAGGAATGGGCTTGATCACTGTCGCCAAGAAGCTGATGTGTATCAGGGGTGTGGGGAACCTTCTTACTCTTCTCAGAAAGAAATGACATGAGCCCAGCTCTGCTCTGCTGCTGGGCCAGGTTCAGTCCCCAAGGTCTAGACAGGTGACTAGTGGCTGGCAGGCTGCTCTGCAGACTCAGCCTGCCTCAAAGCCCAGGTTAGAAGTATGGCAGCCTGAAGGTAGCCTAGGGATGGGGAAATGGAGAGTACCCCAAAAGAATGTTTCCTGCTCTTCTGCAGGGGAAGGGGCTTTGGGGCTTCCTTGGGCACAAAAGGGTGAGTAAGGAAGGAAGGCTCCTAACTGGTCAAACAGAATCTCCACCCCCACACCCACCTGGCCCCTAAAAGCCCCAGGCCCTCGGGTATCTCGACCGTAACTACCCTAAAGGATAATCTACGACTAATGCTTTCCCTAATGGGGGCATGGTGGGTCAGTAGTAGAATTCTTGCCTTCCATGTGGGAGAGCCAGCTTCAATTCCCACCCAATGCACCTCCAGCACAGCCACCACCCATCTGTCAGTGGAGGCTTGCATGGTGCTATCATGCTGAACAGGTTCCAGTGGAGCTTTCACACTGAGATGGACTAGGAAGAAAGGGCTGGCAATCTACTTCTGCAAATCAGCCAGTGAAAACCCTATAGATCACAACGGTCCAATCCATAACCCATCATAGTGATGGCACAGGACCGAGCTGCGCTTCATTCTGTTGTGCCTGGGGATGTCTTGAGTCTGGGGCAGACTCTACGGCAGGTAACAACAGCTCCTTTCCCTAGAGAGCCGACCCAGTCACAAGGAGCGAGGCAGAGGGTCTCTTCCCCACAAACCAGACAGGAAGGAAGGCTCATTCCCTGGCATTCTGTAAACTCCTCAAGAAGCACGCACCCCTGAGACACGTTGTCAAGCAGAGTGTGGGCATTGGCCAGACTGGAGTTTGAATCCTGCTGCTCAGTCACTCACTAATTTTATGACCCTGGGAGAAGTCCCCTAACTTCTCTGAGTCTGTCCTTTATTGGGAAAATGCAGATATAATAACTGGCTCACAGCGTTGTTGGGAGGCTTAGAAGAGATGCCATCAAGCACCCTGCACAGAGCCACCTGCAGAAGGCCCTCAAGGGACAGTGGCTGTTGTTGAGACTGTACATTTCCTTAGAAAGGAACGTCCTCAGGAAGTTCTGCCTTTGCTACACGGTCAGTGACAGCCTTCTGCAGGTGGTAATTAATGTAATGCTGAGGGTAACGGAGGAGGAGGAGGAGAGGACGGGGTGGGGGCGGGTAGGAAAAGGAGGAGAAGAAGGGAGGGGTAGAAGAGAGGTGAAGGAGAAAGCAGCAGCGTGAAGCGCAGAGATATCACGACCTGGCAAGTGAAGCAGCCCCTTTTCTCGTTCATTTACTCTAAAATGGGGAGGCACCTTTTATTTGAAAATGAGTTTCCTTTCCTTTTCCTGCAGTCACATGTATGTGCGTGTATGCACCCAAGTGTGTGTGCATGTATGTGTGATACCGTCCCACGGCAATCCAGGTTCCTGGACCGAGCCAGGCAGGGGCAGAGCAGGATCTGAGGATCTTTAAGGCGTGGCCTTGGTCCCCCTAGTCCAGCTGGGCAGTACAGTGGTTAAGCATTCGGCTGCTAACCGAAAGGTCAGCAGTGTGAATCCACCATTAGCTCTTTGGAAACCCTGTGGGGCAGTTCTACTCTGTCCTCTAGGGTCGCCATGAGTAGGAATCGTCTTGATGGCAATGGGTTAGTCCAGCTGGGCACCGCACTGAGGGCAGTTCTCTTTGTGCCGTGCCCAGCAGTGTGTGTCACACCTGATGGCAGGTCTCTTCTCCTCCCAGGGCTCTGTAAAGCCCATCAGGGCATACAAGTCACAGGGAGGCATCGAGTGGCTGTGGACTCTGGGTAATCCAGTTGGGAGGGGGTAGAAAGAAGAGAAGCAGCCGCTGCTTTCTGCGGAGGGTGTGAGGGAGAGGGGATGGGTGCCCCAGCAGGCAGCGGCTGGGATTTTGGTCCCTGCTCTGGCTGTGTGCCTTTGGGGAAGTCAGTTCCCTCCTCAGGGCCTCAGTTTCCCCTGATGGAGGGGGACGGGCAGCCTATCCTTAAGGTCTGTTTGAGCTATTCCAACCAAGATGGAGGCTGGATTTCCTGATTGTCTGGGTCAAGAGCAGATTGGCAGCAGTCCTTGCCTTTCTGTCCAGAAGACAGAACATTCAGCGAGACTCCACCCGGAGGTCTGAGAAAGAGCCAGCACAGGGCTCACAAGGGCCACTGGTGTTGGTTCCTGAAAGCCTACCTGTGTGGCTGGGCGGGGCAGGGAGGGCACGGCCGTGCCCTGTGGCTTTATCTTCAGGGTTTAGCTGGGGCTGTGAGGAAGGCCCTGTGCATGGGGGAGAGGGGCTGTGAGGAAGGCCCTGTGCATGGGGGAGGGGGGCTGTGAGGAAGGCTCTGTGCATGGGGGAGGGGGGCTGTGAGGAAGGCTCTGTGCATGGGGGAAGGGGGCTGTGAGGAAGGCTCTTCATCGGGGGAGGGGCTCGCAAGCCTCTCTGTGCAGAAGGACCAGATGATTCAGAAGGAGGGGTGGCAGTGTGCCCGCAGAGTTGTGCGGTGGGGAACTCCTCAGGAAGAAAGATCTGGAAATGGCTCTGAAATGAGGGTCTGAGTCATCACGCTGCTAAGGAAAACCAGGGTGAGAATGGCGGTGAGGCCTGGTGGGCAGTGGAGCTACCGGGAATCCTCTACAGGTGGTCCCCACGGGGGCCTGAAGGGAACAGTCATCGCTGAGCACAGATCCTCTGCCAGGCCGAGAGCTTTCCGAAGGTTACCGCTCTCAATCCTGTGGCAGCACTGGGAGGTAGGAACGATTATCCCCACACAGAAGGAACTTGTGGCTCAGAGAGGTTAACATACTTGCCTGACACCACACAGCTGGCACGTGGTGAAGCTGGGATTCAAATCAAAGCCTATACGATTTTGACTCATGGCAACCCTATGGAACAGAGTGGAACTGCCCCATAGGATTTCCAAGGAGCGGCTGGTGGATTCAAACCGCCGACCCTTTGGTTAGCAGCCGTAGCTCTTAACAACTGTGCCAGCAGGGCTCCCGGCTCAGATTAGAGGAGTCAAAAAGGAGCTCTGGTGGTGCATTGGTTAAAGTGCTTGGCTGCTAACTGAGAGGTTGGCAGTTAGAACCCACTAGCTGCTCCGCGGGAGAAAGATGTGGCCCTCTGCTTCCATAAAGATTTACAGCTTTGGAAATGCTATGGGGCAGTTCTTCTCTGTCCGATAGTGTTGCTACGAGTCGGAATGGACTCGATGGCAGTGGGTTTTTCACAGGAGTCAAGGTACAGACAGAATGTCCTGGGGTGATAAGGTACCTGAAGGCAGGGAGGTGAGCGTGGCGAGAGGTGAGCCTCTTCTCAATTCCTCTCAGAGAAGGCTTCTCAGTAACATGATCGTATTAATGGAATGCTGAGTTCTAGAAGGCTTGAAGGTAAAATCCTACTTGCTGTATTTTCTGGCACTCCTTTACCCACTGACTGAACTCAAGAAGCCTCAATTCCAGGTATGGAGTACGTAATAAAATAAATCAATCGGTGATGAGCTTTTCCAGGTTAATTGAGACCCGGCTCTCAGGCATGACATATCTAAGGTATGTTGCAAAGATCTGCACTGATCAAACTAACCACAGCCCAGAGGAACACACACGGGTGCCCACCTGCCCCAGAAAGGCAAGGTGAGAGGTGTGGGTGGTTAGTGGGGAAAAGGGAGAGGCAGGAGTGGAGTGGGGTATTGTGGTGCGTGGGAAGAATTCCTTGTTTGGAATACTAGGACCCAATTAGTGTGACCTCGGACAGGTCAACGAATCTCCCTGGGTCTCAGTTTTCTAATCTATACACTGACTGTCAGGGGTGCCGCAGGGGTTAAAATGAGATGAGGAATGTAAGATATTTCTAGCATCTAGTGCTAAATTCAAGTAGGTGCTTACCAAGTGTTGGATGAATTGGCCTGCAAATGGGAAGAGAGGGGCACTGGCAGCATGCTGGAGGTAGAAGGAGACGCGTCCCCAGGGAAAGCATCGATTGAGCTTTTCTTCTGTTTCCTGACTACTAAGTGGAGCCCTTGGTCGTGGGGAGATGTGTGGGTGTGCAGGCTGAGCTGGTGGCTGAAGGAGCTGGCATCCTGCTGGGCGGTTTGTGGGGAGAGGGAAATCACCCAGGTGGCAGTGTCCCCTTGCCTGTCCCCCACTTCCTGTTGGCTTCTGTCCCCTCTGCTCCTCCCTTTGGGCAATCAGGGCCAGATTACCCAATAAGCAAGGGCCCAATTGTGCCTTCCCATCAACCTGCAGTGACAATTTTACCTGTCCCCACCACAGCAAAGATGTGGTGAAACCCATATGGAATGGCTCACCACAGGTTAGCAAGTAAACACATAGAGCATACCTTGCAAGCTGGTGCATACCATGCTTACTGGTTAACCCGCTCCTGCTGCCTCCCAATTCCAAGCCTTAGAGCTGTAAGCCTGCATTCTGCATTAGCCTCCAGACTGGTCTCCCTGCTGCCCGTTCCCTTCCCTTTCCTCTAACCCAAACTGCCCACTACTCTCAGATCCTATCACTCCCGGCATGAAAACCTCTGTCCTTTCCTACTCAATGGATCATGCACCAACTGCCTGGCATATTACTCAAGGACCTCGAGCCTTCCAGTTTTCCCTTTTGCTACTTCTGTGTGCTAGTACTCCCTGCCCATGTTCCTTTTCTCTCTTTCACAGTCTTTTCAGTTCCTTTCTTGTTCTAAGTCTTAGCATGCATTCTATCTTGTTCAGCCATTCACTTATTCACACATCAACCCGCTGCCGTCGAGTTGATTCTAATTCATAGCGACCCTAAAGGACAGAGTAGAACTGCCCCATAGGGTTTCCAAGGAGTGGCTGGTGAATTCGAACTGCCAACCTTTCGGTTAGCAGCCGAGCCCTTAACCACCGCGCCACCAGGGCACCATATTCACGCATACATCACATAGTTATTGATTGCCTCTGAGGTGCACGGCTCAGTGCTGGGCAGCTGGAGATTCAGTTCTGAAGGACAGCCCCTCCTTCCCTTGCCTTCCACACTCCTGTGATACTCACTGTCTTCCATTCATAGTGCTTGACTATTATGTCAACATTAACCTGATTGTTCTACACAAATTTCTTATCTTCTTAACCAGATTGTGAACTGCTTGAGGGCTGGGACCACATTCTATTCTTGCATGCATCCTTCACAGCACCTGAATTATATTAGGTACTTGAAGGCAGGTTTGAATCCAGGCTCTACTGAATATTTTCTGTGTGATCTTGGGCCAATCAGTTAACCCCAATGAGCTCCATGTCCTTAGACATAAAATGGATGAAATAATGAAATACGCAACAGGCTTGGCCCATAAGTAGGTGCTCAATAACTAACAGCCAATCCATGTTTGCTGGTTGATTAAGAAGATTAAATGCTTCTTGCACAAATCAGAAACAGACCACAGGGAACAGCGACGTTCAGGCTGTGCCGAGCGTGTGGCCGGCATGGGTTCATGGGTTTTTGCTGGGCGTTGGCTCTCAGGAGGGGCCCAACATTAAATGGTTTAAGAGCGCCTATGGGGGCAAGGGCTGGTTTGGGATCAAGATGAGACAAACGGAAGAGGGGAAAATCGAAGGTCTCTAGTCCTGTCAAAGAATCTAGTCTAGAAATTTCTTCCCCGTGTGAAAAATGAAAGGTTCCTTAGAATAGCAAACCTCCCGAGGCAGCAATGAAGCTGGAGATGGACTCTGGCTTGAACCTGTGTGAGCGTTTCCCCACCTGCAGATGTTGAGCAACCCCCTGAGGCAGGCTCACAGCCCCTCCCCCAACAGCTCACGGAGGGGTGGGTGGAAGAGAGGAGACGCCGCTGGAGTCTGAGAGTCCTGGTTCGAGAGTCGGCTGAGGAAGAATGAGTGATGGCTTCATTTGACTTTCCAGACAATTCAAGTTGGGTCAGAACCAGACACACCAGCAATCGGGAGGGAGAGCGTTGTGCCATGTGTGGAATGAATTCCCTGTTGGGAATACAGTAAAACCTGCGAAAGCCGGAACCTGGTAAGACGGAAACCCATCAGAGAAGGGAACGGCAAATAATTTTCCACTAAGAGACAGTGCGAGAGGGGTGGTGAGACCGTACCCCGTCAAAGGCGGAAAACTTGTGAGACCTGGAAAAACAAGGCCTGGTTCTCACAGGTTTCACCGTACTAGGAGCTGGGCTCTGGTCTATGGCCACCGATTGGTCGGACCTTAAACAGGTCACTTTTCTAGTCTATAAAATGCCTTCTTGCCATTCTTGGGAGCAGCAGCCTGGCCCACTCCGGCAGTGCTTCTCAGACTTGGGGATCACCAGGCGATCTTGTGAAAATGCAGATTCTGATTCTGCAGTCTGACGCAGGGCTTGAGAGTCTGTGCTTCTCACGTGCATCCGGGTAATGCCAGTGCTGCTGGTTCATGGCCCAGATGAGGCTCTAGTCAGGGGCCGGCAAACCATCGCTCCAGGGCCAAATCCAGCCCGCTGCTTGTTTTGTAAATAAAGTTTTATGGGGACACAGCCCTGTACATTTATTCATGTACTGTCTGTGGCTGCTTTCACGCTAAGTGGGCAGAGTTGAGTATTTGCAACAGAAATGTCTTAGTCATCTAGTGCTGCTACAACAGAAATACCACAAGTGGATGTCTTTAACGAAGAGCAATTTATTTCCTTCCAATAAAGTAGGCTAAAAGTCCAAATTCAGGGCGTCAGCTCCAGGGGAAGGCTTTCTCTCTCTTGGCCTTCTCATCAGTGTTCCCCCGGACTAGGAGCTTCTCGGCACAGGGACCCCGGTCCAAAGGACGCGCTCTGCTCCCGGCACTGCTTTCTTGAT